>NC_079190.1:218411672-218731052 GCF_029499605.1 Hyla sarda
TCAGACAGAAGAGAGCACAGAGGAGTGCTATCAGACAGGAGAGAGCACAGAGAAGTCCTATCAGATAAGAGAGAGCACAGAGGAGTACAATCAGATAGGAGAGAGCACAGAGGAGTACTATCAGATAGGAGAGAGCACAGAGGAGTCCTGTCTGATAGTACTCCTCTGTGCTCTCTCCTGTCTGATAGGACTCCTCTGTGCTCTCTCCTGTCTGATAGGACTCCTCTGTGATCTCTCCTGTCTGATAGAGAGCACTGAAGAGTCCTATCAGACAGGAGAGAGCACAGAGGAGTCCTATCACACAGGAGAGAGCACAGAGGAGCACTATCAGACAGGAGAGAGCACAGAGGAGTACCATCAGACAGGACTCCTCTATGCTCTCTTTCTGATAGTACTCCTCTGTGCTCTCTCCTGTGCGATGGCACTCCTCAGTGCTCTCTCCTGTCTGATAGGACTTCTCTGTGCTCTCTCCTGTCTGATAGCAGTCCTCCGTGCTCTCTCTTTGTCTGATAGGACAGGAGAAAGCACAGATGAGTCCTATCAGACAAGAGAGAGCACAAAGGAGTGCTAACCCACCCTCACTTACTGGACCATGCCTGTGCTTCAGCTTGGACAAAGCCATGATTTGTATAAAATATGAAGTATATTAGAAAGGTTAATGTTTTGCCAAGATTTACAACATATAAAAAGTTTTTGTATCTGACAGTACCCATTTACCAGATTCCATTCAAAGTGGTATACATTACAATTGGTTGAGTAAGATGGCTAATACAGTGCCTTGCATAAGTACTTACCCCCTCATGGTAAAACCACAGATTAAAATGTATTTCATTGCAATTTTATATAATGGGCCAACACAAAATAGTCAATCATTGGGGACATAACATGATTATTAAATAGGGTCAAGTCCACCTGTCTGCAATTTAATGCTCAGAGTTTGTTAGAGAGCATTACTAACAAACAGCAGCATTAAGATCAAGGAGCTCACCAAACTGGTCAAGAATAAAGTTGTGAAGAAGTACAAAGCAGGGTTAGGATAGAAAAAAAACATTCCAAGCTTTGAACCTTAGCACCATAAAATCTATCTTCAAAAACTGGAAAGAATATGGCAAAACTACCAAGAGGTGACACAGAAAATAGGTGAAAAAGGTGATCTGGTCAGATGAGACCAAACTTGAACTATGTGTGGTAGAAACCCAACACTGCCCATCACTCTGAGCACACTATGCCCACAGCGAAACATGTGGTGGTAGCATCATGCTGTGAGGGTGCCTCTTTCCAGCAGTTACAGGGAAACTGGTCAGTGTTGATGGAAAGAAGGAGCCAAATACAAGATAATTCTTAAAGAAAATCTGATGCAGTCTGCAAAAGACTAAAGACTGGTGTAGAGGTTCATCTTTTAGCAGGGCAATGGCATACAACCAGAGCTACAATGGTGTGGTTGTGATCAAAGCATGTCATAACATGGCCCCGCCAAAGCCCAGGCCTGGATCACACAAAGAATCTATGACAACACTTGAAAACTGCTGTTCACAGAAGGTCTCCATCCAATCTGCTGAGCTTTAGGTTTTTTGCCAAGAAGGATGGACAAACATTTCCATCTCTGGTAGAGTTATACCCCCAAAAGACTTACAGCTGTAATTGAAGAGAAATGTGGTTCCACCATGTACTGACTCAGAGGGGTGAATACTTATGCATCACACAGATGTCATCTTTTTTTGTTCTGATTATTGCTAAAAGGTATTTTATCTTTATTCCCTTTTAAAGTGCTATGCATGTTGGCCCTTATTTAATAAGAGTGGAGTGTAGTTTTCTTTGTGGGTTTTAATTCCCTACAATTTATTTTCAACGGTATTTACTAAGGTCTCCCTACATTTTCCACTTTCCCTACACTTTGCTTTTTTTACACATGCTCTGATCTGTAGGATTTTCTTTAGTAAATATGTTGAGGAAACCTTAGTACATATGTTGGGGTTTTGTCAAAATTTTCGGAACACGCCCCTTTTTCAGGTTTTCTTAGCAAAATGGAGAGTTAGTCGGGGTTTTTTCAATTCTGGCGCAAATTCTGGTGCAAAATCTGGCACAGATAGAATTTCTGGCGCAATGCGCTAGAATCTGGCGCACAACACGACAAAACATGTTGGGTTTGCAATAGTAAATGAGGGCCGTTGTGTTGATCAAATGGGCAAAGTCTATTCAAATCTGTTTGAATTCCAATTTGTAACAGTAGCAAAATGCAAGGCATCATACTTGTAGACTTTACGATTAGGACCAATATATAATAACACCACTGAATAACAGAACTCATATTACATACTGCTCCGGGAACTCCACTGGTTTATGTTTTATCATGTTGTGTAGAACCAAAATGTATTCATCCATGAAAGGACACTAAAAACAAATCACAAACATGAGATGAAGAGAAATAACCTGCTTGTAAGAGTTATTCAACACAGCCAATATACATTGGGTTTATGACGTATGTCTACTATGGTTGCTTACCTTTCCAAATACAAAACAATAAAGTGTGACTCCCATTGCCCAGATATCTAATGCCTAGTAACAGACAAAAAAAAAAAAAAAAAAAATTATAATATTAAATAAGAATGTAAATGGATCCTATTAATTATTGGCACTTCTCTAGTTACCATTATGTTACTAATGGTTTTAACTATATACGGTAGAGAACTCTGACAAGCCCATGAATGTCAAACAGCATAGCTTAATGTGGATCACAGGACATGGTGATATGAGTGTGTGTTGACATTTTGTATTAGATTTTTTAATAATCCATCCCGATTCATAAACTGAGAAGCTGACTTGCCAACTCGTCCCCTCTTTCCCCTTGATTCTTCTCCAATTCAACATTTATAACATTTCTAAAATGCCGTAATCTGCTAAAGCCCTTAGATTTCAGCTTATATCCTAACTCCTTTCTTGCTACACAAACATTCTATAGATACCTAGATCTCAAAAACTAGTCATTCCGAACCTAAGGTATAATTCTTCTTTTAGCTATGTGTCACAGTCTGAATCTACACATAATGTTAAATAATTGCAAAGTGTTTAAGGTGGAATTCTTTTTGTTGCAAATTCTAAAAAAAAATAGGCTTTGCAATCCCCCCTTTCCTCATCTATGTCAGTATTTTTGATGCATCTGTCAACTTTTCCTTAAGTGCAGATTTTTTCACTTATTAGCTGAGTGACTGAGTGGGCAGTTCCTACTGAGACAGTTAACAGTAATGAATGGGGACTGAATGACATCATATTAGGATCAGCGGGACAGGGGAAGGGGAGTATGACTTTTTTTTTTAAGTTCTTTCTTATTATTTCCCTAGACAACAATTTTAAACTGAAATATTTTAATAAAGTGTTAACTATTTCTCAAATGATCCCTATATAACATCAAACTTTACCTTTCCACTGAACCCCTGGCCAGAATCCGTGAGAGTTTCAGGTGCCATGAAGGCTGGAGTTCCAGCAGTACTTGAAAGAAGAGCATCATTGCCTTCAAACTGATTGCTTACTCCAAAGTCAGCTATTTTTATATGGCCATCATCTCCAAGAAGTAAATTTGATGGTTTTATGTCTCGGTGTATAATCTTCTGGTAATGTACTAAAAATAAAATAGAAAAGGAGTCTTAAACATACAATGATATGGGGCACGATGTATTATGTCATTATACTTAAAATAATATTCTCACCATATACTATATAATCAGGAAAAGTATTGTTGATATACTCAGAGCACCATAAGATCCAGAAACTTATATTGGACATTTATCAAGAAACCAAGGTAATATGGCTCGACACCCAAACCAACAGTTTTATTCCTGGATGCAATTACAATTTAAGCATATCACTTTTTTTTGTTTTTTGTTTTTTTTTTATAAATAAGTTAGATTCTTATACATGAATATATATCAATAACCATTCTTGTGTCATAAAAGAAAAATTATATGAATCAGGTATACATAAATAGAGGTATAAACAAAATGAGCTTGCAGACCTCTCCTTTCTTGTTAACATTTCTCTATGATTTAAGGATACTGCTGGAGAACAAAAGGTTGACTTATAAACTTTTTTTAAACTCTCCTTTCTTTTCATTCAGGTTTTTCATATAACCATGAAAGATTAAAAACAATACACTTAAGATATGTGACCAAAGAATACTCACGCAGGAGCCAAGGTAAATGTACAGTAAACACTTTGAACGAAAGGCTTAAAAATCACAGAAGCAACCAAAACACAAGTCCCTGACATAGATGAGATATAACTTTTAAGACAGGATGCGACTGGACATGGAGGGAGGGGATTGTTAGGTAGTTGCAGTGTTCTAGGTTGATCGTCATGGCAAGTCAAGTGGGCAGAGAGGAGTTGTCAGAGGGTCCACACCCCTTTACAGGTTCTCAGGCTCTTAAGATAAACTCAGGCAAACTCAGCTGCTCACATACTTACAAGTCTTCTAAGGTATAAGGGATGATGTCAATAGATAAATTGGCTAGGGGGTGGACGGTTTATTTCCTTAAGAATAGTAGCAACTGGTGGCCTACTGAGGTTTGTTCTGTGCCATTTAAGCGAGTAAGGTCAAGATCAGTACAGGCTCTCTCAGAGAAGTGTCACAAGAGGATTTTTAACATTTCTGATCAAGATAGGCATGTTCAAGGACTAATATTTTTTTTCCCCTCAGAAAGCTTCCTGAATCCAGTCACCATGCAAAACTAATTTATGCCCTTCTCATAGAGACATGGTAGCTGATGCAGAGGAAGTGTTATGAGCTGAGAATTATTTCATGGATCCACTAAGGCACGAGTAGACCTACTCATATTGCAGAAGATTAGCAGCCATGTTGGGGAGGGGGACTAGTAGATTAACAAGGCAAAATTTAGAGCAACTGGCTGTGTCAGGCTACAGAATGGAGATAATAAATTCCGCTGCAAGGAAGGAAAGTTGGTTGGACAAGAATGTGGTCTATCCTAATGTAAAGGGAATGTGGTCTACAGAAGTGCACGTAGTTACAATCTCGCACGACGAGTTCCTTCCATGCATCAGAGAGACGGAAACAGGTGAGTTTTTGGAAAACTGTGTGGGCAGTAGAAGACAATTGACGTGTGAGGATTGTAGGAGGCAGAGAAGACTTATCCATGTCCAAAATATGATTAGAGACTCTACGCAGAATATCTGTAACAGTGTCTTGTGCTTCTATGGTGGCGAACAGTTTGGAGAGGAAAGTGGTCTGATGGAGGCTGGAGGCACAGTAAAAGTCAAATGTGACTGGGTCCTACATGATGAGACCCATTACTATGAAGTACCTGCCATTGAGAACACTGATTGTAGAGTATGGAAAAAAATAAGGAGGTTTTCCTAGAGCAGATGGCCATTGGTAGGATAATAGGAGGCAGGCAAATAGAATGGAGAAGAGGAGGTAGAGAACTATGGGGGACATTTATCAATGTTTGTTTATGTATTCCTTTTTTTAGTTATTTTTTTCTTACTATTTTTTTGCTTATGTGCGACTTATTTATCAACTGCTTTCAGCCTGTTGATAAATTTCTTTCAGATAAGCAATTTTTCTTTTTTTGCTTTGGTAGTGGCTTTTTCTGCTCCATGTCTGAGCTGGAGTAAATTTAGTAGTTTTTTCACGCGATGCGACTTTTTTGCGACTTTCGCACTTGATAAATCTCTGACCACTGCAAGTCAAAAATCACTTTTTGCTTTGGTAAGCAAGATTTTTAATTTTTGCTTAGGACACTGAACATGCAAAAAGTCGCAGAAAAAATAGCGTAGTCGACAATTTTAAGCAAAAAAAAAACCTACTAAATGCTTTGATAAATGTCCCCCTATGACTCTTGGAGGCAAACCACATCAGCATGGAGGCCCTTGTAGCAATGAAAGGCTTATATAAGCTTTTTGGACAAATGAAAGACCTGGAAGTTAAGTGAAATGATAGTTACTGGTATGGCAAAGGTACAGAAAGTAGCCACAGTACAGTATGGATGTGAGTAGGACCCAGTCGAAGGGAGGGCTAGAAGTAAAAATTTATGACCATGTAGTTGCAATGTTATCAGGTTGGTGGGACAAAAGACATAAAAGAAAGTGGGGGTACAGACAAGACAGAGAGCCAAACACACAAAACTCATGTAAGACATGTAAATGTATAACCTAGCCAGTTCCAAAAAGGCTAAAGTGGCAAAGTGATGAAATACCAGGTAAAATGGTTAATAGATCTCCAAAGGGGGGATGTTGATCTAGGGATTTATTCTGATTGCTATACTTGGAGTTTTGAAGGCCGTTTCCCCCTAATATAGGACAAGTGGCATCTGTCTCATAACAGTTTTTTGCCTTCCTCTGGATCAAAATAGTAAGGATAGAGGTTGGAATAGAAGGGACACTCAACTATTTACTGTGACTACAGTATGAAAGATAAGGGTTATAGTGCCAATCTCATTACAGATAATTTTAGCATTCCCATCAATAGGGAGCTTAGAATTTCATTAATAAACCTACTGTTATGTGTTTAGAATGTTTTCCTTATTATGCAATAAAATGATTCATTGCAAAGCAGAGCTCCAGTGTATTATACTGAAAGGTAAACAGCAGGGCTGTCATTTTCATGTACATGTCAATCTGCTCAGTGGAAGAAGCCATTATTGTTAAACAGCTGTCACACATCCCCCTGTCACAGACATCACTGCGCAAAGATAATATTAGACCATAAACTGCAGTATGGGTGAAATAAGAAAACTACCGCAGAAATAATGCACACTCATAATAATTAGCTAAAATTAGCTTTTTAAGGATCACATCTGTCAAAATGCCATGCCAGCAGCACTATAGTAATGACAAACAGGAAAAACAAAACGGGTTGCATGACATTCCTCCAGGAAGAGTGAAACTGAACCACAAACATCAGTCAAATATACAAGAGCCAAAAAATACAGTGTAAATGAGGAACAAGTCTAGACTCACTCATTGTCCTCATATAGCAGCAAAACAACATTTCACATATCTATTAATGCCTCCATCCATGCCTAGAAAATAACACATTGTGTATGACATGTATGACATTCCCATGCCAATCCATCAAGTAAATATATGTGAAAAGAAAGAGTGCTTGATAAAGAAGTACTGGTCAGCTCTGCCAGACCTTCTAATATACCATCATAATTCATTTCATAGCTCTGGCTTGCTATAAAAATATAAATAAATATAAAGTTATGTAATGCTGCAGACCTTCCACATCTGTACTCATATACACCAATATGGCATATCATAAAATAATAATCATAATAATTCTATGACTATATAGGAATTTTTCACAATTTAACTTTCATGATATTTTGAGGCGCTTAATCTGGCGAAGAATAGGTAAGTACAATGTAAATGGAAATTATGTAGCAGCCCCTTTAAAAAATAAAATAAATAAATAAATAAAAAGAGTTCCATTACGTTGGTTGGCTTCGTATTCTTGCCGATAGGACATAAAATAATTTTAAAAAATGGATCAGACATTTTGCATGTCATTAAATTTCTAATTTACACTTTTGTGTAAAAAGTTTAAACTTGTTAGAGGCTTTACTTTACACCCGACACATAAAAAATGGGCAAGGCTTAGCAAAAAGGAAGTACTCCGGTGGGAAACGTTTCTTTTTAAAATCAACTGGTGCCAGAAAGTTAATATTTGTAAATTACTTCTATTAAAAAATCTTAATCCTTCCAGTACTTATTAGCTGCTGAATACTACAGAGTAAATTATTTTCTTTTTGGAACACAGTGCTTTCTGCTCACATCATGAGCACAGTGCTCTCTGCTGACATCTCTGTCCATTTTAGGAACTGTCCAGAGCAGCATATGTTTGCTATGGGGATTTTCTCCTACTCTGGACAGTTCTTAAAATGGACAGAGATGTCAGCAGAGAGCTCTGTGTTTCAAAAAGAAAAGAATTTCCTCTGTAGTATTCAGCAGCTAACAAATACTGGAAGGATTAAGATTTTTCAATAGAAGTAATTTACAAAGCTGTTTAACTTTCTAGCACCAGTTGATTTAAAAAACCGGAGTACCCCTTTAATGGACATTGTATCACTTATGAATATAATAAAGTTGGTATTGTACATTTTTTCTACTCCACTGAGTGCCAGATTCTTTCTTGGTTGGATTCTTTCCTTTAAGTTTCTTTTGCATTCATTGTTCATTACACGACTGCTGTGATCGCACATCTCGTACACCTGGAATGGTTGGAGTCTGAGAAGCAGAAAACTACAATATGTTGAGCAGTATCTGTTTTCCCTTCAGGAATTTTTTGCACTTCTTAATAAACTTGCAGCACCTTAATGCAATGCATATTTGCTAAAAACTGACATGAAAATGCACTCATATATGAAAGATAGCCTTATGCCTATCCCATGCATGTTGAAACTCCTTCACTGTATTTGCAGCTATCACTCCAACTAGATATGGTGGGATGCAGTTTGGAAACTGTGTGAATGAGCACTGACATATTCTGCAACACTGTACAGAGATTATCACATCAGTCCCCAATGGGGCTCACTCTCTAATTTCAGTAATTTTTCCTTTTTTTTTTTAAATTTTTTGAGGTGTGGGAGGAAACCCACAAAAACATTGGATTTGAACACAGGACCTTAGCAATGCAGGTCAACAGTGCTAGCCCTTGAGGCTTAAAAGGAATATAAAGCCATGTACTTTTCTGGAGGTCTGAGCACTTGCACACATGACCAATTGTCAATAATATAACGGATGGATGCAGCTGAGTTGGGCTGAAACAGATGTCACTGCAGGAATAGTGAAGGTGAATGTACATTATATGGGCAAAAAACAAACAAACCTGGAGAGCTTGTTTTAACATTATTCTTTTCATAACAGCCCTCAAAGCACACAGCCAAGGTCTTTTTTGAGCAAGATGTTTTTGCAACAAAAATATTTTGCAGTATTTCACAAATGTCTATAGATGACTAGGACAGGAGCATATGTATCACACATAATTGGCAAAACATTAAATGGAATTAGGCTGTCAATCAAACTGACTGAAGATCTGGAATGATTCACGTTGGGAGGTGTAATAGTTTAATCACATAGGACTGTACATTAACCCCTAATGATTGCAGCAATTACAGCTGGGAATCAATTTCTATGGCAACTGATCATTTCATGAGGTATGAAGTACTAAATTGTGATATTCTTCCCGCACAGTACTGTAACTGTTCAATACGCTAACAAATCTTTACAATAAGGGTATATGCAAAATCCGCAAGGTGTGAACGGGCTGAAATTTGGATTGCAGATTAAAAATCCACACTGCAGGTTAATTCCACAAGGAACATTTTTCCAACATGTGGATAAGATTTTGAGGAATTTTATCCATTTGGTGGTACTGTAAATCCAGACACTGAAACATGTTCTCTATTTCAACTCTGTTTCTGTTTTCCAATTGTCATTTTTAGGGAGCGGAGGCTGACCTCCAAGCTTTAGCTATAATGGTATATATACTGGTGTCATCTTAGGCTATGTTCACACGGCCATTTACTTCCGTCCTGCTTTTCTCCCGTCACTGTCTCCTAAACGGGCCATACTACTAACGAATGCAAAATGATGACATTCTGTGGCATCCTTTTGCATCCATCTTTCATCCATTAGTATGAAAAGTCAGCCACCTACAGACTCCCGCAGCCAGGACTACTACCAATCCCATCATGGAACAGACTCTTTTCCATGATGGGAGTAGTAGTTCCTGGCTGCAGGAGTCTGCAGGTGACTGGGGAGGCTAAATTAGTGATTGTACTGGGTCTCACTTCTTAGACCCGATGGGATCAGCAGTAATTAAGCATTGAGCAGGGAGCATGCTCCGCTCCCCTGAGATGTATAGAGTGTTTTTATTTTCATTTTTGAATCCCCCGCCGGGAGCCCTGAATGGCCAGTACCGAGGGGCCATTCAGGGCTCTCGGCAGGGTTTTTAAAAAGAACATTGTGAGTGGCAGCTGGGGCCATATCCATGGCTTGAGTCCTGCAGGAACGTACAGGAACAGCGTTCCTTTGCTTTTTCCAGAGGAGGAAAGCCGTACCTGTTGCATTAGTCCTGCAGAACCGACCTCTGTTCTTACCCTTCCTCAGTCTCCTCCCCCAGCCTGGACTGTTAGTTGCAGGAGATGTAAGACCTGTGATGATGTCACCATCACATGTTGGGGGCAGAGCTTAGCTGTGGAGGAGAGAAAAGATTGTGGCTGAAGGACCTGTGTGATGCTGTGGAGGAGACGGGGCTGAGCTGGAGGAGAGGTCACATGTCACTCCAGCAAGGTAATGTATTGTTATACCAGGTAAGGTATTGTTACAGTGTGTCACCACAGTAGTAGGGTAATTACATGAGGTGGAGGTTTGTTACAGCGTGTCACCACAGTAGTAAGGCGATTACATGAGAAGGAGGTTTTTTACAGTGTGTCACCCCAGTAGTAAGGAGATTACATGAGGAGGAGGTTTGTTACAGTGTTTCACCCCAGTAGTCAGGAGATTACAGGAGGAGGGGGTTTGTTACAGTGTGTCACCCCAGTAGTAAGGAGATTATATGAGGAGGGGGTTTGTTATAGTGTGTCACCCCAGTAGTAAGGAGATTACAAGAGGATAGATACAGTGTGTTATTGTGATGATAGGGACATAAGGAGGTTTTTGTTACAGTGTATTATCAGAATGATAACCCCTTAAGAACATTGGAGAGATATATAAAGACCTGTGCAAAGGAAAAGTGGAGCAGTTGCCCATAGCAACCAATCAGATAGCCTTTTTCATTTTTCAGAGGCCTTTTTAAAAGATAAAGAATCGATCTGATTGGTTGCTATGGGCAAATGGTCAATTTATCCTCTGCAAAGGTTTTAATAAATCTCCCCCATTGGAGGTAAATATACGTCTTGGTGCCCTGGTATTTAACCCCTTAAGGACCAAGCATTTTTCTGTTTTTGCACTTTCGTTTTTTCCTCCTTACCGCTTAAAAATCATCACCCTTTCAATTTTATATCTAAAAGTCCATATGACGGCTTATCTTTTGCACCACCAATTCTATTTTGTAATGACATCAGTCATTTTACCCAAAAATCTACGGCAATATGGGAAAAAAAATCATTGTGCGACAAAATTGAAGAAACAACACCATTTTGTAAATTTTGGAGGCTTCCGTTTCTACACAGTACACTTTTCCATAAAAATTATACTTTATCTTTATTCTGTAGGTCCATACGATTAAAATGATACCCACTTATATTGGTTTGATTTTGTCGTACTTTGGGAAAAAATCATAATCTACATGCATGAAAATGAATACATTTAAAATTGTCCTCTTCTGACCCCTTTAACTTTTTTATTTTTCCGCTTACAGGGTGATATGAGGGCTCATTTTTGCACCGTGATCTGAAGTTTTAATCTGTACCATTTTTGTTTTGATCTGACTTTTTGATCGCTTTTTATTCCTTTTTTTATGGTATAAAAAGTGACCAAATATATGCTATTTTGGACTTAGGAATTTTTCTGCGCATACCCTATTGACCGTGCGGTTTAACGATATATTTTTATAGTACGGAAATTTACGCACGTGGCGATATCACATATGTTTATTTTTATTATGTTTATATATTTTTTATATGGTATTTGGGAAAAGGGGGGTGATTTTAACTTTTAATAAGGAAGGGGTTAGTGTGTGTGTTTTTAAACTTTTTTTTTTTTTTTTTTGTCTCCTTAGGGGACTTTTAGGAGGAATCATTTGATTCCTCACACAGATCAAGGCGGTTCCATAGAACCACATTGATATGTGTGCTCTGTGCTCGATTGATAAAGTCTGGTCCACCCCACTGGACCACCCTGGAACGGGATAAAGACACCTTTAGACAACACTGTCAGCTTTGACAGCAGCGATCTAAAGGGTTAATAATGCCGGCCCCCAACTACAGGAATCAGCTGGGGGCCAGCCGGTATGACGTGGGCTTGAGTGGGGAGCCCGCGTCATACCTCGTTAACGCCACATGGATGAGCATAGACGTCCATGGTCGTTAACAGGTTAATGCACCAGGAAGTACACTTAGATCCTGAGCAGCAGACCAACTATCAAGCGAGTGCAGGAGCTGTCAGCAGCCGCGCACTCACAGTCAATGACTGAGAACGGTGTTCTTGCTGTTCTCCTTCATTTACCCCTTAAGTGCCGTCCGTAATCATGACACTTGAGCACCGGTCGCAATCACTGTCCCACTAAACCGATTGGCTATGCCACATGTAGACGGCGCTGTCAGCTTTGACAGCAGCGATCTAAAGGGTTAATAGCTGGCCGCATGTCGGCTATTAATGCCGGCCCCCAACTACAGGAATCAGCTGGGGGCCGGCCGGTATTACGCAGGCTCGAGTCACTTTAACAGAGCAATGGCTGCTGGGAGTAGATGTGCTGAGACAGTCACGTCTGCTAGAATACACCGGGCCCTCCGTTGCCTGCCAATGAGGAGCAGAAAAGCCACTACTGTGAAGTCAGACTGTGATGGTAACAAACTTCGGTCGGGGCCTACTGCCATATAGGGGCTATGCAGGAGGGCTGGTAATCTCTACATGGGGGCATTATTACTGTTTGGAGCACTATAGATGTTGGAAAAGTGCGGAGCCTAAAATGTTTGTCTTGCAGGTTCTGTGGAGACGAGTTGTGTCTGTAATGAATTGTCATGGCATTCTGGGCCAGATGGAGAAGAAAAAGGAAAGTAACTGACTCTGATCAGAGAAGACGTCACTCGCAAGTCACCTAATGTAACTGTATGTAATCACTTATATGGTCTGCAGAGCCGGTGTACAGCTGATATCTACCATTATATGGTCACCATATGTGGGAATATTTGTAGAAGTGAAGGGTAGGGGGCAGTAGTTACATCTGTTCTCTCCTTCTCTGGCTACTATATATGGTTCTATATATTCACATCATGATTTAAGCTTAAAATTAGAGTATATATTCTGTCAACATATACTGTGGTGTAGTGGCAATGCCCCCATTTACTTTAGTGGCCTAAACATAGTCAAGGGCTAGTGTTTATGTTTAGTCCATTTTCTGCATGTATATGTTCACTTAGTGTGACTAAAAAGTGTGGTCTGCTGTGCTTTACAGTGCTGTAAAGCGTGTTTAAATGGTGAAGTGAACAGCCCCCTAGTAGGATAAAACACAGGTTTAACTTGTTATAAAAAATGTGTATACAGTTAATATCTGTGACTGAGCAATGAGTCTTGCCCTGTTACTAAACTCTTATAAACTGTAGGCAGCTGTATGCCTGTGGCCTGTAAGAAGCCTATAACCGTGCAGGATGTCAAGTTTTAGCTTGGACGTTTTTTTTTTGTTGTTGTTGTTTTCCTGTTTTTGCAGGGGGTGTATTAGAAATCTTGGGTGAATTCCCACACTTTTTTTTCCAGGATTTGATCCCTGGCCATATCTATATTAAAAGCGCTGTGGGGGGCAAAATATATAGCACTGCAGGGGGGCAGACATATAACGCTATATATTTAGCCCCCCCCCCCCCAGCACATTTATAATATGCCCCCTGCAGCGCATTTATAAAGATATGACCCCCCCACAGCACATTTATATTGTGCCCCCCGCAGCGTATTTATCAAAATATGCCACCGCAGCGCTATATGTGAAAAGTATACTATCAGCATTGCATCTGCCAGCCGGGTTCCCTGTCAGATAGGCTGCTGATAGAATACTTTTCACACATAGCGCTGCAGTGGCATATGTATATAGGTGCGCTGTGGGGGCATGATAACGCTATATGTCTGACCCCCCCGGCACAACTATATACATATGCCCCCACAACGCAATGTGTGAAAAGCTGCTGGCCCGATGCGCTGCTGATAGAATACTTTTCACATATAGCGCTGCGGTGGCATATTATGATAAATGCGCTGCGGGGGTTATATATTTATAAATGCGCCAGCGGGGTAAAATCTTTATAAATGCGCTGCAGGGGGCATATTATAAATGCGCTGGGGGGGCTAGCTATATAGCACTATATGCTTGCCCCCCCCTGCAGCGCCATATATATCTTGCCCCCCACAGTGCTTTTAATATAGATATGGCCCCCGCTGCCACTCACAATATTTATTTTAAAAACCCCACTGGGAGCCCTGAATGGCTCCTCAGTATCGGCCATTCAGGGCTTCCATGGGGGATTTAAAAATGAAAGTAAAAACACACGATACATCGTAGAGTAGCGGAGCATGCCACCCGCTCCCCTGCTTAATAACTTCTGATCGCATCGGGTCTCAGAAGTGAGACCTAATGCAATCAATCCCTTAGCCCCTGTACTACTACTCCTGACATGGAACAGACTCTGTTCCATGATTGGGGTAGTAGGAAAAGCACTAATGTAGTCTCCCCAGCCACCCGCAGACTCCTGCAGTTGGGTGAACTACTACTCCAATCATGGAAACAAGTCTGTTCCATGATGGGAGTAGTAGTAGTCCCACAACACTGCAGGAGTCTGCTGATTTCATCTCTTCTAAGCATGCTCAGAAGTAATAACTGATATTATAAACCAGGTGCAAACGGATGACAGTAAAGGGGTATTCCAGGAATTTTTTTAATTTGACTATGCTACAGGGGCTGTAAAGTTAGTGTAGTTCATAATATAGTGTCTGTACCTGTGTGTGACAGTTTTCTCACAATTCTTCTGTGATTTCATCCCCAATATTTATTTTTAACAGCATACAAAATTACTGTTGTCTCAAATTTTCCCCAGGTTGCAATGCTGCTGAGACCTGACCTCACTAGAAATAAACTCAAAAAGGAAATACCAGTTCACAAAAAGGTAGCCACAGTATTATGGTAATCTCACAACATAGCCATTTAGCCCCAAGACAAGCACAGATCCTCCCTAAGCATGTCCATTACTGTCTGGCAGGTACGTACTAAAATCACCTTATGGTGGATAACCCCTTTAAAGGCTAATCCGTTTGCTATAGATTTCAATGTTAAATTTATAATACCAGTTTCTATTCCGTTATTTTGGACGGGAGAAAGATACTGCATGCACCGTCTTTTTTCACGTCAGCAAAAACGGAACAGAAAGCAAATGTGTGCAAACAGTTGATAAAGGATTGTAAAAAAAATCCCATTGACATCAATGGGAGTATTTTATAGCCGTTTTCAACCTGTTTGAAAAATTATCTATCGGATTGATAACGGGCATTTTATTAACGGGGGGCAGACAACCGTGTGAACAAGCCCTTATACTGTAGAAGAATTGGAGATCAGAAGACTGATTAACCGATCTACATATATTCAGGTTAACCAGTGTGACAATTACATGGGGGACATTTATCAATGTTTGCTGATGTATTCCTTTTTTTAGTAGATTTTTTCCCTTACAATTTTTTTTGCTTGCGTGCAACTTATTTATCATCTGGCTGCAGCCTGTTGAAAAATTTGTTGCACGTAAGTGGCTTTGGTAGTGGCTTCTTCTGCTCCAAGGTTGAGCTGGAGTATATTTTGTGGTGTTTTTCATGCGATGCGACTTTTTTGCCACTTTCACACATGATAAATCTCTGACCACTGCAAGTTCAAAATTACTTTTTTGCTTTGGTAAGCAACTTTTTCTTTTTTTTTTTTGCTTAGTGAGCTTGAAGATAAAAAAAAGTTGCAGGAAAAAAAGGGTAGTCGCATGTGCAACTTTTTTGCGACAATTATAAGCAAAAAAAAAAAAAGCACTACCGGTAAATGCTTTGATGTCCCCCATAGTGTTGTAAATGGGGTTTTCCAGAATCACTATATAGATAGCGTTAGTTTGTTTACTGGCAGAACGCACACTTTAATATAGCAAAGGTTGTGTGCCTCACAAAACAAGCCAGGCGTATACAATTTAGTAACATACATTTTTCTTGAAGTAAATTGTTTCGATGTCCTAGAGAAGGGACGTCAATCCTGATGTTCTAATATTCTGTTAATCATACAAAAACATTTTTGCTTTAGGATTCATTGGAGCAAACAAGAAAGTAATGGTTGTTGCTATTAATAATAAAATATGTGGGCTGGAATCTCCTACCTTCCAAACATTGGAGTGTTTCTAGAAGCTGATTGCATTTAAACTGGGTAATGTCTTCATGTTAGATCTTCTATCTATATCTAGGATGAGATCAGTCACACCCGACAGTCACCATGTTAAAGGGGTACTCCGGTCAAAATCTAGTTTTTTTTTTTTATAAATCAACTGGTGCCAGAAAGTTAAACAGATTTGTAAATTACTTCTATTAAAAAATCTTAATCCTTCCTGTACTTATTAGCTGCTGAATACTACAGCGGAAATTCTTTTCTTTGTGAAACACAGAACTGTCTGCTGACATCACGAGCACAGTGCTCTCTGCTGAAATGGACAGAGATGTCAGCAGAGAGCACTGTGCTCATGATGTCAGCAGACAGCTCTGTGTTTCAAACGGAAAATAATTTCCACTGTAGTATTCAGCAGCTAATAAGTACAGGAAGGATTAAGATTTTTTAATAGAAGTAATTTACAAATCTGTTTAACAGCTGGCACCAGTTGATTAAAAAAATCTGGCACCAGTTGATTAAAAAAAAAAAAAAAAAAATGTCTCCCCTTTAAATATCCTGATCAATACATATTTGCTGGCTATACTATAGAATGTGTGCATTAGTATTCAGACATACATTTTGAGATAATTTTCCTTTTGTGTTTAGATAAAATTAGGCAGATGTATCAAAAATGAAAGCAGCAGCATTAACACTTAACCCCTTAAGGACTCATTGTGGCCTTGAGGACACAGCCAATTTTCATTTTTGCATTTTCATTTTTTCCTCCTCGCTTTTTAAGAGCCAGAACTCTTATTTTTCTATTCACAGACCTATAGGAGGGCTTGTTTTTGGCACATCCAATTTTACTTTATAATGACACCTTTAATTTGACCATACAATACACAGCAAAATGTGTGTGTATGTGTGTGTGGGGGTTATTTGTGATTATTTGTGGGGAGGAATAAAAAATTATTTCACAATTTAGCAAATTTTGCAGCAATGCACTTTATGGTAAAAATTTACTGTTCTCTTTATTCTTTAGGTCAATGCGGTTAAAATGATCCTTGTCTATTATTGTACTACTTGAGTAAAAAGGCAGACTTTTTTTTAAACAAAATCATTGCCCCCTATAACTTTTTTTTATTAAATAGTTACATTTTTTATTTAATAGTTCGGACAATGCTGCACATGGCAATTCCAAGTATGCTTTTTATTTTGATTTACAATATATTTTTTAGAAAATAAGAAAAAAAAAAGGAGATTATGGAGATTACCAGTTCACAAAAAGCTAGTCACAGTATTATGGTAATCTTACAACATAGCCATTTACCCAAGACAAGCGCAGATCCTTCCTAAGCATGTCCATTACTGTCTGCCAGGTACGTACTAAAATCACCTTATGGTGGATAACCCCTTTAATAATTCAGATGCCGGTGCAGTGCCGTAGATTATGATTTGCCATATATTGTGATGGAGTGACAGCAGTTTTCCCTGCTCGAGCGCTCCGTCTCCATTACATTCTATAGGCTGACACTCGCACACCACCCCCCAACCATTGGTTACTGCGGGGGCTGGAGGGGCGGGCGAGTGTCACGACAGTCTCACTTGGGCTATCACAGGGAGAGGATCTCTCCCTGTGATAGCCTGAAGCTACACGGAGCTCTCATGGCCTCTGTGGCCCGATTCGTAATCTAACCACAGAAGCTAATACTTTTATTGTTTTATTGCCTCCCGCCAGCGCGCTCTTTCGCCATCGCTATCGGGATCCCTATGCCCGATAGCGCTGTCAACCGCTTGCCTCCCTGCCCGCTGCTCTACTCCCCGTCCCCTGTTAACTCTCAGGGAACGGGGAACAGAAAGTAGAGCAGCGGGCGCAGCTAAAGTAGTGCTGCGCATGCGTGTGCAGCTAAAGTAGTACTACGCATGCGCAGAACTACGCAAATAGCGTAGGTAGGTAGATTAGTGTAGGTTGTAATTTAGCATAGTTTAGGCACCACAACTCCCAGCATGGTATGCTGGGAGTTGTAGTTTAACTTACATTAGAAGCAAAGGGAGTACAACTCCCAGCATGCCAAGACAGCTTAAGGCTGCCCAGGCATGCTGGGTGTTGTAGTTTAGGACTACAACTTCCAACATGTTCAGACAGCGAAAGGCTGCCCAGGCATGCTGGGAGTTGTAGTTTAGCTTAGATTAGACAGCGAAGGAACCACAACTCCCAGCATGCCCACACAGCTGAAGGCTGCCCGGGCATGCTGGGAGTTGTAGTTTAGCTGATGGGACCACAACTCCCAGCATGCCCGGACAGCTAAAGGCTGCCCAGTCATGCTGGGAGTTGTAGTTTTACACAGGTATAAAGTAGTTAGAGTAGCGTTCGCTCAATTTTCGCGTAGCTTTAGTTTAGTGTTAGCGCAGTTTTACAGTTTTTAGCATAGCATAGTGTTAGCGCAGTTGTAGCATATTTAGCATAGGGTAGTGTTAGCGCAGTTGTAGCGTAGCTTAGTGTTAGCGCAGTTTTAGTGTATTTAGCTTAGCTTAGTGTTAGCGCAGTTTTAGTGTATTTAGCGTAGTGTAGTGTTAGCGCAGTTTTAGTGTATTTAGCGTAGTGTAGTGTTAGCGTAGAGTAGCTTAGTGTTAGCGCAGTTTTAGTGTATTTAGCGTAGTGTAGCATTAGCACAGTTTTAGCGTATTTAGCGTAGCGTATTGTTAGCGTAGTCTCAGAGTACTTAGCGTAGTGTAGTGTTAGTCCAGTTCTAGCATAGTTGGCGTAGTTGTACACGGGTGTAGTGTAGCTAACTTAGTTTTACAGGCAGAGGAAGTGTAGTTTAGCGTGGGGTGTAGCTTAGCTTAGTCATAAAGTGAAGGGGCTACAACTCCCAGCATGCCCAGAAAGCCAAAGGCTGTCCGGGCAGGATGGAAGTTGTAGTTTTGCAAAAGTAGCAGAGGCAGTTGCGCTCTGCTACGTTAATGTAGTATACGCCCACCTGTATAGATGGCTGGATATGGTGATCACAAGGCCACTTACCCACCTCCGTTCTTGCTCCGTCACTGGACTTTTAGCAATGCAGGAAGATGACGGAGCTGGAACGGGGGTGGTAAGTTAGGCTCTCCAGGTACTAACCCATTTTTTTGTGTTTTTCTTCTCGTTTCAGATACGTGAATGCGGAGGACTACATCGGAATCGGTGGACTACGATGATGACCTACATTTTTTTTCTTTTCTTTTAATAAAATGGTGAACGAGGGCTGTGGGGAAGTGTTTTTCCTAAAAAAAAAAAATTTTAAATTGTGTGTGCTTTTTTTCTTTGTTATTACTTTACAGGCTTAGTAGTGGAAGCCCTCTTGTAGACGGAGTCCATTACTAAGTCGGGTCTTAGCGTTAGCCCCAAAAACAGCTAGCGCTAACCCCCAACTATTACCCCGGTACCCACCGCCACAGGGGTACCAGGAACCGCCGATACCAACAGGTCTAGAGCGCTACAAATATGGCGCTCTTGGGCCTAGGCGGTAACAGGCTGGCCTTATTTAGGCTGGTGAGGGCCAGTAACAATGGTCCTTGCCCACCCTGTTAACGTCAGACTGCTGCTGTTTGGTTGGTATTTGGCTTAAAATGAAAAGACGGGGAACCACACACGTTTTGTTTGTTTTTTAATAAAAAAAAAACAAAAACAAAAAAAAACATGTGGCTCCCCGTCTTTTCATTTTCAGCCAAATGCCAACCAAACAGCAACAGCCTGACGTTACCAGGGTGGGCGAGGACCATTGTTACTGGCCCTCCCCAGCCTAAATAACGCCAACCTGTTACCTCCTAGGCCCAAGAGTGCCATATTTGGCACTCTGGGCCTGTTGGTATCGGCTCTTCCCGGTACCCCTGTGGCGTTGGGTACCGGGGTAATAATTCGGGGTAAGCGCTAGCTGTTTTTGGGGCTAACGCTAAGACCAGACTTAGTAATGGACTCCGTCTACAAGACGGCTTCCACTACTAAGCCTGTAAAGTAATAACAAAGAAAAAAAGCACACACAAGTTAAAACATTTTTATTAGGAAAAACACTCTCCCACAGCCCTCGTTAACCATTTTATTAAAAGAAAAGAAAAAAAATGCAGGTCATCATAGTAGTCCACCGATGTAGTCCTCCGCATTCACGTATATGAAGCCTAACTTACCACCCCCGTTCCAGCTCCGTCATCTTCCTGCGTTGCTACAAGTCCAGTGACTGAGCAGGAACGGAGGTGGGCAAGTGGCCTTGTGATCACCGTATCCAGCCATCTATACAGGTGGCTGTATACTACATTAACGTAGCAGAGCGCAACTGCCTCTGCTACTTTTGCAAAACTACAACTTCCATCCTGCCCAGACAGCCTTTGGCTGTCTGGGCATGCTGGGAGTTGTAGCCCCTTCACTTTATGACTAAGCTAAGCTACACCCCACACTAAACTCTCTAAACTACACTTCATCTGCCTGTAAAACTAAGTTAGCTACACTACACCCGTGTACAACTACGCCAACTATGCTAGAACTGGACTAACACTACACTACACTACGCTAACTACTCTGAGACTACGCTGCGCTCACTACTCTAAGACTACGCTAACAATACGCTACGCTAAATACGCTAAAACTGTGCTAACGCTACAGTACACTAAATACATTAAAACTGCGCTAAAACTAAGCTACGCTAAATACGCTAAAGCTGCGCTAACACTAAGCTACTCTATGCTAAAACTGCGCTAACACTACACTACGCTAAATACACTAAAACTGCGCTAACACTAAGCTACGCTAAATACACTAAAACTGCGCTAACACTAAGCTACGCTAAATACACTAAAACTGCGCTAACACTAAGCTACGCTAAATACACTAAAACTGCGTAACACTACGCTAAATACACTAAAACTGTGCTAACACTAAGCTGCGCTAAATACACTAAAACTGCGATAACACTACGCTAAATACACTAAAACTGCGCTAACACTAAGCTACGCTACAACTGCGCTAACACTACGCTATGCTAAATACGCTACAACTGCGCTAACACTATGCTACGCTAAAAACTGTAAAACTGCGCTAACACTAAACTAAAGCTACGCTAAAATCGCGCTAACACTACGCTAACTACTTTATACCTGTGCAAAACTACAACTCCCAGCATGCCTGGGCAGCCTTTAGATGTCTGGGCATTCAGGGAGTTGTAGTCCAGAACTACAACTCCCAGCATGCCCGGGCAGCCTTAAGCTGTGTGGGCATGCTGGGAGTTGTAGCCCCTTCGCTGTCTAATCTAAGCTAAACTACAACTCCCAGCATGCCTGGGCAGCCTTTAGCTGTCTGGGCATGCTGGGAGTTGTTGTCCTAAACTACAACTCCCATGCTGGGAGTTGTGGTGCCTAAACTATGCTAAGTTACAACCTACACTAATCTACCTACCTACGCTATTTGCGTAGTTCTGCGAATACGCAGTACTACTTTAGCTGCACACGCATGCGCAGCACTACTTTAGCTGCGCCCGCTGCTCTACTTTCTGTTCCCCGTTCCCTGAGAGTTAACAGGGGACGGGGAGTAGAGCAGCGGGCAGGGAGGCAAGCAGTTGACAGCGCTATCGGGCATAGGGATCCCGATAGCGATGGTGATCGAGCGCGCTGGCGGCAGGCAATAGAACAGTAAAAGTATTAGCTTCTGTGGTCCGATTACGAATCGGGCCACAGAGGCCATGAAAGCTCCGTGCAGCTTCAGGCTATCACAGGGAGAGATCCTCTCCCTGTGGTAGCTCAAGTGAGACTGCCGTGAGCTGCGATGCGTGAGTATTAAATAAGTCATGTGACACTCGCTCACCCCCCCTGCAGTAACCAATGGTTGGGGGGTGGTGTGCGATTGTCAGCCTATAGAATGTAATGGAGACGGAGCGCTCGAGCAGGGAAAACTGCTGTCACTCCATCACAATATATGGCAAATCACAATCTACGGCAATGCACCGGGATTGGCATTGATCGCGGCGTCTAAAGTGTTAAGTCCCAGACAGCAAGGGCGTACATTAACGCCCAATGTTGTCTGGAAGTTGAAGAGAACCTGTCAGCAGAAAAAGATGTCTGTTTTTTTTCTAATTTTCCATCGTATTGTTTATGTTTAACCCCTTAAGGACGCAGCCCTTTTTCACCTTAAGGACTGAGCCCTTTTTCGCAATTCTGACCACCGTCGCTTTACGAATTATTTACGTGAAAACGCTTTTACAGAATATTCTGATTCTGAGATTGTTTTTTTGTGACATTTTCTACTTTATTTTGGTGGTAAATTTTCGGCGTTACTTGCATCCTTTTTTGGCCAAAAATCCCAAAATTTCATGAAAACTTTGAAAATTTTGCATTTTTCTAACTTTGAAGCTCTCTGCTTGTAA
Organism: Hyla sarda; assembly: GCF_029499605.1. NCBI lineage: Eukaryota > Metazoa > Chordata > Amphibia > Anura > Hylidae > Hyla > Hyla sarda. The sequence continues at coordinate 218,434,104 of NC_079190.1, forward strand.
GGCAAATGGATATTCACTATAAATTTTATTTTTATTCACAAATACAATATGTCCACTTTATGTTGGCATCATAAAATTGACATATTTTTGCTTTTTTTAAAAATTAGAGGGCTTCAAATTAGAGCAGCAATTTTCAAAAAATTCATGAAAATTGCTAAATCTGAAGGGACAGATGTTTCAGAACTACAACTCCCAGCATGGCTGGGCAGTCCAGGCATGCTGAGAGCTGTAGTTTGGTAACATCTGGAGGGCTACCGTTTGGGCACCACTGTAACAGTGGTCTCCAAACTGTGACCCTCCAGATGTTGCAAAAGTACAACTTCCAGCATCCCCCTCCCCACAGTAGTTTCCCTACCTGACCCACGATCCAGCAGTCACCAGCGTCGATCGGGGATCTCCAGGCATCTTCTCCTGCAGGTACCGACCTCCATCTTCTTCCCACGATCCCCTCGACATCCAGGGGTGGGCAGAACGGGGGTTGCCATGGCAACCCACTGTCCTGCTCTGCCATTGGTCAGAATCAGTTCTGACCAATGGCAGGGGATAGGAGGAGATCGCAGCTCTGCGACCTCACTCCTAGCCCTCAAGATGATCGGGGCTGTCCCTGACAGCTCCGATCATCGCTATTTTCCGGGTGATCGGGTCACCAGAGACCCGATCAGCCCGGAATAGCAGAAAATCGCATGTCTGAATTGACATGCGATTTTCTGCGATCGCCGACATGAGGGGGTCTCAGGGCCCCCCTGGGCGATGTGCCGGGGTGCCTGCTTAATGATTTCAGCAGGCATTCCGGTCTGGTCCCCAACCGGCTAGCGTCGGGGACCGGAATTCCCACGGGCGTATGCATACGCCCCACGTCCTTAAGGACTCGGGATTCAGGGCGTATGCATATGCCCGGCGTAATTAACAGGTTAAAATAATGCTGAAATGCTTCAGTTTTTAATCTGCCCATTAGTTCTAAAAATACACTTCCTGTTCTGTAGAGACAATTTTTCATCAGTCTCCTCACTGGCATGATTACAGTGAACGGTGACACCTATGTATAGATTAAACAAACAAATGCCAGAGGAGCTGTGCTAGGGTACTATAAACCAAAAAAATATCCAAACCCCACACCTAGAGGCTGCTCCAGGTGGGGGTGCAAAACCCTATTTGAAGCACCCTCCTTAAAACTTCACTTTTATTTCAAATGCATATTAAAATGTAATTGGGGTGTACAGAAAAGTTTAAAAAACCCAGCTGATCTTGTCCAACTGATATAATTATATTGCTATTTGGTATTCCAAATCGTGTATATCCTGTGCCTGTAGTGCTACAGGATCTATATTGTGGACACTCCGCTGTATCTTAAAACCAAACAAACAATGCCTCCCCTACATGTTTCGTGACAGCAGTCATGTCATCAGGGGTATATGAGGCATGATGACGTGACTGCTGTCACGAAACATGTAGGGGAGGGATTGTTTGTTTGGTTTTAAGATACAGCGGAGTGTCCACAATATAGATCCTGTAGCACTGCAGGCACAGGATATACACGATTTGGAATACCAAATAGCAATATAATTATATCAGTTGGACAAGATCAGCTGGGTTTTTAAAACTTTTCTGTACACCCCAATTACATTTTAATATGCATTTGAAATAAAAGTGAAGTTTTAAGGAGGGTGCTTCAAATAGGGTTTTGCACCCCAACCTGGAGCAGCCTCTAGGTGTGGGGTTTGGATACCTATGTATAGATAACACAAGATTCACCATTCCCAATAGGTGATAATTACAGCTTTCTGCCTTCCCCTCCCTACACAAGTCACAATGAAATCCTAGAAATCCTTCCTATAGAAGTCAGCTCCCGTCTGAGGTTTCCTATGTCCATGTGGCTGTGGTAAAGCATATCTCTAAATGCTGTTAACAGAGCAGAAGTTCATGTAATATGGCTGCCCCCACAGTAATGTACAGAATAAACTTTAGTTAGAATAAAGAAGTAGAACACAAACGAACATTCAGTATCTGAGCTCAAGTCAGGGCAGTGGCCTCTTTGTTTATACAGTGGTCCCTTAAGTTAAAATATTAATTGGTTAATTGTAGTTTTGCAACCGCTGGGGGCACCCTGCTTGGGAAACACTGGTCTATGTAGAGGACAGGAGCTTCTTCGGGGTCCTGTCCAGTACACGCAATGTCCTAAAAAAGTAACATGGAGCCACCCTCACCTGGTGTCCAAAGGAGCAGCTAATCCTGGTACAGGTAAAGTGTACAGAACATGCAATACCTCCCTGTACTGTAGGGGGCGCTACCAGACACCAGTTAGTACATACACTTCAGTAATACAGGTGTTTTACTAGTAAATTGCCCATTCTGATTGGTCAGTTCTTCCGGCCATTGACACGTTTCACAGATCTGGACTGTCCGTAACATTGTATGTTGAGTCTGGTTTCAAGTTACAATGGTCCAGAAAAGACCATGTTGAAACAATTGTATGTTGAGCCAATTGTAAGTTGAGGGATCACTGTATTGGCTCATACTGTTCATTTGTCAATCTGATATAGACAGACTATCCTGTGGGTGGGCCATTAATATCCTTTTCTCAAAAAACTTCAATGTCCGACACCATGGACTTAAATGCAATTTTACATTCCATTTCTAATATACAAATTTAAAATTTGTCTTTCAAATAGTGACAATGATTAAAAAAAAAAAAAAAAAAAGATAACAACATGCTAAATACACCTGTGTGTTAGAGTTCAAGTGCATTTCTGTATGAATGTATATATATATATATATATATATATATATATATATATATACACACACACATATACTATATATATATATATATATATATATATATATATATATATATATATATTGCTCTTTTTATCTTTTTACTATATCTCGTGTATTTTGCTAAAGGATTAACATTTGTGTTGTTTTTGTAATGTTGATGAAATACAGAAGTAAAAACCAGAATTAGCATACACATGAACTACACAAAAATGTTACACGCCTTTTTAAAAATTCAACCCGTTGACCTCTAAGGGGTAACAACAATAGCAATATAGAACATATGTGCATAGAAAAAATGTGATGTATGTGAAAAAAACAAACAAACACACATAATACATATAAATGTGACTAACACCATTTTAATGTTCTGGCATCGTTTTTCCATTGAAAAAAAATGGAATCATTATGAATAAGCCTTTATAAAGATAAACAGAATGCACAGGAAAGACATACATGTAAGATGAGCTGTATTACCTATAAATAATTTCAGCAATACAGTACTATACCGAGGAATATTTAAGTGTTTTGTGTATTACTGCCTAGCTTAGCTATAGAATGGCGGGTTGGGTTTTTCTGGTTTGTATGAAGTGAAATGACAAGGCACAACACTGTAAATGAGTTAACATAGAAGGTAAGATACGTGGAGGGAGAGAGAAAGAGATGCAGGGGGCGCTCCCTGAAATAGTATATTCACTGGTGTGCACCCTCCACCACACCAATCAGTGAAATACCGACCTTAGGAGGGCTGCACTGGAACTTGTGCAGCCCTTACGTCGTGGATGATGACCTTTATATGAGCTGCAGCTCTCCCGCCGGCATCAGACTTCTATGTTAGAAGCCGATAGGAAATGCAGGGAAACAATGCCAAAAAAAAGCCGGGCTGATGGAGGCGCTGCTCAGATATTAAATTGACGGAGAGACTCAGGCAGTACAGGATAACAAATTTTATTAATGATATAAGGACAACGCAAGGGCGAAACATGTGAGAGATCTCATGGACAAGTATGTGTATATTTAAAAATATCACAAATGGATGTGTAAAAAATCAATAAATAATTAGCATACATAAAACACAGGCTAAAAAGAGACATTACGGATGCTAGTAGTTAAAAGAAAATCGTGATTCATAAGCATGTCGCTGTCAAAAATCATGATAACTAATAAAAATAGAAAACAGTAGTATATAAGATCACACATCATATAAAATGATGTAAAAATGCTGAAGGAATTCAAAGAGCATCATGTTGGCGGGGGTTAACAAAGTGTGCATTATATAGATATTATTCCATATGGATCAGTATGTATTATATGGGTAGCATCTATGGGTAGCGGCTACTGGGTGGTATATGTATATATGCGTATTCCATATATTTTTTCCTGTGACAGGGTGCCAAGCAAATGGTTAAAGCGTATATATATATATATATGGAACATTCACGCTTATGAGCGCGAGTCCCGGCGCGTCACTTTCGGTATGTTACCGCGGCATCGCTGGACGCCGGACTGAAGCCATGTGCTCCTGTCAGCTGTGAAACTGCCAGGAGGAACGTGCGTATCGCTAACATAGGTTTCTATGTCAGCGATGGGCTGGTTGAAGTGCTGCAGTACTACGGGGCCCATGGAATAGGACAGTCTAGTGATGGATGGTGTGCTAGGGAAAAACTGACAGTGAGGTGAAGTAGGGGAATGTTGTGAGATGGATGTGAGGTATGGAAAATTACTGGGACTGCAAACCTCAAAGGGAAGGGGGATATAAGGAGGGAGCATATGGATGTGGATGTATGGATTTTTTCTGGGACTGCAAAACTAAAAAGAGGGAGGATATATAAATAGAGGAACGCGTTGTCCTTATATCATTAATAAAATTCGTTATCCTGTACCGCCTGAGTCTCTCCATCAATTCAACATCTGAGCAGCGCCTCCATCAGCCCGGCTTTTTCCCCATTGTTTCCCAACATAGAAGGTAGCAACCTTTTAGGCAAAGCAACAAATTTAAAAAAAATAAATAAAAATACAGTAATATGTAAAGCCTGTGTAGTCATATTAAAGCTTTTATAAAAATTTTTGCACGTACTTAGGCAGTTGAGCTGTAAACAGCCCGCAGACACGATGAGATGCCTGCACATGAAATTGTTTACAACAGCTAGTGCAGTAATATGCTTGGTTAGAAGAGAAGCCCATTAGTGTTCAAGGGCAAACACAATCCATATGGCTTCTGTTTAGTATTACTCTCATATCATCCAGTAAGCAGAAATGACTTAACACCATCAAGAAAGCTATGTCAGCATCAGCAGCCACTTTCAGGCAATCCCTTTTCACTTCTAGGAGCTGGCAGACAATAACAAATCATAAAAGGAGGATTTATTTGCAGTTAAACTATCGTTACTTTTATTACACAGTGTCTGCTGGAACCAAGTCATGGAAAATAGGTGTCTGTACTGACATTAGCAGCTTCAGAAGTGATCAATGAAATAAACCGTTTATATCCAGACCTATATTCCAACTATGTACTTGTATAAACATGAGGAATGAAACTTCAATAGGTGCATGATCCTCTACGTTCTGTATCTTAAACAACACTTACATTATGTTCACACACAGTCATTTGTTTTAGCTGTTAAATGGTGTTTTACTGTAAAACAAATCAGTAAAAAATTGGCATTTTTAAATTTTATATATATATATATATATATATATATATATATATACACATACATTGTATAATATTATATTGTAAACTATTATAATATAATATTTCATCATTTATAATATTGCTGGCTTACTAGAAAAAAAATAATAAACAACACTAGGTACACTTTTAGGCAGCCTGCAGATGCTGATTATAGGACATGATGCCACCTCTACATATATATAACTCTACAATAACATTTCCTAGAATGAAAATCCTTGAGAAGTGCAGACAAACCATGTACCTTACTTACATAAATGTATATTTATAACATATACAATGTATCCAAAGAGAATGAGAAAAGGTATATTTAGTTTAAACTTCTGGGTACAAAATCTTCAGCAGTATAGAGCCTGGGTTCTCAACCTGGGGTACCCGTACCCCTAGGGGTACGCTAGGGGCTGTCAGGGGGTACGCGAAAGCGCTGACAAATACCGGCCATGCATTGGCCAGTATTTGTCAGCGCATAGCCGCGGCAGCTCACTGTACATTAGCGCGGCCAGAGCTACTGTAAGTGCGCTGCGTGGTTGCCAGGGAGACGTGTGGCCTCCCCTGACGTTGCGCGGAGTTGCCGCACAGCGCAGGGGGACGTCACACGTCAGTGCGGCCCTGCGGAACATCCCGTGAAGCAGCAGGCAACGGGACCGCAGGACGCCAGGTAAACAACTGTATGGCACAGAGGGGGGGGGGGGGACTGTATGGCATGGAGGGGGGACTGTATGGGACAGAGCACAAGGCATTAAGATGGAGGGGGAGAGGGATAATGGCGGAGGGGGGATGGGGAGTAATAAAGTACAAGGCATTAAAATTTAATGTCTTGTGCTTTAGTACTCCCCCCCCCCCCCCCCCCGCCATTATCCCTCTCCCCTTCCATCTTAATGCCCTTGCACCATTCCCCCTTCCTCTGATCCCCCTTTTGCCATATCCGATAATAATGGCACAAGGGGATTAATATGGAGGGGGGAAAAATGGCAAAAGGGGATCAGAGGGAGGGGGGAATAATGACACAAGGGGATTAATATGGAGGAGGGGGGGGGTTGATTATCCCCCCCCCCCTCCATCTTAATCCCCTTGTGCTATTATTCCTCCTCCATCTTAATCCCCTTGTGCCAATATTCCCCCCTACCTTTGATCCCCTTTTGCCATTTCCCCCTCCATCTTAATACCCTTGTGCTATTATTATCCGATATGGCAAAAGGGGATCAGAGGGAGGGGGGAATTATCAACCCCCCCCCCTCATTAATCCCCCTGTATCATTATTCCCCCTCCTCCATATTAATCCCCTTGTGCGATTTTCCTCCCTCCCTATGATCCCCTTTTGCTATTTTCCCCCCCTCCATCTTAATCCCCTTGTGCCATTATTATCAGAGGAAGGGGGAATGGTGCAAGGGGATTCAAATGGAAGGGGGAATAATGGCACAGGGGGATAAAGATGGAGGTGGGAAAATGGCGCAAGAGGATCAGAGGGAGGGAGGAATAATGGCACAAGAGATTAAGATGGAGGGGGGGGGGGTTGATTATCCTCCCCCCCCTCCATCTTAATCCCCTTGTTCCATATTGGATAATAATGGCACAAGGGGATAAAGATGGAGGGGGAATAATGGCAAAAGGGAATCGGAGGGAGGTGGGAATTGTGGGACAGGGGGAGTAAGACGGAGGGGGAATAATAGCACAAGGGGATTAAGATGGAGAGGGGATGCATTAGTATAAAGGTAAGAACACGCCTTTTGTCTGCGGGTACCCTTCGCTCGCAAGTTCCGCGTGAGGGGGTACCCGTGGACATACTTTCAGGCCTTGGGGGTACGGTCGCCGAAAAGGTTGAGAACCACTGGTATAGAGGACACTATGCTTTGCAGCAAACTGTAATTTAATGGAAAACAACATGGAATCAGAGTAAATACATAGTAGATTTATCATTCTTTTCAAACGTATGGCTTTTATATGACCGTTTTTTTTTTGTTTTTTTACTTCCATTTGCTTACATACGACCTATTTATCAAATAGTCGCACGACCATGATAAATAAATCACACGTAAGCAAAAACCGGGAAACCCACTTACAAAAGCATTTTTTAAAGCAGAAAAGTTTCCTTATGTTATTAGCCGAAGTTCTTTATCTTTATGTTGGTGGGCGGAGTCTTGCATCGCTGCGCTGAGGCCGGAGTTCACGTCAGGAAGGAAGACAGCGCAGCACCAACAGGCACATAAACAATAGTGAAGCCACAATAAAAAAAATAAAAAAAATAAACAACTGCTCGCTACGTTACCCACCCCAAAACATGCATTATGCATGAAGCTATATTACTATGGATGTTTCTTTTTTTTTTTTTTTAAGGAAATAATTTTGTGCCACATATGGGTTATTTACGTAGTCTGTAAAAATTCTTACACAATTATTTTCTGCCTTATTCTATTTTAACACAACATTTACTTTAAAATGTAGTGGGTACACCAGCATGTACGTGTCCTAAAATTAACAAGTTGTGCAGTGTGTATTTTCAATCTTAAAATTAATAGAGTTATTAGTTATATAATAAAAATTTTTCTATAATTAACATTAACATTAATGCAGTAGCTTTGTTTCATGATGCAGAACAAGAACAGTTGTTAAAGGGGTACTCTGCCTCTAGTATCTTATCCCCTATCCAAAGGATAGGGGATAAGATGTCAGATCGCCAGGGTCCCGCTGCTGGGGACCCCCGGGATCTCCGCTGCGGCACTGCGCTATCATTACTGCACAGAGCAAACTCACTTTGTGCATAATGACGGGCAAAACAGGGGCGACCTGGAATACATATGTGACTTTTAAATGGAGATGCAACTTTTTTTTCTTCACAAATAGCGACTATCGCATTTTATAAATACATGACCACTGCAAAGTAAGAAAAAAAAAATTACGTGAGCAGATTTAGATTTTTGCTTATTCCAAAGCACATTTCTGAAAAGTCACAGCCTTTATAGAAAAGTGGCACGTGCGCAAGTACATTGATACATTTCCTTCATAATGAATATGCTTCACCCAGAGAGGATTTTTCTAAGCCAAGGCTACACATTCCTATTTACCTCATCTTGAAACTAAACAGAGGTGCTAGCCTTCACATAAATTGGTACATGCTTCAAAAACATAGCTATTGTGTATAATAAGCTTTATGGATATTACAAATGCATTCTACACAGATAGGATGAGTTTGTATATTTATTAACCCCTTAAGGACGCAGGACGTAAATGTACGTCCTGGTGAGGTGGTACTTAACGCACCAGGACGTACATTTACATCCTAAGCATAACCGCGGGCATCGGAGCGATGCCCGTGTCATGCGCGGCTGATCCCGGCTGCTGATCGCAGCCAGGGACCCGCCGGCAATGGCCGACGCCCGCGATCTCGCGGGCGTCCGCCATTAACCCCTCAGGTCCCGGGATCAATACAGATCCCGGCATCTGCGGCAGTTCGCGATTTAAATGAACGATCGGATCGCCCGCAGCGCTGCTGCGGGGATCCGATCATTCATAACGCCGCACGGAGGTCCCCTCTCCTTCCTCCGTGCGGCTCCCGGCGTCTCCTGCTCTGGTCTGTGATCGAGCAGACCAGAGCAGAAGATCACCGAAAACACTGATCTGTTCTATGTCCTATACATAGAACAGATCAGTATTAGCAATCATGGTATTGCTATGAATAGTCCCTTATAGGGACTATTGAAGTGTAAAAAAATTTTTTAAAAAATGTAAAATTAAAAGTAAAAAAAAAGTGAAAAATCCCCTCCCCCAATAATAAAGTAAAACGTCCGTTTTTTTCCTATTTTACCCCCAAAAAGCGTAAAAAACATTTTTTATAGACATATTTGGTATCGCCGCGTGCGTAAATGTCCGAACTATTAAAATAAAATGTTAATGATCCCGTACGGTGAACGGCGTGAACGAAAAAAAAAAAAAAAAGTCCAAAATTCCTACTTTTTTTATACATTTTATTTAAAAAAAAAATTTAAAAAATTTATTAAAAGTTTTTTACATGCAAATGTGGTATCAAAAAAAAGTACAGATCATGGCGCAAAACATGAGCCCCCATACCGCCGCTTATACGGAAAAATAAAAAAGTTAGAGGTCATCAAAATAAATGGATTATAAACGTACTAATTTGGTTAAAAAGTTTGTGATTTTTTTTAAGCGCAACAATAATATAAAAGTATATAATAATGGGTATCATTTTAATTGTATTGACCCTCAGAATAAAGAACACACGTCATTTTTACCATAAATTGTATGGCGTGAAAACAAAACCTTCCAAAATTAGCAAAATTGCGTTTTTCGTTTTAATTTCCCCACAAAAATAGTGTTTTTTGGTTGCGCCATACATTTTATGATATAATGAGTGATGTCATTACAAAGGACAACTGGTCGCGCAAAAAACAAGCCCTCATACTAGTCTGTGGATGAAAATATAAAAGAGTTATGATTTTTAGAAGGCGAGGAGGAAAAAATGAAAACGTAAAAATTAAATTGTCTGAGTCCTTAAGGCCAAAATGGGCTGAGTCCTTAAGGGGTTAATATTAAGAGATTTAACACATTGCTTTACATAACTAACAGATGTTATAAATATTTTGCTCTAAATACAATAATAGAAAATTGAAAACAACTATGTCAAAGACAAGACTTGTGTCCCAAGACAGCAGAAATAACATTTCAAACCACATTTGTCACTGCCAAACCGTGGTACAAGAGTATGGGGGCGCGACAAATGACGACAAGAAGAATTCCAGTGCGTTTGTCACTTTCTCTCGAAGGATACCAAGTGATCACATGCAACTCCAATTCAACACTCCTCGCTCTACTATTTTCTGCCACCAACAAGACTTATATGAAGGCAATGTAGATTAATTCCCCAAAACAATAGAATTGCAATATATCTACCCCAAATACCTATAAAATCAACATTCGTAACATGGACAAAAAAAAGACTGTACCTGAGCTAATGCCGACTAGAGAAGAGATAGGACTGATTTATTCAGAGTAACAAAGTCACAGCCCTGTTACACAAAACAGCAGTATACAAAAGAGACATAAATGTAGGAGCATAAAACTGTTTAAACTAAAAATAAAAAAATAAAACATCATATCCAGCGTGTGTTCCTGGAAATGTCTCAGTGATGGTGCTTTGCTGATAAAATATTACAAACAAGAGACCTTTCATTGTCTATCACACATTTTATATCTCATCCCAAGACCACCAACCTCCTGCTACCTGAGTTAGGGGCAGACAGACTTGAAGATGAAACCAATTATGACACTCAGGAGCTGGGTCAGAACTGTTCAACTTCTGCCAGAGATCACAAAATGTGCAACAGCATACCAGCTGCTCATAGTACAGTTATTTCACTTGGCATATCATTATTCTCTCTGCCAGCTGGTCCACACAAAGAAACATAGAATGTGTCGGTAGATAAGAACCATTTGGCCCATCTAGTCTGCCCAATAATCTGAATCCTATCAATAGTCCCTGGCCCTATCTTATATGAAGGATAGCCTTATGCTTATCCCATGCATGCTTAAACTCCTTCACTGTAATTGCAGCGACCACTTCTGCAGGAAGGCTATTCCATGCATCCACTACTCTCTCAGTAAAGTAATACTGAGCCGCATGGTAGAATGCTGGGGACCCCCGCGATCAGACATCTTATCCCCTATCCTTTGGATAGGGGATAAGATGTCTAGGGGTGGAGTACCCCTTTAAGGTCCTTTAACCTTTCCTGGTAAGTTTTATCCTGCAATCCATGTACTAGTTTAGTAGCTCTTCTTTGAACTTCTCCTTCTATCTTTCTCCTTTTGGAGATGTGGCCTCCAGTACTGCGCACAATACTCCAAGTGAGGTCTCACCAGTGTTCTGTACAGCGGCATGAGCACTTCTCTCTTTCTACTTCTTATACCTCTCCCTATACATCCAAGCATTCTGCTAGCCAATTAAATCCCAGTAACTCGAACATCTCTAATTCAAGATTTCACTTTTTGGGTGAGCACAATTTGCAGTAAAATAGCAAAATTATGGGAAAAATGCAACAAGTGAACACAAACTTATGTTTTTGTTTTTTTACACAGGCCGCTTATCGGCTAAATGATCGTGCATAGCTTGTTTCACATAATCGGCATGTATAAAAGGGTAATTGATCAGCTGACAAACATGGAAAGCACTCATTCATTGGCTTACTTTTGTTCAGCAGTTGAATCAGCATTATCGGCTGTGCTGTGTGGCCAACAATGAAGAACTGAAAGGGTCACATAAACAATCCAGCGATCACTTGTGTAGCCTGGTCTGCAACTCATTGAGCCATGTGAATGCTCTTTAAACAAGTTCCCATCTCACAGATCGGCTCTCATTATTGTGTAGCAATTGGTTTGTCCACAAATCCCATTTCTCCTTTTCCTTCACACTCATTGTCATACTAAAGTCTGGTCTAGTGTTTGAAATTTCAACTGAGGTCATAGAATTACATAAGTCACCCAGATGCCTTTTCATTGTATTTTAGATAAAGTATTTTTTGTGGATCCCAGAACTGTCACCAACACTTAATATCAAAGCTAAAACCATGCTTACCCAACCGATTTACACATTCGAAGGTTCAGCTCTAAGCCATTCACACTATAACACCCAATTCCCATCCCGACAGAGACTTTAGTCTAGTGTCACTCTTCTCTTGACATTAATAAATCATGTCCTATAATTGGTTTTTAAGCAGGAACACAGAAATCACTGCACAATATCCAATACAAGGAGGTAAAGGTAATTACCCTTTGATGTACGGTAGCTTCAGGGTACAGTCTGCAATCACAAAGGCCAAAAAAAGTAATCACGACTGAACCTTCCCACTTCAGAGACAGAACCTCTGGTAATAATCTATAATGTAGTGTGGACTAATTTAATGTACTCATTTAATATTTAAAGACGTTTCCCGTTGGTAATCACGTTGGATTATTGCACTTCATTATTAATATTACACTCACTTCTACAGCTCCAACAAGATGTGCAGCAATAACATAGGGGCTTCCCACTGAGTTTTAATAAAAGTGATGACAAATGACACAGTTACATTTCATCAGTCATTACCATCACAGATATGACTGATCTCTTCTCTCAAAGCATAAAACTATTAGTGGCTTTAAGTTAGATTTAGATATATCAATTATATATGAACCAAATAGGATATAAATCCTGTCTGATGGACAAAATATAGTTTGTAACTAAACTACCCTTATTGGTATTTCAGGAAATGAAAACATGCTTATTTCCAATTTTACAGGGGTACTCCGCTGGAAAATATTTTCTTTTAAATGGACTGGTTCCAGAAAGATAAACAGATTTGTAAATTACTTCTATTAAAAAATCTTAAAGGGATATTCCAGTATTTTTTTATTTGACTGTGCTACAGGGGCTGTTAAGTTAGGCTAGGTTCAGACTACGGAATTTCCGCTTGCTAAAATGTACTGTACTAGTGAATGGGTTTCCGTTCACAAATTCACACTTCGGAATTTGTGAAGCGGAATTTGTGAACGGAAAATCCGCTTGGAAATTTCCGCCTGAAAAATGGCGTTGCTCTTTCTTCAGGCGGAAATCCACGCGGAACACATTGCAGTCTATTGGAGACTGCAGTGTCCGTGTGGTCCTAGCGCCGACTGATTCAGTCATCACTGGCCGCACTCGAAATCTCCGGGCGGAAATTTTCTGCCCGGAGATTCCGTAGCCTGAACCTAGCCTTAGTGTAGTTCATAATATAGTGTCTACCTGTGTGTGACGGTGGTTTCACAATTCTTATGTAATTTTTGCCCTAATATTTACAGCACACAAAATAACTCTCTCGGTCTCGGGATGTCCAATGTTGCAGTGCATCGAAACCTGACATCACTAGTCAGGTGATCGGAGGGAACCTATGCTGCTTCAAATTTGCAACAGCTGTAGGCCCCCTGGTTAGAACACACTGTTTCAATGGGTGTGGTGGCTGATCTGTGGGAGAAAGGAAAGTGATCTCAAACTTTCAAACATGGAACTGTGGGATGTATAGTTTAGAGAACAAAATGCAACAGGAAATGCCTAGTTCGAGCAGGTAAGTACTAAAATCAACTTATGGTGGATAACCCCTTTAATCCTTCCAGTACTTACCAGCAGCTTTATATTACAGAGGAAGTTCTTTTCTTTTTGAATTTCCTTTCTGTCTGACCACAGTGCTCTCTGCTGACACCTCTGTCCATGTCAGGAACTCTCCAGAGCAGGATAGGTTTGCTAAGGGGATTTGCTCCTACTCTGGACAGTTCCTAAAATGGACAGAGGTGTCAGCAGAGAGCACTGTGGTCAGACAGAAAGGAAATTCAAAAAGAAAAGAAATTCCTATGGAGCATACAATGGCTTATAAGTACTGGAAGGATAAAGATTTTTTAATAGAATTTACAAATCTGTTTAACTTTCTGGCACCAGTTGATTAAAAAAAACAATTCTGGCATAGTGTACATCTCCATAGCAACATACTTTTAACAAACTCTGTAGCCATACTTTAAGGTGTACATTTAACTTTCATTTAAACATATTTGGCATCACCACGTGTGTAAATGTCTAAACTATGAAAATATAATGACTATGAACCAACAAGGTGAAAGGTGTAAATGTATTTTAAAAAAAACAAAATTTTTACTACTTTCTGGTCACATCGCATTTATGAGAAAGTGAAATAAAAAGTGATGAAAAAGGTCACATATATGCAAAAGTGGAACCTATGAAAACTTACTATACGGAACAATGAGAAAGTTCTAGAGGTCAGAATACATTAATTAAACACGGACTCATATTGTAAGAAAAGTATTTTTTTTTAAGTAGTACAGTAATAGTAAAGCATGTAAACATAAGTATCCTTTAAATTTTATTGCCCCACAGAAAAAAAAGAGTACTGCGTAAAAACGAAACCCTCTAATAGTTGCAAACTTGCGGTTTTCTTGTGTCATTACAAAATACAATTGGTCACGCAAAAAACAAGCCCTCATATGGGTCTGATAAATAAAAAAATTATGGCTCTTAAGGAGGATAAACGAAAATGCAAAAATTAAGCTGGCTGTGTCCTTAAGGCCCAAATAGGCCGTGCGTGTCCTTAAAGAAAAACTCTCAGAATAGTCAACCGCACAAAACAGTGGTAGTGCATGTGATGCTGAGAAAAACTGCGCTTACACTGCCTGGATCCGTTGCTCCGTTCGTCTGATATCTCCTTCTTTCTGAATATGTAAATTAGCAGTAAGTGGCATGGGCGGAGTTACAATTCAGCCTTCGGGCACTGTGACGTCAGTGCTGTTTTTCCGTCTCTCGGCCTGGCTAATCCTTATTCACTGCCCCCCTCAGCCTCTCCCCCTCCTCCCCACTCTGTAATCTCATTTACTGCGCATGTGCAGCCTCCTGACTACATCCGGAAGCAGCCTCAGAGCGGCTTCATAACAGGCTTCATAACCGCGCTCAGGCCGCTTCCGGGTGTAGCCAGGAGGCTGCACATGCGCAGTAAATGTGATTACAGAGCGGGGAGGAGGGGGGAGAGGCAGAGGCAGTGAATAATGGTTAGCCGGCCGAGAGCCAAATAAGCAGCGCTGATGTCACAGTGCCCGAATACTGAATCGTAACCCGCCCGTGCCACTTACTGCTAATTTGCATATTCAGAGAGAAGGAGATATCAGACGAACAGAGCAATGGATCCAGACATTGTAAGAATCGTTTTTCTCAGCGTCATCCGCACTACCAGGCAGTACCTCTAGTTTGTGTGGGTGACTATTCTGACAGTTTTCCTTTAAGGGGTTAATGAGGGAAAGCTGAAGGTATTGTACAGGATGCTCGGTTGAGAAATCACCCATAATTCTGGTGGAACAGTAAGTCCCAGCTTCGGGGGAGCACTTTATATTGGGTCACAGTTTGGGGCTTTATTTCACAGATCTTGCCATGGTTTTAGCGCATTAAACATGTAAACACACCCACAGACGAAGACTCAGAATACATGACAACATATCTCACATATTATATTATTTGACAAAGTAGCAGTGTAATAACAGCATAACATAAAAAAATCCTAGAATTATTAGTATTGATTTAGAATTGTAAACACACTAGAAAATGTCACCACTGACTTGCACGTAAGCTCTTTGAGATTTGATGTGCTATAAAGGTCAGTAACATTTTGAGTAAATAAGTACATAATAAAGAAAACGTATTCAAGCCTTGGTTAAAAAGATACACATGCTGTTTCTAATACTGTAGTTTGCATATTGACCTTTGCTGCATTCAAGGGGTTATCTAGGAAAAGAAAAACAGAACATATTTCCTTCAAAAACAGCTCCACGTCTGTCCCCAGGTGGTGTGTGGCATTACAACTTGGCTCCACTCACTTCAATGGAACTGAACTGCAGAACCACACACAACCTGGAGACAGGGAGCGTTAAAAAAAAAAAAAAAAAGAAATTAGCTCTGTTTTTCTATTCCTGGATAACCCCTTTTAAGACAAAAGACAAGTCCATATTAAAATGAAATATTTTAAACAATATATTATTGCATAGAATCTACTTATAGAGGAGTAAATGACCCCCCTATTTACATAAATTACTTACTAAGGCTATGATCACAGTGCTATATTAATTAGCAACCTGCAGAGACATAGCATGTACACATATAACGGGATGAGACCCTACGATATAAAGGTATTTAGAGGCAGCAAGCACACATAGGCCTCTGGGCCTGAGGGGGCCAAAAACCCCTCCACCATATGAATAAAAAAGGTCACGTGTCATAATCTAGGTGGTCACTTTGTTAGGGTATGTTCACACTCAAGGTTTGGAGAGGAATTTCCTCGAGTAATTCTGCTCGCTTATTCCTCTCCAAATCATTCAGCAGTGAAAAACCCCATAGTATGTAATGAAATTTCTGCTCCTCAGTTCACACTGGGGAATTCTGTCACTGAATTCCGTTCCGCATGAAGAATGCACATGTTCTTTCTTCATGCAGAATTCGCGTCCTAACCCCATAGAAGTCAATGTAAAAAAAAAAATTCAGGCCGCCACACTTCCGCACGGAAATTTCGTGGAATTCCCGCAGAATTCGCACAAAAAAAAAAAAAAAAAAAAAAAAAAAAAAAACATTCTTTAACAATGTCTCATATGCCGCGCTGAATTCAGCACTGATTTCTGTGCGGAATTCCGCACGGAAAAAAAACTAATTTCTGAGCGGATTTGTTCAGTGCAAATTCCTTGCACATATTTGTCAGTGTGCACGTACCCTTAAAGAGTGTTGTCTGGGGTCCAGGAGTGATTTATGTCCCTGAATAAAACATAGGCATATTTCCTTCTGTGTTGTGGGTATCATTTACACTCCTGGAGGAGCCTAAGCAATACCATATGGGCGACAGTAGGAACGTGCTCTGCTAACCAGTCATCCTGAGCTATAAAGGTGGCTGTCATTAGTGGACTGTGCAATCTATATTGATTGCCTATTAAGATCAGTCTATTTATACTGTACAGACCCAGGTGAATCATGGAGTAATTCAAGACTATTACATTAAGAAGTGGCAGAGCAAGGTTTCACACTAACAGCAGTACCATAGTAATCACGGCAGGCCTCTTTAACCCGATGTTACTGCAGCATAGCTCAGTAATAAGAATGCTTAGAAAGGAAACATTTTTAGATATAGCCAAATTATTGGGTCCGAATATGGGCCGTTTCAATGAAGCTGTCAGCAAACAGTGTATTACTGCAAACATAGAAACAAACAACCTTTGTATGTTAGAAGTATAAGCATTTTATGGGGAGATTTATCAAAATCTGTGCAGAGGAACAGTGGAGCAGTTGCCCATAACAACCAATCAGATTACTTCATTTTTTCAGAGGCCTTTTTAAGAAGCAATCTGATTGGTTGCTATTGACAACTGCTCCAGTCTTCCTCTGCACAGGTTTTGATAAATCTCCCCCATGGTGTACAATATGTTACACAACATATGACATGGCTAACTATAGTGTAAATATAGTTTTAACTCAGACCGGGCCATAGTACTTGGGAAAAAAACATCTGAAAAAGTTAGGCTAAGCCCAAGTATTCCGAGTCTGCCATTGACCACACTGTAAAATGGCCCTTCCTCAATATCCATAAGCTCCCAAATCTACAGTATTAAGCTACCGTACTTAACCTCCAGTTGCCCTTCTTCATATTCTAGTCATGTACTGGAACAATGTGCAGCAAATATTACGGTTTCCATGTAACTCCTAAGGCAGTGAACTAACATTCACAGTGCTCTGACAGCTTCTGACTGTATATTTTGTGCTAAGTGACAATAGTTGACAGAAGTTCTTCATTTTGTCTTACTCTCATATTTTCCCGTCAGAATGGAGCAGCTGTAAGGAAGCTAGAGAAATCAGCAAACTGCGGGGTCGGAGCTGAGCGCCGCTTCTCCAAGCAATACTCTGAGCCAGTTTTCTGAACCTGGCCTCAGGTGCATTAATGTAAGGGGATTTGACAGCAAGTTCTGGAAGGTAGTGAAGTGCAAATCTTAGACTAATGTGAGCACAAGTGAGCATTTACTGAGCATCTGAATGGTACCTAATAGGTTCTGTGCAAATGTAGGTCACTGGCTTATGGATGTACAGAAATGGGACAAGCCATGCCTTTAATTTGTTAAATATTAATATGTATATATATATATATATATATATATATATATATATATATATATATATATACATACATATTAATATATACATACATACAGTCATGGCCGTAAATGTTGGCACCCCTGAAGTTTTTCAAGAAAATTAAGTATTTCTCACAGAACAGGATTGCAGTAACACACGTTTTGCTAAACACGTTTATTCCCTTTCTGTGTATTGGAATTAAATCCTCCCCAAAAAAAAGGGAGGAAAAAAAAGCAAATTGGAAATAATGTCACACCAAACTCCAAAAATGGGCTGGACAAAATTATTGGCACCATTAACTTAATATTTGGTTGCACACTCTTTGGAAAAAATAACTGAAATCAGTTGCTTCCTATAACCATCAATAAGGTTCTTACACCTCTCAGCCGGGAATTTTGGACCACTCTTCCTTTGCAAACTGCTACAGGTCTCCGTTATTGGAAGAGCGCCTTTTCCCAACAGCAATTTTAACCTGTTCAGGACGCCAGGCGTATGCATATGCCCTGCATCCCGAGTCCTTAAAGGGGTACTCCAGTGGAAAAACAATTTTCTTTTTTAAATCAACTGGTGCCAGAAAGTTAAACATATTTGCAAATGACTTCTATTAAAAAAATCTTAATCCTCCCAGTATTTATTAGCTGCTGAAATTCCTTTCTTTTTGGAACACTGATGACATCACGACCACAGTGCTCTCTGCTGACATCTCTGTCCATTTTAGCAACCATGCATAGCAGATGTATGCTAAGGGCAGCATGGTGGCTTAGTGGTTAGCACTGCTGCCTTGCAGTGCTGGGGCCTTGGGTTCAAATCCCACTAAGGACAACAATAAATAAAGACTTATTATTATTATAATAACATCAGCAGAGAGCAGTGTGTTCGTGATGCCATCAGAGAGCATTCCAAAAAGAAAAGAATTTCCTCTGTAGTATTCAGCAGCTAATAAATACAGGAAGGATTAAGATTTTTTAATAGAAGTAATTTACAAATATGTTTAAACTTTCTGGCACCAGTTGATTTAGGAAAAAAAAAAAAAAAAGTTTTTCCACCGGAGTACCCCTTTAACCCCTTAAGGACCGGAGGTTTTTCCGTTTTTGCATTTTCGTTTTTTGCTCCTTGCCTTTAAAAAATCATAACTCTTTCAAATTTACACCTAAAAATCCATATGATGGCTTATTTTTTGCGCCACCAATTCTACTTTGTAATGACGTCAGTCATTTTGCCCAAAAATCTATGGTGAAGCGGGAAAAAAAATCATTGTGCGACAAAATTGAAAAAAAAAAACGCTGTTTTGTAACTTTTGGGGGCTTCCGTTTCTACGTAGTACATTTTTCGGTAAAAATGACACCTTATCTTTATTCTGTAGGTCCATACGATTAAAATGATACCCTACTTATATAGGTTTGATTTTGTCGGACTTTTGGAAAAAATAACTACATGCAGGAAAATTAATACGTTTAAAATTGTCATCTTCTGACCCCTATAACTTTTTTATTTTTCCGTGTATGGGGCGGTATGAGGGCTCATTTTTTGCGCCGTGATCTGAAGTTTTTAACGGTACCATTTTTGCATTGATAGGACTTATTGATCACTTTTTATTCATTTTTAAATGATATAAAAAGTGACCAAAAATGCACTATTTTGGACTTTGGAATTTTTTTGCGCGCACGCCATTGACCGAGCGGTTTAATTAATTATATATTTTTATAATTCGGACATTTCCGCACGCGGTGATACCACATATGTTTATTTTTATTTTTATTTACACTGTGTTTTTTTTTTTATTGGAAAAGGGGGGTGATTCAAACTTTTAATAGGGGAGGAGTTAAATGATCTTTATTCACTTTTTTTTTTCACTTTTTTTTTGCAGTGTTATAGGTCCCATAGGGACCTATAACACTGCACACACTGATCTTCTATGTTGATCACTGGTTTCTCATAAGAAACCAGTGATCAACGATTCTGCCGCATGACTGCTCATGCCTGGATCTCAGGCACTGAGCAGTCATTCGGCGATCGGACAGCGAGGAGGCAGGAAGGGGCCCTCCCGCTGTCCTGTCAGCTGTTCGGGATGCCGCGATTAGCCGCGGCTATCCCGAACAGCCCGACTGAGCTAGCCGGGAACTTTCATTTTCACTTTTAGCCGCGCGGCTCAGCTTTGAGCGCGCGGCTAAAGGGTTAATAGCGCGCGGCGCCGCGATCGGCGCTGCGCGCTATTAGAGGCGGGTCCCGGCTTCACTATGACGCCGGGCCCGCCATGATATGACGCGGGGTTACTGTGTAACCCCGCGTTATATCAGAAGAGCAGGACCAATGACGTACCGGTACGTCATTGGTCCTTAAGGGGTTAAGGACGTGGGGTGTATGCATACGCCCATGGGAATTCCGGTCCCCGACGCTAGCCGGTTGGGGACTGGACCGGAATGCCTGCTGAAATCATTCAGCAGGCATACCGGCACATCGCCCAGGGGGGTCCTTAGACCCCCCCCCCCCATGTCGGCGATCGCAGAAAATCGCATGTCAATTCAGACATGCGATTTTCTGCTATTCCGGGCTGATCGGGTCTCTGGTGACCCGATCGCCCGGAAATTAGCGATGATCGGAGCTGTCAGGGACAGCCCCGATCATCCTGACGGCTAGGAGTGAGGTCGCAGTGCTACGATCTCCTCCTATCCCCTGCCATTGGTCAGAACTGATTCTGACCAATGGCAGAGCAGGACAGTGGGTTGCCATGGCAACCCCCTGTTCTGCCCACCCCTGGATGTCGAGGGGAACATGGACAGAAGATGGAGGCCGGTACCTGGAGGAGAAGATGCCTGGGGACCCCCCGATCTTCGTTGGAGACTGCTGGATCCTGCTGGATCCTGGCTCAGGTAGTGAAACTACTGTGGGGGGGGGGGACTGAAAGTGAAAGTAAAGTGATCTTTACTGTGGCAACCACTAGGAAGGCCAAACTGCAACTCCCAGCATGCGCAGACAGCAAAGGCTGTCTGGGCATGCTGGGAGTTGTAGTTTTGCAACATCAGGAGGGTCACAGTTTGGAGACCACTGTTACAGTGGTGCCCAAACGGTAGCCCTCCAGATGTTGCCAAACTACAACTCTCAGCATGCCTGGACTGCCCAGGCATGCTGGGAGTTGTAGTTCTGTAACATCTGTCCCTTCAGATTTAGCAATTTTCATGACATTTTTGAAAATTGCTGCTCTACTTTGAAGCCCTCTAATTTTTTCAAAAAGCAAAAATGTGTCCATTTTATGATGCCAACATAAAGTGGACATATTGTATTTGTGAATAAAAATAAAATTTATTGGGAATATCCATTTTCCTTACAAGTAGAGAGCTTCAAAGTTAGAAAAATGCTACATTTTCAAAATTTTCATGAAATTTAGAGATTTTTCACCAAAAAAGGATGCAAGTAACGCCGAAAATTTACCACCAAAATAAAGTAGAATATGTCACGAAAAAACAATCTCAGAATCAGAATATTCTGTAAAAGTTTCGCGTTATTAATTCGTAAAGCGACGGTGGTCAGAATTGCGAAAAAGGGCTCAGTCCTTAAGGTGAAAAAGGGCTGCGTCCTTAAGGGGTTAAGATCTCTCCACAGGTGTTCAATGGGATTTTGATCTGGATTCATTGCTGGCCACTTCAGAACTCTCCAGCACTTTGTTGCCATCCATTTCTTGGTGCTTTTTGACATATGTTTGGGGTCATTGTCCTGTTGGAAGACCCAAGATCTCAGACGCAAACCCAGCTTTTGCGACACAAAATCCGTTGGTAATCTTCAGATTTCATGATTCCTTGCACACATTCAAGGCACCCAGTGCCAGAGGCAGCAAAACAACCCCAAAACATCATTAAACTTCCACCATATTTCACTGTAGGTACTGTGTTCTTTTCTTTGTAGGCCTCATTACGTTTTCGGTAAAAAGTAGAATGATGTGCTTTACCAAAAAGCTCTATCTTGGTCTCATCTGTCCACAAGACATTTTCCTAGAAGGATTTTGGCTTACTCAAGTTCATTTTGGCAAAATGTAGCCTTGCTTTTTTATGTCTCTGTGTCAGCAGTGGGGTCCTCCAGGGTCTCCTGCCATAGCGTTTCATTTCATTTAAATGCTGATGGATAGTTTGCACTCACACTGATGCTCCCTGAGCCTGCAGGACAGCTTGAATATCTTTGGAACTTGTTTGGGGCTGCTTATCCACCATCCGGACTATCCTGTGTTGACACCTTTCATTTATTTTTCTCTTCTGTCCACGCCCAGGGAGATTAGCAACAGTGCCATGAGTTGCAAACTTCTTGATAATGTCGCACACTGTGGACAAAGGCAAGTCTAGATCTCTGGAGATGGACTTGTAACCTTGAGATTGTTGATAATTTTCACACAATTTTGGTTCTAGAGTCCTCAGACAGTACTCTTTTCCTTTTTCTGTTGTCCATGCTTAGTGGCACACACAGCCACACAAGGCAAAGACTAAGTGAACTTCTCTCCTTTTTATCTGCTTTCAGGTGTGAATTTTATATTGCCCACATCTGTTACTTGCCCCAGGTGAGTTATAGGAGCATCACATGCTTGAAACTATCTTCTTTTCCTACAATTTTGAAAGGGTACCAATAATTTTGTCCAGACCATTTTTCGAGTTTGGTGTGACATTACGTCCAATTTGCTTTTTTTCATCCTTTTTGGTTTAGCTCCAATACGCACAAAATGAATAAACATGTGTATAGCAAAACATGTGTTACTGCAATACTTTCCTATGAGAAATACTTAATTTTCTAGAAAAATTTCAGGGGTACCACCATTTACGGCCATGACTGTATTAGTGTATTATGTATCAGTGTAAAAGGACAGTGACAGACAATTTGGTCCTGCCTAAGGCAGGTTCTTACAGGCTGTAACGCCAACGGTTGGCACCTGCCTGCATGAAGTGTATCCAGACACTTACTGCCACTGGGCTGCCTTCTTTGCTCCACCATCCCTCTGTCTGCTCTGGGCTTCCACCTATGGTCTCTTTTCTGCTGTTTCTCCTGTGGAAGCATTTCATGATCTGTATTCTAGGGGTCATACGTGCACTGGCCCACTTCTGTGCAAATTTCTCTAATGTGTCCTCTACCTAACATGTCCTCCAGGCATTACCTATTTAAAGAAAATCTATCATCAGTGTCACCTGCACTAACTTGTTGGTACAGACTGGCAGTGCAGGTGACACTGATGACAACGGCACTTGCCTTGTCCCGTTCCGTGCTGTCATTCTCCAGCAATTCTCTTCGGTATCTTCGGCTCTGGGCCCAACTTGGAGCATGGGCGGAGCTTAGTGACACACTGCTGCTGTTCTCTGCTGGGTCCCACTGCTAGCAAACAGCAGCAGTGATATCACTAAGCTCCGCCCATGTTCCAAGTCTGGCCTGGAGCTGAAGATACCAAAGAGGATTGCTGCAATATAATAAAGAAAAAAATTATATACCAGCGCTCAGAGGGTTACCATATAGAATGAGTAGTACACTGTAAGGATAAGGTTCACTTACTCCACAACGTGGGGATGCAATGGAATTTTCCATACCCCCCTCCAGGTTAGCGTATCATAATTCCACCAGATTTCAGGAAGGGCATTCAGAATACAATGATGGGTCAGAGGCTGATGACTAGTTTATTGCGAAGCGTTTCTGAGGTCAAATATGGCTTCCGCCACCTCCATCAGGCATAACAATTATCTGAAAATCCACAGTTTAAATACACATTCAGGAATACAACCTATTACCGGATATCCGTTCCTGTTCTCCGTATTCCGTCCAGCATCTAGCTTTCCTGCGTGTTTCCGCTCCAGGTACAATCACATTATCAGCCCCCGTCCAATCACATGATTTCCGGTCCAATCACCTGACTCTCCATGCTGTCCACCCATGTCACTTCCTGCAATGGTGGAACGCATATGGAAACCAATGTCCGGATCCTGGAACACAGTCCAGTTAACGTAACAGGGTAATGTAAAATATATAAAACCATATGCTGGTTTAAGAAAAAGATTAAACTTATCAATAGTTATACAGTATAGAGCATTTTATTTTATTTTTTAATTATTAAAATTCGGCTATGTTTTAAAATGAAGGTGCCACCTAATACTAGATAGCAGGTATATAATGGAGTAATATTTTTACATATCCACAGCTGACATATGGACTACAAGGCCTCTTTCCATATATACCCGATATCTAGATCAGTAAACTTATTCTTAAATTTAATTTAGGCCCTGAGGAATTAAAGTGTTCAACCTGAATATCCAGAACATTTCTTTGTTGCAGAGCATCTTATAATTCGGGTTGGTGATCTTTTCCAGTAAAGTCAGTCTCATACCAATCGGATTTTGAGGAAATGACGTGATCCACTATGAAGTGTGTATCCATTTTTAATATTGGATCTATGTTTATTTATACGTATTCTCAGCTGTTTATGGTTCTTCCTATATAACATAATCCACACGGACATTCATTCATATATATAATAAAACTGCTACTGCAACTAAGATGTTCCTGGATAGAAAAAGGTTTAAGTTCACCCGAAACCTTGACCTCCTTTCTTTTGTTACATATTTGTTCGCAACATTTACATCAATTGATGCCACATTTATACATTCCTCTGGTTTCTCCCAAATCACCTTCTCTTACTTTTAGTTGTTTTGGCCCTACCCGTTGTTTCCGAGGTATCGATGGGGCTAGAATATTTTTTAGAGTTTTACTCCTTCTAAAGATGGATCTCGGTTGATCTGTTATATGTTTATTTAAAATAAGATCTCCCTTAACTAGATTCCAATTGGTTCATAGTATTCTCTATCTCAGAGTGTGAGGTGTTGTATCTAGTGATAAAAGCTATATTGAAACCCTGTTCATCTCCCCTATTTGATGTTGTTTTGGTACTATCTGAAAAGCAGTCTATTTATGATAGGCTATTTACCAGTTTTTGGGCCCCATCTATCAAAGGTTTGGGGTAACCCTTTTGTCTAAAGCGATCGCATAAAACGGAAATTTGCTGTTGAAACTCCTTATCAGATGAACAGTTACGTCTAATCCTCTTCATCTGTCCATAAGGGACATTATTTTTCCAACCCTTGTTGTGACAGCTATCGTAATTCAGATAGCTGTTCGCATCAACCTCCTTGAAGTAGGTGGGGGTATGCAAACAGCCACCTTGGACATATATTTTAAGAAAATCCAAGAAAACAATTTTGCGAGAACTAACATGGGAGGTGAAATTTAGGCCCCATTCATTGGTATTTAGCTCTCAGGTATTTAATTCCTCAGGGCCTAAATGAAATTTTAGAGCAAGTTTACTGATCTAGATATCGGGTATATATGGAAAGGGGCCTTGTAGTCCATATGTCAGCTGTGGATATGTAAAAATATTACTCCATTATATGTTCTATACTGTATAACTATTGATAAGTTTAATCTTTTTCTTAAACCAGCATATGGTTTTATATATTTTACATTACCCTGTTACGCTAACTGGACTGTGTTCCTGGATCCGGACATTGGTTTCCTTATGCGTTCCACATTGCTGGAAGTGACATCGGTGGAACGGTCCGATCAGGTGATCAGACTCAAACCGGAAATCATGTGATCAGACGGGGGCTGATCATGTGATTGTACCTGGACCAGAAACACGCAGGAACGCTAGATGCCGGACAGAACACGGAGAACAGGAACGGGATATCCAGTAATAGGTTGTATTCCTGAATGTGTATTTAAACTGTGGATTTTTAGATAATTGTTATGACTGATGAAGGAGGTGGCGGAAGCCATATTTTACCTCAGAAACGCGTCGCAATAAACTATATGGCCATCAGCCTCTGACCCATCATTGTATTCTGAATGCCCTACCTGAAATCTGGTGGAATTATGATACGCTAACCTGGAGGGGGGTATGGAAAATTCCATTGCATCCCCCCGTTGTGGAGTAAGTGAACCTTATGCTTTCAGTGTACTACTCATTCTATATGGTAATCCTGGTATGTTATTTTTTTCTTGCTTGCTTGTTATGGATGCACCCAGAGTCCATCTGGACCTACATCCCTGCGCTCTCCAGTTGCGATTGAATACCTGTCTTGGTGGAGGAATACTTCAAATTTTAACGTTGACGTGTCTCCAGGGTGTCTGCGGTGAATTCCGTACAAACTGAGGGTTCACTGCTCAGACCAGGTGAGTCCTTACCATTTCTATAATAGAACCATTTTATTCCTTTCCCTTCCTAACCCCCCCCCCCCCCCTTTTTTTTTTCTTTTTTTTTTTGTTTGCTCAGATAGCAGTGCTCCCTATTTTTCAATTATTTTAAAGAGGATTGCTGGAGAATGACAGCACGGAATGGGACAAGGTAAGTACCAGTGATATCAGTGTCACATGCGCTACCTGTCTGTACCGACAGGTTAGTGCAAGTGACACTGATGACAGATTTCCTTGTCACATGTGCAATAGTGAGGGTGTGTGTTCCTAATATAGATGCTATTCTGTATCTGAACTGTGTATGTTTACCTGACCTGACTCTCCTGTGCATGACCAGGTAGACCGATGTCTCCAGTAGGTAGGACCCCCCCCCCATTAAGTGAAGCCCCAGAGGGTAGATAAACCCCTCACGAGTTTGGTTTTTATCAAAATGTAGGTAGTTAGGAAAAATATAAAGCTATGTAGGACAACCTAAGAGAATTTTACAATTTCATAAAAGCCAACAGATTATTAAGCAAATTTACAAATAAAATGGTTTATGATGATATTATAATATCCAGCAAAGCCCAAAGAAAAGCAGATTTCAACATCACAACGTGACTGTTTTATTTCCATCTGGTTAACATTAGTGATTTTTTTTTTTTTTAGCATAAGAGGATTTCAGGTAGAACAAAAAGCCCTGGGCTGGCAGCCATTCTAATCAGGTGAAATGTTTCCTTCTGTAAGTGGAACGAATATCCCATTCAATTCCTGGCTATGATTTTGCTATTCAATTTCCTAATTTACAGCAGCGCTCTTATTTTTCCTGTCTGCAATAGGATTTATTCACTGCAGCCTGAAAACATAATCCAAAGTGATGGAAACAGTGGAAATTGTTTCTTTCGAATATTTCTCTAATCCCAACCTGGAACAGTTTCAACATCACATCCAGATGCCTGTAAGAGCAATACCACAGCACTTGTAGGGGAAAGAATACTTAGAGAACAGCAATGTCAGCAAATGATTTGTGATCTTAAATGGTGATCACCACGTTACCATTTTTAGCAAGAGATCCGGGAATATCACTACAATAAAAGATTATACTGCTCTAGGGTAGAATGGTAATCATCATTCCACATTCTAGCAGTGAACTGCCTGACATCTTGTGCATTTATTAATAGAGAGGTGAATTGGATTTGCAGCAGAGATCATAGTTGCCCATAGGATTTTACTTATGACAGCAGATCCAGATGCAGATTGCTATGGCTACAGCCACTTATGAACCTTGCATCCAGTTACTCCTGCAATATATGAATAACTCCTATCTGTATTTCCGTGCATTCTGTCCATGGCTAAATTATGCTTACAGTTTTTTTCCCTGGTATACTGGTCATGCTCTTCTCCCTTGTCTCACAAGCACTCTATTCCACAAATGACTTTACAGCCTAGTGAACGTAGCATAAGAGAAGTGCTTGTTGTAAGTTGTCTTTTAGAAAATATTAGCTGAATACCCGGCGTTGCCCGGTTTTTCCTTCCTAATTCTTGTTGGGGAGGAAAATAAACAAAGGAGGAAGCTTTTGACTTCATATCCCGTCCTCATACAGTGGTCCCTCAACATATGATATTAATTGGTTCCAGGAGAACCATCATATGTTGAAACCATCATATGTCGAGTACATATGTCTATGTAAAAATGGTAATTGGTTCTGGGGCCTCGGAACCATTGTATGTTGAATACATATCTCTATGGGAAACTGCCAATTGGTTCTGGGATGACCATTGCATGTGGAGTGTATGGGGAGTGTTTAACAAACCAGGGTGCCTCCAGCTGTTGCACAACTACAACTCCCAGCATGCATGTACAGCCATTGACTGTCTGGGCATACTGGGAGTTATAGTTTTGCATGAGCTGGAGGCACAATAATAGGGAAACATTGATGTATGTGATGTGTGACATTGCATACAGTACTGTACAGTTCTTTAAATACCTTCAGGGGGGACAGAATGTCCTCCATTACAATCCTGCCGACTACAGCTCTATAGGAAAGGAAGGGGAGGGCAGCCAGCAGCTCATTGGATGCCTGCAGCAAGATGCTACAGGCTATTGGCTATGGCTGCACTGGGGGGGCGGGGCTTACACGGAGCTCACAGTGGAAGCCTGCGTGAGTTAGCAGGACAGCATGTGAGTAACAGGAGGCAGAACGGGGCACATTAAACAACTATCTGTCAGTTGCTGAAGTTGACAGCGCTGTCAGATAGCTGTTTGTACGATGGCCCCAACACACAGCAGCATCGTATGTCGATGCTGCCTTCAACATACGATGGGCTCTGAGAGGCCATCATATGTTGAAATGATCATATGTCGGGGCCATCATAAGTCGGGGGGTCACTGTATATTGTCATATCCCAACCCCATAGCCCGTCCTCATATCCCGACCTCCCATCCCGTCATCATATCTCGACCTCATATGCCATTCTCACATCCCGTCCTCCTATCCCGACCTCCTATCCCGTCCTCCTATCTCGACCTCCTATCCCGATCCCCCTATCCCGACCCATAATATGTGTACCAGGTATTGAAATACCTCCAGCCATATGGAAGTTTTGTGGGAACATACATTTCCCATTGATTTGCATGGGACTTTAAACAAAAACCACGCCCCTCACAAATGGGGGTAGTTAAGGGTTAAATTAACTATCCTATATTTTAAGTGGACATATAAGCAACATGTGACCAAGTATTATCGAAATATCTCCAGCCATTTGGAAGTTATGCAGTAAACATATATTTCCCATTGACTTGTATGGGACTTTAAACATAAACCCCACCCCTGGCAAATGGGGGTGAGTAAGGGTTAAATCACCTATCATATATTTGTTGATGACATATAAGTAACATGTGTGCCAAGTTTCATGTTAATATCTTTAGCCGTTTGGATGTGATGCTGGAACATACACACATACATACACACACACATTGAGTTTTATATATACAGATAGATACTACAAGTGGCTTTCTTGTGTTAGAAAGTCCAAAAGGGGGTGTTCTGGAAGTCTGATAGCACTTGAAGTTTAGTTCAGGTTCTTATTCTTGAACATTTAAAATGAAGTAGTCCAGGAATAGAGAAGTAGACTGACATGCACCAAGATAATGACCTGCCCAAAGCCCATGATTAGCAACTAAACACAATATGCAGCACAGTAAAAACCATCCGCAAAGCAGTACTTTATATCATGTCACACATTGAATATTTATCCGTTTCTGCAGTGTGCTGGAATTATTGAAGAGAATACTCCTGGTGTTTTAAGTTTATAAGCTATAAAATATAATGAATAGTACAGGCTGTGTCTATACTTTCCAAATGGCCGATAAATATAAAATGAGTTGGCTTCTAATTTATTTTCATAATCTCATGAAGGTTTCTTTAGGGTAGGGTTCTTGTTGTTTTGCTTTTGGGTTTCAACTATTTTCTATATTTAAAGGGGTATTCCAGGCAAAACCTTTTTATATATATATATATATATATATATCTCAACTGGCTCCAGAAAGTTAAACAGATTTGTAAATTACTTCTATTAAAAAATCTTAATCCTTCCAATAGTTATTAGCTTCTGAAGTTTTCTGTCTAACTGCTCAATGATGATGTCACGTCCCGGGAGCTGTGCATGATGGGAGAATATCCCCATAGGAGCTGCACAGCTCCCGGGACGTGAGTCCTCAGAGAGCAGTTAGACAGAAAACAACAACTCAACTTCAGAAGCTAATAACTATTGGAAGGATTAAGATTTTTTAATAGAAGTAATTTACAAATCTGTTTAACTTTCTGGAGCCAGTTGATATATAAAAAAAAAGTTTTGGCCTGGAATACCCCTTTAAGGTATTAACTATTATTTTATAGCAGATCAGACTGGTGTACAATTTCTAATATAGCCCATGATAAGCTCTCTCTTGTCACAAATATCCTGAGTTTTGTGTATTAAGGCAAGAATAATTTGGGAGGGGGGGGGGGTGCAACTGCACCACTCTTCCTCTACACAGGTTTGATAAATCTCCCCCATTGACTTTATTTTGTGTTGACTATGAGTGATCAGTTTTTGATCAGTGTTGTAGCTGATTTGTTGCCTTTGTAGCATTTTTTGTTGCAGTAAAGATTAAGTGCTGTTGTATCCTAGTTTTGGTC
Source organism: Hyla sarda (assembly GCF_029499605.1). Classification (NCBI taxonomy): domain Eukaryota; kingdom Metazoa; phylum Chordata; class Amphibia; order Anura; family Hylidae; genus Hyla; species Hyla sarda. The sequence goes on from NC_079190.1 coordinate 218,464,621, forward strand.
TTCTAGAGTCTACAGATTTGCAGTATGTCCATGACTTTGATACCAGTAAGATATGCCATTAAACTAGGAATGTTGAAAGTCAGGGACTTTCAACAATCCCAAAAGCAAACTGGTCCCAAGTGATATCCCTTGGAGAAGGTGGCCATGGATAATGGAAGTCATTGACAACGCTTTAGATGCCGCGATCAAAGTGGCCACACAAAAACAGCTGAGCATGTTCACAAGGTTTGGAAGGGACCTTGTTGTCAGACACCATTGACTACATTGATATGTAATAAATAATAGCAGAGAACCTCTTTTGTAGGGCAATGTGTAGCACAGTTTTACTAGAAACTTTAACTGGAATTATCTCCTAAAAGACATCAGTAATGACTATACCTGTCTTTATCTGTACTTTAGCTTTCTACATGCAGCGCCTGCTCAGATATGGGTTACGTCCAATACCTGTATGTCTTTGCTATGACATTTGCTATTTACTGGGTATAAACAATGACATTTCCCAAACAGCAAGCAGAGAACCTCTCAAGTATTCGACGACCAGCCTTGCTAATACTGTAATACCACTTGAAATTTTTTAATGCACAATTCTCCACAATGACTGTTTTACTATTTTTATCAATTTAAAGCAATAGTTTCTCATGTGATCCATTTCCCCATCTGTAACAAGCAATGTGTTCCTTACGATCTCCTTCTCTGATTCTACACTATACGTGCAAGCTGTGGCTTTATTGAATCTAGTTTGCTATTCATTTGATGTGATGGCTTGCTAGGTATGAAATATTCTGGGGAAGTGGTAGACCAAAGCGGAATTCACTTATATCTTACCACAAACATCTGGAAGCAAATCAAATTCCCTACTTGCCTGGAGATGTATTTTTACCTCCACAGGCTACTAAAGTCCATGACGTTCTGAAATCACAGCTTAAACCCCAAGAGCATCCCAAAGCACAGGCTAGAAACAGAAGCCTCAGACTAGCATTAAATTCCCATATGCTATGACATTTTAATGTTAGTGTGAATGCGGTTTTCTTTTTGATGTATCGGGTATTCTGTTTGTTATATTGGTCTATTACATTGGTAGCATATGCTGGATGATAACTGCTAAATGTAGCCATTACTGTACAAGACAGGTTATCACCTAGTTTTCCACAGATCATGAACGGCACAGAAATCTTATTCGAAGTCTCCTCCTCTATTACACTGCCTGCATAGTATTTTCTGTAGCCTGTTCATGAACCAGAAATATCAGCTTTATCTGGTTATAGGTTTGACCTGGATAGTGATCAAAATCTAAAGACAGATCCAAGCAAGACTGAATTAGTAAGATGAATGCATTAAACAAGACATCTACAGGAATATCTGAGAATAGCTTATAGAAATAATTATTTTGTTTTTAAAAAGAATGGGGAAAAAGTTGGGGGAAAATCATAACCACAGCTAAATCTGTTTAGGCCTGAGCCTCCTAGGACCTTATAAATGTGCAAGTCCAATACTAATTATACAACATGATTTCTTAGAATCTGGAAAAAAATGGTTAAAAAATCCTGGTAATTCCATGTTCCAGGGCCAGATTTGCAGTAATGTATACGTTCTGCAGCAGATATACAAAGTGAGTCTAGAGTCTAGTCAGCTGTAGCATCAGATGTAGCATTGTATGAGGTTCAGCTCAATATTGCATTAGCATAGGATAAAGAGTCGCAGGTAACAGCTAAGATTGGTAACTTATATTTTAAACTTCCAATAGTTTCCAATAACCCATCACCTAGGGACCTTCAGAATAAGATGGGTTATCAGAATTTTACTACAAACACAAACATACATGCAAACTAGGGCTGCAACTAATGATTATGTATTGATTAGTAATCGAATAATCGATTTGTTGTTTCATGCCTGATACCTGTCCCCGAAGAGTGGTCCGGTTCATCCATTACTCCCTCCGTTCGGGCGCCGGGCGAAGCTTTCTGATATCACTGCTGCTGATTCTCTGCTGGGCTCACTGCGAGCAGGTCTGGGGAAACACCAGCGGTGACGTCATGAAGCTCCGTCTGGCGCCTGAACTGAGGAAGTAACAGGTGACCAGGACCACGATTTGGCGACAGGTATCAGGGCTGAACCAACTAATCAATTAATTGCTTACTAATCAATAAAGTCAATCGTTAGTTGCAGCCTTAATGCTGAAAGTATAATTTCCTATTGTAAAAGTAAAATATGAATGTTCTGAACCCGACACCTTACAATGCATAGTCAAGTAGGATAAACCATAAGGTGCATACGGATCCAGTGATGGGGAAAAAAAGGCACTGTTTATCTTCACAGCCATTAAATGGTTTAGTTCTTCAGTCTTACAGAAAGTTAAATGGGCACTCTCATTAAAACTAATCTTTTCTATTGCACTCCTTGTGGCAAATAAAAAATATTTCTAATATACTTTGATTAAAGAAAAATGAAGTTTTCTATGTTTTATTTGTGCTTTAAAAAGCTCAAGAGCACATTTTCCCCCATCTTATACACAGACTTAGGACTGAAGCCCAAACACAGGAAGTGCAGCCTGGAGTGCTGAGGGTGTGTGTCCAACCAAAAGCATATGGCAGTTAAGTGTGAGAGGAGCTATGATTGGATGAGGCTGGACACACACCCCTCAGCACTCCAGGCTGCACTTTCTGTGTTTGGAGCTCGGTCCTAAGTCTGTGTATAAGATGGGGGAAAATGTGCTCTTGAGCTTTTTTAAGCACAAATAAAACATAGAAAACTTATTTTTTTTTGTAAACAAAGTATATTAGAAATATTTTTTATTTACCATAAGGAGTGCAATAGCAAAAATTTATTTTAATGAGAGTTACCCTTTAAAGACATATGTACCAGCTATGCCTACAAGATTTCAGAAACAGTGTTTGTCATTTATGAATGACTGTGTTAACACTCAACCACAAAGTCTTTCTTCACAATCAGCTACAAACCTATCTGGAAGAAAGACAATGTATATTATATACAGATAACAGTGAGAGTAACAAAAAAAAGCTTCCATCCATCTCCATGACGTTGACACAAAAGAAAAAATATCCTGTAATCAACAAAATGGAAAAGAACCGAATACCTTTATTTTCACAGCATAGTTTTTTTTCCCCCACCCAAGTCACAAATAAACAACCAAAAGCTGCAAACGTGAATAATTTACCAGTAATGCGATATTTTTTCCCTCATCACCAAAGTGCTAAAAGCAAAAGTACAGGAAAATGGAGATTTTGTTGAAAACATTAATACTCACAGTATTCAATTCCCAGCACAATGTCCCTGAAGTAAATCCGAGCTTGTTCTTCGGAAAATGGTTGGTCACATGGCACCTCCATGACTGGCCTAAGAGGATCAAATCTTTGATTAAATCTACATCTAAGACAGGAATTTCATAGGCTTTAAATATGTAGCATATAATATCAAACATAGTCAGAAAGATCACAACGGTGCAATATTATAACTACACTGTAAATGTGTTGGCTTCCTATCAGCATAGTAGAGGACATAATAAGTTCTTCTAAAACCTTATAGCGGTCCCTTATCTTACAGTGGCCTCAGGTTAGATTATTTCCAACATAACTGTACCATATTTAACATACTGTACCATTGACACTGCTGATCTGTATCATACGCGATTGCTTGGTTCTTCCAAACAACTAGTATGTGCTTTTAACCCCTGCATTACTGAAGTGCATTCACTAACTGGCTGTCTAGTAGCAACTCCCTACAGTACATTACTGTTCTACACTTGCTTTATTGCTCTTCTCCTTTGTTTACAATACCAGGGGGACATAGACTGATTTACAGCAATTCTTTTTTGACTATATATATATATATATATATATATTATAATATTTATAATACCTGCTTCAAAATCAGGTGCTACTTACTGTCTCAAGCTACGGTATTTTCATAATACATTGTCATGTTTGCAAGTTGAGGAACCGGTATACACACAAAAATGAGTTTTCTGGAACTATATCACAATTATATTTATAATAATACACTCACACATGCTGCATTTGCTGCAGATATTCTGCTGCTGATTTTCCTACCCAATTACTTCAATAGGTAGGAAAATAAGCAGCTGAAAATATGCAGAAAAATACGGAATGTGTGAATGTACCCTAAGCGGGTTTCATGTGGATCTTGCCACCACTGACTTCAATGGGTTAGTAAAAATCTGCAATAGTGGCAGATTTGTGGAGTTTCTGCATATCAATTAAAGTCAATGGTAGCAAAACTCTGCCCATGTGAATGGAACCTAAAGGGTAGGGTCACATATAAAGTATATGCAGCGTATATCACACTGAGTGTGTAGTTTGCTGCACATTTTCTGCTGATGATTTTCCTACACATTGGCCCTGAGTTACTAAGAGTGTTTGCTTTTTACTAGTGTGAAATTTTGTTTCCGACTTGCAGGATTCCACTCTATTTTATGGGAATTGACAACACTGACTTGACAACTAATTAGTGCACACAATACAGAGAGAGAATAATTAAAATAGACCAACTTTATTAGAAAAATGAAAAATACATAAAATCCACAGAAGAAATGAAAAAAATGAAAAAAGGCACCAGAATACAACAGACAGGTAGGCAAAAGGGCTGGAAATGCTGAATGGATAAGATATGAATCAGCAGCATATGGACAGTAATTAAAGGGTTGCTACCAAAACAAAGGCATACACCATAATACAACTATGTGCAAAATATCAACATGCCTGGAAACAAATAGTGTTCACCTCTTTTTCAGGTTTGTCGGGTCTGCAGGTTTATTTTGCCTCATTGCACCACAAATTATGGAGCAGACACATTTTGGCTAACAACTCGACAAAACAGGTCAGGTTTACAATAGTAAATCAGGGCCATTGACTTCAATGGGTAGGAAAATCAGCAGTCGAAAGCTTCAGCTAATGGTTTTTTATTTTGCTATTGCTGGCGGACAGCTGTTTTAATGGATACAATAAGGAAATTCCAACAATTTTTCTCTATTCACCATTCATGTCAATAGGCTGCGTCTAACACTGACGCTCTGCTATACTCACATTCATAGGGCTGAGCTGTAATGTTACATACAAGAAAAGAGTTGTACAGTTTGTTTCTGAATGAAAGCAGCAATGTTTTCTACTTTCTTACTATCGGTCAGATATTTGTGCATGCATCACATTCAATTTAAATGTGAATATAGAAGATATACTGTATAGTAAATAGCATATTTCTACTTGTACACGACATATCATATATTACTAGAGTGAACATGTGCACTCTACTCTACATCATGGAAGCAGCATTTACTTTGGCCCGAAAATATTTAAACAAGGTATTTCTAATGAAGATTTACGAGTCATAGGGGTAACTCCAGGACAATAGTTAGATATACAAATTCTGTCTATTGTATATATCTACATACACAGCAGTATATACATATATGCATCTATATTTTAAATTAGGAAAAGTTAAAACACTGACACTACACACAAGAGTTACCTACCCTTTGCGCAGAAGATCAAATACTAAAAAACAAAAGAAACAGTTGTGAATAATAAATACTGGTTATTTTCATAATGCAGCTGATCATATACAGTATATATATATATATATATATATATATATACAGTATATATTATATATATATATATATATATATATATATATATATATATATATATAGCATAAAACAGAAGGGATGACCGCAGCACTCCATAGATTAAAAAAGAAAATGATCTTTATTCCATGAACAAAACTTGGTGCGACTTTTCGGTGTCCTCACAACACCATTCTCAAGCAAACAATAGTGATCATTACCAGGTATATATAGGGTGAAACATGTCAAAATCAATTACAAACAATTAAAAATAAATAAATAAATAAATTTAAAAAAAGTGCATACAAAATGTTATACAAAACTGTGTTAAAGTGCGCATAGTGCATATATTATATATAATAATAGATGTAATATATATCATCCGAGTGTTAGTGCACTGTTAAAAACAAATCCACATATGGATCACATAGAGATAGTGATGTTACATACATACAGTCAATAACTCAGTGTAATTAAATAATTACATACATACATACATCACAGGGGTGTGGAAATTTGAAAAAAAAAACTACTTGTCCAAAGGACTAAAGCGGAACACAATCTACTTGTCCCTCAAGAAAATCCACTTGTCCTGGTAGATGAAATAATTTCAACCAAAATAGTACGATTCCCCCCCCCCCACTAGACCACCAGGGATGGATATAAGATTCCTTTAGACACTGCTGTCAACTTAGACATCTAATGGTTTAATAGCGGCCACAGCGATCGCAGCATGCCAGGCTATTAGCGGCGGGAGAGCTGTAGCTACCCCCCCCCCCATCTGACCCCTATAACTCCAATTTTTCCATATACAGGGATGTATGAGGGTAATCTTATGTGCCGTGATCTGTAGTTTTTATTGGAACCATTTATTAGGAAAGGGGCTTATTCACATATACACACTAAATTTTTTAATCACTGTTTTTCAGGCTTTATAGAGACTTATACACAGAGTCTTTTGATTTGGATAACAGTGAACGCCGCTGTGTTACTGGGGGAGGGGGGGGGGTGGTTCTGCTTCTCCAGTTTATATGGTGCATTTTATTTACTCTAATGTGTCAGAAAATGCTGGAAGTTGCATTTAGTTAGTAGATAACTACAACTCCCAGCATGCCCTGATACAGTCTATGGTTGTGTGGGTGTTGCAGCATGTTGCACTGTATAGTAGTACAGTTAAGGTTATTGTGTAACATGCTGGGAGTTGTAGTTTTGGTTTGTGTCAGCTGTAGAGCCATAGGCTGTGTCAAGGAATACAGGGAATTGCAGTTAGTAACTACAACTCCCAGCATGCCCTGATACAGCCTATGGTTGTGTGGGTGTTGCAGCATGTTGCACTGTATAGTAGTACAGTTAAGGCTATTGTGTAACATGCTGGGAGTTGTAGTTTTGATTCGTGTCAGCTGTAGAGCCATAGGCTGTGTCAAGGAATACTGGGAATTACAGTTAGGAACTACAACTCCCAGCATGCCCTGATGCAGCCTATGGCTCTGCAGCTGACCCGAACCAAAACTACAACTCCCAGCATGTTACACTTTATAGTTCTACAGTTTAGGTTATGGGGCAACATGCTGGGAGTTGTAGTTTTGGTTCGGGCGTGTTTGTGTGCATCTGTGGGGCTCTTGGTCGGCGGGTGAGTATGAAGGGGGCGGGATTCTGGGGGTGTAATTTAGTGCGGGTGACCAGAAGCCACTAAAAATAAAAAATGAGATAGCACAACTGGCAGCAGCACTTGTCAGTCCGCCCCTGTACAAAACATACATACATACACATATCATACATACACCGGCCACTGCCCCCTATATTATACAGTATATACATACATCATACATAGACACATCATACATACATACACCGGCCACTGCCCCTATATTATACAGTATATACATACATCATACATACACCGGCCACTGCCCCCTATATTATACAGTATATACATACATCATACATAGACACATCATACATACATACACCGGCCACTGCCCCTATATTATACAGTATATACATACATCATACATACACCGGCCACTGCCCCCTATATTATACAGTATATACATACATCATACATAGACATATCATACATACATACATACACTGGCCACTGCCCCCTATATTATACAGTATATACATACATCATACATAGACACATCATACATACATACACCGGCCACTGCCCCTATATTATACAGTATATACATACATACACCGGCCACTGCCCCCTATATTATACAGTATATACATACATCATACAAAGACATATCATACATACATACACTGGCCACTGCCCCCTATATTATACAGTATATACATACATAGACACATCATACATACATACACCGACCACTGCCCCTATATTATACAGTATATACATACATCATACATAGACACATCATACATACATACACCAGCCACGGCCCCCTTTATTATACAGTATATACATACATCATACATAGACACAACATACATACATACACTGGCCACTGCCCCCAATATTATACAGTATATACATACATCATACATAGACACATCATACATATACCGGCCACTGCCCCTATATTATACAGTATATACATACATCATACATAGACACATCATACATATACATACACCGGCCACTGCCCCCTATATTATACAGTATATACATACATCATACATAGACACATCATACATACATACACCGGCCACTGCCCCTATATTATACATAACACACACACACACACACACACATCATACATCATACATAGACACATCATACATATACATACACTGGCCACTGCCCCCTATATTATACATTACATACATACATACATCATACATACAGACACATCATACATTCACCCGCCGCTGCTTCCCCATCATACATTACATACACACATACACAGACATCATGCACAGACATCATACACACATCATACATACACAGACATCATACACACATACACAATACACACATCACACATACACTCAAACCATACATATACAACATACATATACACCATACATACACCATACATATGCACACATCATACATACACCCACCGCTGATACGACCCCCTAATTATACATTACATACATATACAACCACCCTTCCCACCGCCTGCATGCTCGGCCTCCTCACCTGAGCTTCACACTCACTTGCTTCTACATTACACAAGAAGCAGGGGGAGAGCGAGGACGTGCACAGCTCGGTACACAGCTCCTCCCTTCCCCCCACACACAGCTCCATCCCCCTCTCCCCCTCCCCTGTCTCCCCAGGACCTCATCTACCACGGAGAGGCTGCAAGTTTGCACGAGGAAAACACAGAAGGGGGGGGGGAGGGGAGAGAGGACGTCTGTGCACAGCTCCTTCACCTCCATAATGACTGCTGTGTGTGAGGAGGACAGACTGCACTGCACGGGGAGGATTTCTGTGTGAGGAGGAAAGACTGGGGCACGGGGTGGGTTCTCTGAGCAGCGGCCCCCGGCTACTGAAATCAGCTGGGGGCCGCCGCCCCCTCCATACACCCTGAGCGCGGGTGTGAGGTGAGATTTCCGAAATCGGTCTGTCCCTGCTAGCCCGATACAGTGCTAAATCTATGAAAAATTCACCTGCCCAAACCTACTTGTCCCGGGCGTCGGGCGATAGGATTCCCACATCTCTGTATATATATATATATATATATATATATATATATATATATATATATATATATATATATATACATACATACACACACACACACATTTATATAATCAGTCGGGTCTAGTGTTTGATATTTCAACTGAGGTCATAGAATTGTATTTGCGGAAAGAAATAAACATGGTCCACTTGGATGAAATTCAGGCACATTGAAGATGTGCTCATTCAAAATATCACTAGTACATTAATATTATCTAAAAAGACTAAACAACACTTATAACAATATAACTTACAGCATGTGTAGTGACCCCTTTACTGGGAAACCGCTAACAAAGGTGCCACAATTGCCTTCACAATTAGTAAAAAGGATTCACCTGTCTGCAATTTAATCTCAGTACAAATACAGTCAAAGGGGGACATGTATCAAAGATTTTACCCGTGCTTTGTGTGTATTTTTTTGCGCAAAATTTTGTGCAAGCCCTTTTTTTGCGCAATTTTTTTGCGCACGTTTTGGTAGAGCATGTCCTCCAGATGTGGCTGAATAGGGGTACCTTGGAGTGACATCTATAGTACACATGGATTTATTAACTGCGTACTTTTTTTTTACACCAAAAATTTTGCCGCAAGAGCTGTTTTTTTTGCGCAAGTATAAGCCATCTTGGACTTAACGTAGCAAGATGCTCTAAATCATTGATTCTATATTCCAAAGAGTGGATTTAGGAGATTACTATATTTACCCGCAATTTATGAAGCTCATTGCACTTGATTGATAAATTTAGCGCTTCTGCACATAATTTAGAATTCGGGAAAAGGGGTAAAATGCTTCTACCATGCACAAATAATGATACATGTCCCACAAAGGGCTCAGAGTTTGTTAAAGTGTATTTCTGAATAAACAGCAGCAATAACACCAGGGAGCTCAACAAGAAACTGTATCTATATGAACTGGAGGTGTCCGATCCATCTCATCACATACCCCTGTTTTGTCAATATATTAAAGTCAACTGTTGTATTTAAAATCCCATGAACCATAAACACATTTATAGTCCTCTCAAGTGCATCATGTTTCCATTGTAGAGATTTGACAGACCAAAATGAGTATTCCTGACCAAAGTCTATCTACAGGATATAGGGTATCCTAACACTTAACTCAAATGGGGTGGATAGAGTGTCTGGAATAAAAAAAAACAGCTGGACAGGCTGTTCTACACCATTTCTGTAAACCCGACAGAGGTTAAAGGGGTACTCCCGTGGAAAACTTTTTGTTTTTTAAATCAACTGGTGCCAGAAAGTTAAACAGATTTGTAAATTACTTCTATTAAAAAAATCTTAATCCTTCCAGTACTTATTAGCTGCTGAATACTACAAAGTAAATGGTTTTCTTTTTGGAACACAGAGCTCTCTGCTGACATCATGACCACAGTGCTCTCTGGTGACATCTATGGGATGATCTCTGGAACCCCTAGTGATTAGAAGACACAGAACTTCAGCCCCTTTAAAAGGAAACTACAGCATGGCTCCATTCAGAAGGTTCAGAGGTTGCCTACTCCATTATCCTTAAGGCTAAGAATACACTTAATTGACCCAAGCATGCATGTGAAAGTGGAAGCAGTGAGAGACCGCTGATCAGCTTAAGCCGTTTAAAGAACAAAACAAAAAATGCACTATTTGAAAATGTTAACTATAGAGTAGTCAAGATTGTTTGGGAAACATGCAGAATTTCACAAAGAAAACAATATGTAATATAAAAATTCTAAACCACAAAATTTAGAGGGAGCTGTCTAGGGTCCTAAATCCCCCCCCCCCCCCCCCCGCACCCCCCACACACACATGCACATATTTACCACACATTTACACACTCAGTTTGTGTTACAAAGGTTTAAAAATTTCCATAAAGTTAAAAATGTGTGATCCAACAAAAGCCAATTATGCCTTATATGGAATAAAAAATCCTTTCTGACTCAACCAAGGCTGCCAGATAATTCCCTCGCCTCTCTTATTTATTATCTCTCTAATATAGAAATAAATGCATAGCCCTTTTTAAAATTCTGTCATCATTTTGCCATTAGTACCTCTTACGGTTGTGCATTTCATAGTTCCTGTACTGTCAGTACAGTATAAAGAATCCTTTTATACATGATAATAGCTTATTTCCTATATGCATAAATTAAGCACATTTTACAGTTCTTGTAATGCACTGGTTTCCAACTTGTGGCTCTCCGGTTGTTGTGAAACTATGACTACCAGTGTATGCTAAAAGCCATAGAGTATAGTTAAACAACACTGGAATAGCCACTGATTGAAAAGCACAAGTGTGATGTATTATCATATTTTTATTTTATATTGACCTTCTATATATTTATACATATTAAACTACAAAAAATCCTTACCCATGTAAAGATTATCTTCGGCTGGGTCATCCAACACCTGTTAAGTAATATAAAACAAATGAATTATAAATGTGAATATAGTAAACTTGCAGTTTGTGACATTTTTTAAGAATGTGAGATATATACACTGCTCAAAAAATTGAGGGAACACTAAGAGAACACATCTTAGATCTGAGTGAATGAACTAATTGTAAGAAATACTTTCGTCTTTACATAGTTGAATGTGCTGACAACAAAATCACACAACAATTATCAATGGAAATCAGATTTATCAACCCATGGAGGTCTGGATGTGGAGTCACACTCAAAATCAAAGTGGAAAACCACACTACAGGCTGATCCAACTTTGATGTAATGTCCTTAAAACAAGTCAAAATGAGGCTCAGTAGTGTGTGTGGCCTCCACTTGTCTGAATGACCTTCCTACAACCCCTGTGCATGATCCTGATGAGGTGGCGGATGTCCTCCCAGACCTGGACTAAAGCATCCGCCAACTCCTGGACAGTCTGTGGTGCAACGTGGCGTTGGTGGATGGAGCGAGACATGATGTCCCAGATGTGCTCAATCGGATTCAGGTCTGGGGAATGGGCGGGCCAGTCCATAGCATCAATGCCTTCCTCTTGCAGGAACTGCTTACACACTCCAGCCACATGAGGTCCATCATTGTCTTGCATTAGGAGGAACCCCGGGCCAACCGCACCAGCATATGGTCTCGCAAGGGGTCTGAGGATCTACCACAACCCCCACCTGTGGATGTTGGGCCCTCATACCACCCTCATGGAGTCTGTATCTGACTATTTGAGTGGACACATGCCCATTTGTGGCCTGCTGGAGGTCATTTTGCAGGGCTCTGGCAGTGCTCCTCCTGCTCCACCTTGCACAAAGACGGGGGTAGCGGTCCTGCTGCTGGCTCGCATTGATGTGCCATCCTGGATGAGCTTCACTACCTGAGCCACTTGTGTGGGTTGTAGACTCAGTCTCATACTACCACTAGAGTGAAAGCACCGCCAGCATTCAAAAGTGACCAAAACATCAGCCAGGAAGCATAGGAACTGAGAAGTGGTCTGTGGTCACCACTAGAGATGAGCGAACTTCCAGTAATTCGATTCGTCACAAACTTCTCGGCTCGGCTGTTGCTGACTTTAGTCTGCATAAATTAGTTCAGCTTTCAGATGCTCCGGTGGGCTGGAAAAGGTGGATACAGTTCCAGGAGAGAATCTCCAGCCCACCGGAGCACCTGAAAGCTAAACTAATTTAAGCAGGCTAAAGTCAGCAACCGTCGAGCCAAGAAGTTTGTGACGAATCGAATTACTGGAAGTTTGCTCATCTCTACTCCCCACCTGCAGAACCACTTCTTTATTGGGGGTGTCTTTTTAATTGCCTATAATTTCCACCTGTTGTCTGTTCCATTTGCACAACAGCATGTGAAATTGATTGTCAATCAGTGTTGCGTCCTGAGTGGACAGTGTGATTTCACAGAAGTGTGATTGACTTGGAGTTACATTGTGTTGTTTAAGTGTTCCCTTTATTTGAGCAGTGTGTGTATATATATATGTGTGTATATATATATATATATATATATATATATATATATATATATATATATATACAGGGCTCAAGTCCTGCAGGAGCACATGGGAACGGAGTTCCTGTACTTTTTCCACAGCAGGACACAGTTTTCATTAGCAGGAGTCTTGAAAGACCAGTTCTTGAGTGGAAATCTTCGGTGAGTTCCCACATTTTTTCCCCAGGACTTCATCCCTGTATATATATTTATAATTTTGCCAATGTTTTCGTTTAGTTAATATAAACAATTTTCAAGACTGTATAGTTAATTCTCAGGAAACGTTATTTGAACTACTTAGTTATTAGGTGCCGATCAAAGTATCACATTTATCTCAAGGAAAAATTCTGCATATCTTAAATCAATCTATGGTAAGTGACATATTTCCTTGTCTATAGACAGAGTGGTGGCATTATGTCAAAACAAATAGATTTTTCAACATGATAACGCTGGAAGCACCTGACATGCTGATGTTATAAGCATATAACCAAAACATTGCACCTTTAAAACTTTATGGATTGCTTTAAAATTCTTAAGAGATTATACAGATATTCAAATAAAATTATTTTTTATACCTACCTCAACTAATCTGACAATATTAATATGGTCTAATTTTTTCAAAATTGCTATCTCTTGATAAACCCTGTCCAATGGAGCCATTTGCTTTGCTTGATCTCCAGATGCAGTTTTTGATCCCCTGGGGGGTGGTCGACCTATCAAAATATAAAAAAACGATAAAGAAAAAAAAAATACTTTGATCTAAAAATAAGAATTAATAACACACAAATATACATATATGAAAGCCCATCTAGAATTGTGAAATTTTTTGTCAAAAATCCAAGTATGGGTGGGTCCACACTATGTTTGTAGTGTACGGTTGCTGGATCCGGTTGGGAGGGGCGAAAACTGACCGCTCCTGTATCCCAGCCGGATCTGGCCCGAACCCCATTCATTTCAATGAGCTGACCGGAGTCAAACGCTGACTACGGTTGTCTCATTTTTCCCCGTATACGGTTTTCTGACCGGACCAAAAACCCTGGTATACCACAGTTTTAGGTCCGGTCAGAAAACCGGATACGGGGCAAAAATGAGACAACCGGAGTCAGCGTTTGACTCCGGTCGGCTCATCGAAATGAATGGGGTTCGGGCTGGATCCGGCTGGGATACGACAGCGGACGGTTTTCGCCCCTCCCACCCGGATCCAGCAACCGTACACTACAAACGTAGTGTGAACACACCCTTACATTTCATCTAGACTGAGCCCAGTAGTGTGCACCCCTCAAATGTAAATCATGACAATACTTCTGGCACAACAATAGCACATTTTGGCACAACAATAGCACAAATGTTGGGACAATAATTGCACTGAAATTAACTGCATGATAATAAAATTGAGAGTGCTTATTTTAGGCATTAAAAGTAGGAGTATTCTGGTTACAAGCTTGCAGGCCATTAAGGTATCTACTGTGCTATTGAGGACTTATAGTAGGGGACCCTGACAGATGATTCTCTATGGAATCAACAAAAACAGTACATTCACTACTCCACATATGTACACCAGTGCAAAGAAGAACTGGCAGTTACACATTTGTATTAGTTTGTATTAGTCGGACCTTTGCAGTAGTTGTTTTTTAGCATCATACAGATTCCTTTACAACAATAGCATTCAGCCTCCCAAACTTCTTGGAGAAGACAAGAACACATATCACTGGAGGTACATACTGAGTAATTGTTCTATACAATTTAGTTAGTATTCAATATTTAGGATACAGTTTTGTGAATAAGAGTTCTGCATTCTACTTTTCATGCATGAAGGCAATAATATGTCCATCGGGATACTTTAAAAAATTTTAGGGCAAATTTTATTACCGGTAGTGGAAGAAATTAACAGAGTAAAATAAGTGCCCATAAAGGAATCATGTATCAATTAACCTATATTTATCCTTGCGTTTCTTGAACACCAGGTGATGCAATCCATTCTAGACATAGATAAAGAGAAGATTTTTAACCTAAAAAGCTATGTTCACATCTGCGTTAGACTAAGTTTCCACCTGTTTTTTTTCTGGCAGTTTTTGGAATTCTGCCACTGCAGTTTTTGAGCCAGAATCAGAAGTGGATCCATAAGGGAGGAGAAGTGTAAGTCCTTCCTTTATATGTTCTATTCGTTTTGAATACACTTCTGGCTTTTGCTCAAAAACTGCAGTGGCAGATATCCAAAAACTACCAGAGAAAAAAACAAAGTGGAAACTTACCCTTAAAGCTTCATTTGAGGAACTTTTCCACAGACTACTTTTAGCAGGACCTGAATGGTCAAGAAAATGTTGAAAGCAGTGATTTATTGTCTGTTTAGATCCTGCTATATAAAACGGACACAAGATGGAAACCAGGCTGACCCCATTAAAGTCAATCGGATCCATTGGGGTCTGTTGTGCAACGGACTTTTCTGGCCCCAAACAGAGCATCCAATGCAGATGTGAATGAGGCCTAAGATACAAGTTATGATATTCAAAGCATCTATAACTAGAAAATCTGTTCAAAAGGAAATATCAGAAATACAATATTTCTTATACACTGTATGTCACTGAATTATACTGTTCATTGTGAAAAATTATGCTTTTATCTACCTATTAACAACAGCTTAATTTATACAACTTTCATTTAAACAACAACTAATTTATACACATCTTAGTAGTAGTACCTAACTGGGTGGCATAACTGTCTTTACCTCTACTAAGTGAATAGGAAGATACATTTTTATTCCGAGCAGCAATTTTGCTATTCACAGAGCAGAATGATTATTTGCTTATTAGACAATCCAATTAGAAATACCATTAAGCAACAAACACTGACTGAGATAAAATTTTAAAAAACTTTAAAAAAAACTGTGTACCTTATTAATATGTGCCTGAATAATGCTAAGTTTTTACAGCATATTTTCAGAATAACTAAGATCCTTAATTTTGGCTGCTAAAATAAAGCTAATTCCCTCATTGTATATACATCATTTAAGGTCAAAGCTCAGTCAGGCGCTGGAAGTAATTTTAAGCTTTAATTTTTTTATTGGAAAAAAAAATTACATTTGAAGGTCATTCATTATATCTTATTATCTTATTTAAAACTTTAAAAAATTAAAATACATACGTGGGAAACCATATTGCTTCAATAACCTCTTTTTTGAAAGTACTTTCATAGCCTATGAAAAATAAAATAGTGGTTACAAAATGTAATATATAAGCATAACAAATTGCATTGCTCTTTAATTACTAATCCAGTTCATATAAAGTGTCAGAAATATTTGTCAATGGGGGAATACAATAATGGGGGAATATATGGTAATACATTATCTGGTTTAGAGAATGCTACGTTTTCTGGTTTAGAAAATGCTGACAAGTTGCAAATGTTTGTACAAGAATCAAAAGTGCTACATTTTGTGATATATATTAGTGCTATGCACAGGTAGCATTCCCTAAACATCAGGTTTTAGCTTCAGTTACGGAGTCTCAGAAACTGATTGGGAGTTATTGACAAGCCAGAATTCTTCCCAGAAGGAAAGAAGTCCCTTCTGCAGACAACGCTGTTTCAGGATTATTGAAAGAGCTTTATTGATCGTTCAGTTATTACAGGTCATACAATAAATTGCAATCACACAAAGCATGACAGTACAATACATAGCACAGGTTTCCTAAGCTATACATCACACAGCATATTATACTAGCACTTCGCCCAATCTTGAAAAGAGAAATACACCAGATTCAAAATAACCAAACAATGCAATCTTAATGGGAGAAGGGGGTCACAGGGTCAAAATACTGGGCAATAACTTTAGGGGGACATAGGGAAGCAGAGGGGTCTTCCTTCACTCCTCTTCTTTTTCTTCAACATCTGGGCTGTCCAAGATAGTATAGTCTCTCAGCAGGCTGCGGATGAACCTGCAGCAGTCCCAGACAGATATGTTCTCCCAGTTGATGACAAGGCGTTTTCTGGCCAGCCTGACAGCGTCCTTAAAACAGTTTATAAAGCACCAGGCCTCCTGGATGACCACCACGTCGTGGACCCCAGGGAACAGATTGTAAAGCACCGAATGGTACAACAGGTTGTTCCTGGGTATAGAGTCTCTGACTCTGAGTTCAGGTTCCAGTGCATCCAATAGACACTGTGCAAAGGGGCACTGCCAAAGGATGTGCAGACGTGCATTTCCTACACATAGGGCAGTACTGGGTTCTGCACAGGTTGCGTGCATCCATTAACTACCTGAGAGATAGTCCTCCCTTAATGGCCATCCACGACAGCACTGTTTCAGGGTGTTGCCCCTCGTCAATACAGACCTGAGTGTTTTGGCTTGGCTGGTGAGAGGCCTGTAGTCTAGGCAAAAGGAGTTAATATCCTCCTTGAGGAGGGGCACTATTTCTGGTGTGTGGAGATTACCACTCCACTGGGCATTCTGGGAAAAGGAATATGCAAATTAGCTCAATCACACCACCTTTACAAATAGCATTCCCTAAACATCAGCTTTTAGCTCTAGTTGAGGAGTCTCAGAAATGGATTGGGAGTTAATGCCAAGCCAGAAGATATATAGAGCTGAAATAAAAACATTTAAGTTGTCCCCCACCATTCTGTACTCTATATCCCATAATGACAAAGTGAAAAGAGAATGTTAGAAATTTTTGCTTATTTATTGTCAAGGAAAAACTAAAATATTGCCTTCACATAACTATTAACCCCTTCCCTCACGGGCCATTTTTCATTGTTGCATTTTTGTTTGTGAATGCCGGACATCCCCGATTGCAACTGGGACCCACCGGGTATGATGCCCGCTCAACTGCTGAGTGCTCGTCATACAGTGGGAGCCCGCAGTGGACGTACATATACGTCCATTTGCGGGAAGGGGTTAAAGGTTTTAAATCAACTGTTGGCAGAAAGTTAAACATATTTGTAAATGACTTCTATTAAAAAATCTTAATCCTTCCAGTACTTATTAGCTGCTGAATGCTACAGAGGAAATTCCTTTCTTTTTGGACACTGATGACATCACGAGCACAGTGCTCTCTGCTGACATCTCTGTCCATTTTAGCAACCATGCATAGCAAATGTATGTTAAGGGCAGCATGGTGACTCAGTGGTTAGCACTACTGCCTTGCAGTGCTGGGGACTTGGGTTCAAATCCCACTAAGGACAACAATAAATAAAGCGTTATTATTATAATAACGTCAGCAGAGAGAACTGTGCTTGTGATGTCATCAAAGAGCATTCCAAAAAGAAAAGAATTTCCTCTGTAGTATTCAGCAGCTAATAAGTACAGGAAGGATTAAGATTTTTTAATAGAAGTAATTTACAAATATGTAACTTTCTGCCACCAGTTGATTTAAAAGAAAAAAGGTTTTCACCAGAGTACCCCTTTAAGTTCCTTTACTCAGTATTTAGTTGAAGTACCTTTGACAGTGATTACAGCCTCCAGTCTTCTTGAGTATAATGCCACAAGGTTTTGCACACCTAGAATCTGCAGATTCTCTCAAGCTCTGTTAGGTTGGATAAGGACTGTCATTAGGCAGCTATTTTTCGGTCTCTTCAGAGATGTTTAATCAGGTTATAGTCAGGGCTCCGGCTGGACCACTCAATGACATTTACAGAGTTATCCTAAGCGACTCCTGAGTTGCCTTGGCTGTAATGCTTAGGGATATTGTCTTGTTGGAAGGTAAACCATCAGCCTGGTATGAGGTCAAGAGCATGCTGGATCAGGTTTTCATTAAGAATATCCATGTGCTTTGCACCATTCAGCTTTTCCTCAACCATGACAAGTCTCCCTGTTTCAACTGCTAAAATATACCCCCACAGCATGATGCTGCCACCACGGTAGGCACGGTTTTGGGCAGGTAATGAGTAGCACCTTGTTTCAACCAGATATGATGTGTAGAACAGAGGCCAGAAAGCTCAATCTTGGTTTCATTAGACAAGCGAATCTTATTTCTTATAGTCTAAGAGTCCTTTAGGTGCCTATATGCAAACTCCAAGCAGGCTGTTTACTAGAGAGAGACTTCTTTCTGACCACTTTGCCATAAAGCTCAGATTGCAGAATGCTGCAGTGATGGCTGACTTTCTGACTTGCCATTTGCACACAGGAACTTTGGAGCTCATCCAGAGTGACCATTGGATTCTTAGTCATCTCTGTTACTAAGGTCCTTGTTTCCCAATTACTTAGTTTGATGGGGTCACCAGCTCTATGGAGAGTCCTGGTTGTTCGAAACCTCATTCATTTAAAAAGTAAAGAGGCCAATGTGCTCTTGGAAACTTTCAGTGCAACAGAAATGTTTTTTTATCCTTCTCTAGATCTGTGCCTCCACACAATCCTGCCTCTGAGCTCTACAGGCAGTTCTTTCCAGCCTATTGCTTGGTGTTTAGCTCTGATATACATTGTCAGTTGTCAGACCTTATATAGACAGGGCTGTCTCTTTGCAAATCTTGTCCAATCACCTGAATTTTCCACAGGTGACTCAAATCATCTCTGAGATGTTTCTACACCTTGATCAAGAGAAATGGTGGGCCCTCAAAGCTCAATTTCAAGAGTCTATGTGAAATTTAAGTTTTTCCTTTTATATTTTCTTTATAAAATGCAATGTATAAAATTCTGTTTCATATTTTTTTTATATATTTTCTTTAATGAAGTGTACCACAGGAAAACAAAAACAGTCATCATCTAAAAGATGTGTAACTGAGTGTACTCTCTGTAACTCCAAACAACACGAGAATGCCAAAAAGATTCATGTTTCTGCATGTCTCTCCTCCAATAACACAAAGCATCCAACAGCACCCCAATTCAGTAAAGAAAATGTGAACATTACTGCTGCCTAATGCAGCCTTTCTTAAAAATAACAATAGTGTGTAATACAAGGCTATAAATAGGCGTTCACAATGTGATCCATATCCATAATGAATACATATAAGCGTTAAAAAAATGCACAAAAGTGCATGGTAAAAGTGCAAGCTGGTGCATTCAGGTAATTAATGTACTGTAGTTCATATATTTCAAGAATACATCAGAACTGTTCATTGGTAAATATAAAGTGTACATGCATGTAATTTATACAAAATAGTCATCAGGGGAGGGCATACTTACAGTAACTATTATGTGTAAATAATGCAGGCACATCAAGAAACTGGTGTCGGTGCCATTAGCCACTGCTCACTCATCATTGCATCACTAGCTGAGAGCCAATAGTAAGACGGCATCCCAGTAACTATGCCGACCGCCCGTACAGAGCATGGCTGGCGCAATAATTTATTTAGACAGTGATCACCATCTTGTTTGTGGCCATTTCTGCTACTACATTTATCACATAAGAACATTTTTAGGATCAACCTGTACGTGAGCAGACTTCAGTGAGTGGTGCAGTGCAGGAACGGTCATCTTCTTTTACAGCAAATTATAATTCATATGAGACATTCATAATATTGTGGCTACACCGGTTACTATATATTCCAACAAAGTGACGATCTCCAAACACAGTGTATTACACACACAAAATATGTGCATCAACATCGATGTGTAAACACCAGCGTGTAATTGTTTCAAACACAGTTTTGTCTATACTACTTTTTTTTAATTTTTTTAAATGAACTGGTGCCAGAAAGTTAAAAAGATTTGTAAATTACTTCTATTACAAAATCTTAATACTTTCAGTACTTTTTAGCAGCTGTTTGCTACAGAGGAAAATCTTTATTTTTTGAATTTCTTTTGTGATGACCACAGTGCTCTCTGCTGACACCTGATGCCCGTATCAGAAACTGTCCATAGCAGGAGAAAATCCGCATAGCAAACCTATGCTGCTCTGGACAGTTCCTGACATGGACAGAGGTGTCAGCAGAGAGCACTGTGGACAACACAAAAACAAAAAGTAAAGAATTTCCTCTGTAGCATACAGCTGCTAAAAAGTACTAAAAGGATTAAGATTTTATAATAGAAGTAATTTACAAATCTATTTAACTTTCTGGCACCAGTTCATTTAAAAAAAAAAAAATTCCACCGGAGTACCCCTTTAAAGGGGAAATCACATACCATTCTTTGCAGCAGCAATCAGGCTGAGTTCATTGCCATTGTGCTCAGTCACGTTTGTTTTTTTTTTTTTGCAATGAACGGCCCTAAAAAAATGGTCGGAACACCACCGGGTCCCGACAGATCCCAATGACTTGATCAAATTACTAGGGATCCAGTAATTTAGCAGAGTTAAGTGTAGAAAAATAGCGCATGCACTGTGATTTCGACAAAGCTTTGTATAACGGAGCCCGATGGCAATGTGAACAAGCCATTAATTATTGCACTATTGTGAATTTTAAGGTTAAAAAAACAATAGATACATTTTGTAGGTAGAGCAGTATATGCACACAAACATTGCTGTGAGAGATGCATAGAAATACATAGATGCAGAGAAAGAAATAACATTTTTCAGGAAATACAACACAAAACGCAGATCAAATGCAACTTTAAATAGAAATAGCTGTATAGCTATGTATTGAATGATAATGTTACACCACATATTTCCCTGCATTGTATAACAAGCAAAATGCATAGAGAACAAGAGAAAAATATAAAAATGCGGCATAGCACGAGTCAACGGACTTTAAAAGTTACAATGCATCCCTATTTACCTCCGTAGATGCTGCCGCTAGGGCGTTTTTCTTTTTGGCAGCAAAAAAAGAGCACTACACTCAGCATGCTGCATTTTTGGAAAAAATGTCAAACCCAAAAACGCAAAGTGAATTTGGCATGTTATAATTCCTTAACGACCCCCTGAAAACAGCAGCAGTTATGGCATTTTTGCCACACAAAAAACAAGTGGAATCCTTAAGCAGTAGAACAAATTAAGAACAAACGGTTACTAGAATGTTTTTTTCAACCTCAGCACAATAACATATTTGTAATGAAAACAAGACATTCTGGCAGTTATAAATTAGTCTCCGATACAATCTGTTCCATTTAGTAGGAGGTTTACATAGTCTTGCTAAGTACTGTCAAATATATTAAGCCTGGACCTAAATTCACAATGAGATTTAATCACTATAGGTCACAATTCCAATTAAAAGATGGGGGAGGAAATCCAATACAGTGATCTACAGCCCCATTGAGACATGACAAGATAAAGAACGCTGGAATGAAACCCAGCAGCAGCAAATGACTTGCCTTTTAATGCAATTCAAAACATCGCCTAACAAAATTGCTTTGTGGTGCACATTTGTCATATGTCTGCAGTAAACTCTTCTAAATGACAAAATACTTCATGCAAAAATAGAATAGTATTCATTTTTTATCTGCACAATAAGCTGGAGTACATTTACATTGACAACTTCTTAGGTTTCTGCCCTTCTTGACTCCAGCTACCTAAAGTCTCCATAGCTCTTGTTTTACCTTTGCTTTTGAAAACCTATGGAGAAAATTGCCTAAAACATATGATACCATTGCTGAAAAAAATTCTTTGTAACAATATTACCAGTACTTTGTGAATTGGGGTCTGGGGTGGAGGTTACGGCTCAGAGCACATTACGCTAAGGGTATGTTTCAATGAAATTCTGATGCACTGCTCACACGGTGGAAATCCTGATTCCAGTGTCCGTAAAAGGAATAGGCTTGTATATTCTTTCTGCGGATTTCGCTCGGAAATGCATAGCATTCTATGCAACATTATTCAAATTTACGGATTGTCCGCCGTGTTTTTCAGGCGGACATGCCGCACATTTTTACGCCGTGTGAACATATTGTTATTCTATTTATGCGTATGAATTACAGAGTCCTTTTTTTGTACAGCGCACTAGTATCATTACATATAAACCATGTTTGACATATACATTAATTCATTTCTCACACAGCATAAAACTTTTTATTTGCATTACAGGCAGTACTTTAAAAGGGGTTATCCACCATAAGGTGATTTAAGTACGTACCTGGCAGACAGTAATGGACATACTTAGGAAGGATCTGCGCTTGTCTTGGGTAAATGGCTATGTTGTGAGATTACCATAATACTGTGGCTAGCTTTTTGTGAACTGGTATTTCCTGTTTGACTTTTCTTTTTTGCCTACAAATCCCATAATTCCATTTTCCTCCTTCCCACACATCAGCCACCCCACCCATTGAAACATAAATGAGCTGCATCCATTCAAAAGATCTGTGATTTTCAATCAGGGTGCCTACAGCTGTTGCATTAGTTGCAGATTGATCTCTCGCCCACCAAGTGATCACTCCACCCATTGGAGCAGACAGGCTCCCTGTCATCAGCTGACTAGTGAGTCAGGTCTTAGCAGCATTGCAAGCTGGAAACAATCTGATACAACAGTAATTTTGTATGCTGATAAAAATAAATATTGAAGTGAAAATCACATGGGGGCCCCCAGCAGTGCCGTAGCTAGGGGGGCCCACCGCTGCATCTTGTGCACCCCAGGCCTGTCCTGTAAATGCGCCCCTCACTCAGAGCGGCCCGGGGACACAGCAGTTTTCCATGCACACCTCCCGCCAACTCTCCCGCAAGGCCGCTTTCTCGAATGGCTCCAAAGCGGGCCTCCCTCCAGCAGTCCCTGGCCCCAAGTATAGTCAGCCAGGGCAGGGACACTGCCGCTTTAAGAGCAGCAGATGTTCGTTACGCCAGGGAAGTGCCTGCGCACGGACGTCTGCAGCTCTTAAAAAGAGTGTCCCTGTCCTGGCTGTTTCGCTCAGTGCAGGAGGGGGAACCAGGAGCTCTGCTTGCAGCTGCAGCCTGATGACTGAGCAACCTCCACAAGGTGAGGGAGGAAGCAAGCGAGAGGGAGAGGGAGGGGGGATTCCAAATTGTGAAGTTAAATGACTTCTAAATGGTCTGAGGGGAGAAGGGGACAGAAAAGCATGAAGAATGGGTCCTTGGTGGGGGCAAAAGAAAGAGACAGGGATCTGGGGGGCAGAAAAAGGTGAAGGAGGATGACTGAGGGGTCTGTGTGTGTGGGGGGGGGGCAGAGGAGTCTGGGGGACTAAAAGGGTTTGAAGGAGGATGGGAAGATGGGTCTGGAAGTGGACTGAGAAGTCTGGGGGGACTTAGGGCTAGTCCATACTGAGGACTTTTGGCCAGTGTAAATCTGTTTGAAGCAGAGTCCCATTTTCTTCAATGGGAGTCTGCTGCCCTGTGCACACTGCGGAATCGCCGCAGTGAAATTCTACCAGTGGAACGGACGTTTGGCCAAAGAATGTTAAATTTTTTGTGCTAAATTCACCCAGACTGCACTGCTATCTATGAGACGGTTCACATGATAAAACTACAACTTCCATCATGCCTGAAGCTCTCCAGACATGATGGGAGTTGTAGCTTTGCAACACCTGGAGAGCCACAATGGTGATTTTAGACTATGCAGCACAGTTAAAGTTAATTTTGGTGTAGGTCAGACTGCTGGGACCCCCACCGAAAAATTGGGCTGCAAAGTCTAATATGCCTGGGCCTATTTTTTGTCCCAGTCAGGCCCTGGTGATGTGTGGGTATGGGTATGATGTGTGTGTATGTATGATGATAGTATGTATAATGTGTGTATGTATAACGTGTTATGCAGTGGCGTAGTGGAGGAATCCGCAGCCCCGCGATAGGGGGCCCCTGTCTAGGTAGATTCCCCTAGCAGTGGCATTGCTAGGGGGGCCCGCTGCTGCTTGAGACCCCCCCCCATAACAGCGGCGTGACCCTGTAGGAGGTAATCAGGTCAGTGGCTGCTTAGCAACATCTTGAGGGCCACAGTTTGGAGACCACTGTGCAGTGGTCTCTAAACTGTGGCTTTCCAGATCTTGCAAAACTACAACTTCCAGCATGCCTAGACAGCCCTTTGCTGTCTGGCCATGCTGGGATTTGTAGTTTTGCCAGATCTGGAGGGCCACAACTCCCAGCATGCACAGACAGCAAACGGCTGTCTGGCCATGCAGGGAGTTGTAGTTGTGTGCCTTCAGGTGTTGCATAACTACAACTACCAGCATGCCCTTCGGCTGCCCAGTGCATGCTGGAAGTTTTAGTTTTGCAACAGCTGGAGGTCTGCGTCCCCCACCTCCATTTACAGTTACACGGTCGGGTTTACAGTGAGTTTCCTGATGCGAGTTTGAGCAAATTTTACGCCAAACTCAAACTCCCAGCAGGAAACCCCCACTCGAGTGAATGTACCCTAAAAATACTACACTACAAAAAATAAAGAGTAAAACACTACATATACACACCCTTACACAGCTAACCACCCCCCATCTCGTATGGCACTTTCCAAAACAGATCCTCCAGCTGTTGCAAAACAACAACTCCCAGCATTGTCGGACAGCCATTGACTGTCCAGGCATGCTGGGAGTTTTGTAAAAGTTGGAGGCAGTGTTTGGGAAACACTGCCGTAGGGTATTTTTGGTGGAGGAGGCAAGTGCCATGCTTCTATCTGGGTTGCTCCTATGTAAATCCACAATTTAGGCCTCACTAACTTTGGAGCACTGTCTTATTTCAAGGCAACAGTTTAGGGCCACATATGGGGTATTTCCGTACTCGGGAGAAATTGCGTTACAAATTTTGGGGGTCTTTTTCTTTTACTCTTACACTGACATTGGGGGGCCTTTTCTCCTTTTATCCCTTTCTCAAATTACCCTTTGTAAAGATGAAAAATTTGGGGTAACACCAGCATTTTTGTGAAAAAAAATTGAATTTTTCATTTTCATATGCCACTTTAACGAAAGTTCGTCAATCACCTGTGGGGTGTTAAGGCTCACTGTACCCCTTTTTACATTCCTTGAGGGATGTAGTTTCCCAAATAGTGTGCCATGTGATATATATATATATATTTTCTGTTCTGGCACAATGGGGGCTTCCTAAATGCAAGCCAATTGTTGCTCCTTCCCTTCTGAGCCCTCTAGTGCACCCACAGAGCACTTTACATACATATATGAGGTATTTCCATATTCAAGATAAATTGGGTTACACATTTTGTGGGCTTTTCTCCTTTTACCCCTTGTAAAAATGAAAAAAAAAAAAAAAAAAAAGGGTCAACAAGAACATGTTAGTGTAAAAATGAAGATTTTGAATTTTCTCCTCCACTTGGCTGCTATTCCTGTGAAACACCTAAAGGGTTAACAAACTTTCTGGATGTCATTTTGATTACTTTGAGGGGTGTTTTCATAATGGGGTCCATTATGGGGTATTTCTAACATAAAGAGCCTCAAATTCACTTAACTGGTCCCTGAAAAATTCAGATTTTGAAATTTTCGTTAAAGAGCATCCCAGAGTTATTAATGCATAAAGTGACAGAGGTCAGATTTGCAAAAAATGCTCTGGTCCTTAAGGTGAAAATGGGCTTGGTCCTCAAGGGTTAAGAGCGCAGGGTATGCTGGTAATAGACGTGCATGCCGCACACAGGAATATCTGTTACCAGGAAGGATGCCGTCAGTGCGGAGGCCCTGACTCTTTATACGAGGAAGTGGCAGCCAGATCTGCTGTAATTTTTTTAATTACAGGTTAGTGCAGCATGAGTTGTAGTTTTGGGTCACCTGCATAGCCATAGGCTGTATCAGGTCATGCTGGGTGTTGTAGTTCGTAACTACAACTCCCAGGGTTCTTTGACACAGTCTATGGTTCCACAGCTGACCCAAAAGGTACAGCTCCCAGCATGTTGCACTATATAATACTATAGGTTATGGTGCAACATGCTGGAGTGTATCAGGGCATGCTGAGCATTGTAGTCAGTAACTACAACTCTCAGCATTCCTTGGCCTATGGCTCTGCTGCATGTTTCACCATAACCTATACTACTATATAGTGCAACATGCTGGGAGTTTGTTTTTTGGGGGGAAGCTGCGCCACAGGAAAAGAAGAAGCAGAGCACCGCCAATAACACTGATCAATACTCTACTATGGAGCAGCATTGTTCAGTGTTCACATCCACACGTAATGGTCTCCTATTGGGGAAAAAAAAATTGTGAATAAAATATATTTTAAAAAAGTTAATAAATGTGAATAAGCCCCTTTCCGAATAAAAGTTTGAATTACCCTTCTTTTCCAATTTTTCAAATAAATATAAACAAGTAGTATGGCCGCGTGTGGAAATGTCCACACTATTAACCCTTTAAGGACCAGGCCAATTTTCATTGTCGTACTTTTGTTTTTTCCTCCTCGCCCTTTAATAGCCATAACTCTACGCACCCATATAATGGCTTATTTTTTGCAAAACCAACATCTTCATTAATTTTTTCATAACATATGCTTCAAAACGGAAAGAAAAATATTTGAGGTGAACTTGGAAAAAAAAAAAGCAATTTTACAAATTAGTTTTTTTTTCTTTTTTTTACGACATTAACCGGTCAAACTAACAT
This sequence comes from Hyla sarda, assembly GCF_029499605.1. Classification (NCBI taxonomy): domain Eukaryota; kingdom Metazoa; phylum Chordata; class Amphibia; order Anura; family Hylidae; genus Hyla; species Hyla sarda. The sequence goes on from NC_079190.1 coordinate 218,492,115, forward strand.
GAAACCTTGATACTTTAGGTCGGCACCATAAAAAAAATAACCAATTTGTATAGTTTGCCTCCTGTTTTACTAATTATTAAAAAAATCTGAACATTTTTAGAAAATTAATTTTATTTTTAATGGCTATTTTCTGAAAACCATAACTTTTTTATTTTTTTGGTTACTGGGCTCTATGAGGGCTAATTTTTTTTGCACTGTGATTTGTTGTTTTTATCTGTACCATAGTAGTATTGATTGGACTTTTTGATCGTTTTTTTATTCATTTTTTCTGGGGTATTAAGTGATTAAAAAAACACAGGGGTTTGGTATTTTTTAACGTTTATGCCGTTTAGGCCGTTCTTGCCGTGGAAAAAGGGGGGTGATTTAAACTTTTATTATGGAAGGGGTTAATGTATGTGTGTTAACCTCTTAAGGACGCAGGGTGTACAGGTAAGCCTTCGTTCCCTGGTACTTAAGAACGCAGGGCATACCTGTACGTCCCAAGGCCTTAAGTGTTTGTGAAGCGAGCTCAGGGCAATAAGTGGCGGCTACCATCAGTAGCCAGACACGCACTGCTTATGGTAGGCATTGGCGATCCCGCCGCTGCCCCTCATTTAACCCTTTAGAAGCCGTGATCTTCTAAAGGGTTAAATCTGCAGGTAGCTCAGAGGAGCTTACAGAACCCTCGGGACATGAAGACAGAGGGCCAATGTGTGTTAGTTCTATATGCAGAGGTAGCAGTGTGTAGTAGTATTATATTCAAAGGGAACAGTGTATATATATATATATATATATATATATATATATATATATATATATATAGTATTATATTCTGAGGCCACAGTGTGTGGTAGTATTTACCAGCCGCATAGAATGACGTTGGTGCGCTGGGGTTGGTGTCAGGACAAAAGATAGAGTGCCAGTGTGTGTAAGTTTTATCTGCAGAGTTAGCAGTGGGTGTATTATATTCGGAGGGTGCAGTGTCTGGCAGCATTAAATTCAGAGGGTGCAGTGTGTGGCTGTATTATATTCAGAGGGAGCAGTGTGTGGCAGTCCTCACTTGTTTATTTACTTAGGTTGTAAAACATAGATAATGGTATTATTTTATCTACGCTATATATTGTACACTACAGTGACATTTAAAAAAACTAATGTAAGTATTACTTACAAATGGTCTTCATACGACCATAGAAAACGCATATGGGTGGTCCATATCAGTATGGGTGGGGTACATTGGCATGGGTGTGGCATACCTTGGGGGGGGGGGGGAAGAGCTTAGGGGCCTCCTCAGTAGGTCTTGCAGGAGGGCCCCCACATTTATTGCTACCCCACTGGCTGGCATATAACAATTGAATGGATGTGTGGGGCGCTGTCTGGTTGCTTAAATTTAATAGGTTACATTAATAAAATGATCCCTTTAATATGAATATTAAAAGCACTAGAAAATAATACCATGTACCCAAACCTCTCAAGTCATAGCCAAGTATTGTTGATTTTATAATTTTTCACTTGGTTAGCTTTAATACAGTAAGGCGAGGTTCTTTTCTGGTGATTTTTGGAAAACTGCCAGTTTTTCAGCCAAAGACAGAAGTGTATTCAAAAAGAATCGGAAATATAAAGGAATAACTTACACTTCTCCTTCCTACTGGATCCACTTTGACCCGAAAACTGCAGTCGCAGTATTAAAAAAAAACAAAAAAACTGTAAAAACCTGTATGGAAACCTAACATATGGGGCAATTGGGGATTCTTGTGTCTTTTTAACACTAGTTTTCTGGGAAAGAATTTGTCTCCCCCATAACGTACAAAGAGGACAAGCTAAGTTAATTTTTTAGACCCTGACAATGGTATATGCAAAGCTTCCACATATTTTATATTTTCAAGAGATTCCCAGCACTCAAATTTTCTTCATAGATAAGCATTTCTACAAGAGCAAAATTCTATTTTAGTTTTTTCTTTGAGCAGTAGAACAACCACAAACTGAAGTTTATTAAATTATACTTGGCTGACATGGTAGGATTGTTCATTTCAATCTGTAACTTTTGCGAAGAAAGAATTTTAAAAGACCGTTATTAAACTGGTGCACATCAGTGCAGAATATACAGTTATTTTTGAAAATAGACAGAAAAAATTAACACTAGCTGTGCTCTTTCAACATCCAAGGTTGCGCTTCATGAGTGCCACTACTGTATGGTTAATAAAAATGCACTATATGTATTTTGCCATCTTAACGTTTGATTTATTCAGTTAGGACTATTAAAGAGGCTGTATGCTATGGACATTCTTTTTTGTGTTAAAGGGTCCCCTAACAATAATCATAGGGGGAGTCATGCTGCTGGGAATACATTGAATCAGTATTAATCTATAGAGGAAACTAACAGGACATGATCAATTCCTCTGCAGTAGAAGAGAGGAAACATATGGATCCATTCACATTTTGTATTTTGCGAGTGGAATTCCAGACCAGAATTCCACTTGGAAATACAGTGCAGTGGTCTCCCACTGTTCTCAATGGAATTCTGCTGCACCATTTCTACTACAGAATTTTTGATACTCTGCCATGAAAATTCCGGACCCCATACTCCGCTGAAATATGTTCATTCTTTTGATGGAATCTGCTCTGAAATGCATTGCCTTGTACTGAGAACACTTCTGCCACCTTGTATTGCCGTAGCCTGCTCCAGATGGAATATCTGCTGGGAATATTTCGGGTAGTGTGAATGAGCCCTAACACACTTTCCACTGAAATCACGGATCTGTCCATGTAACAGCCCGATTATTGCTGTTTGTAGTGATTGATTGACAAACTTTTTTTTTCCTATGACAGTAACACTTTAAGTCTGGGTTCAGCCATAACTCGCTAGTGCATAAACATATTTCACATTCACCATACAGTCAGTGGGCCTGTGTGATTTGAAATGCCAAGGCTGAATTTCTGCCCTGGTAGCTTTCTATTGGTGGAATTAGAAAAATACATTTCTTCTCTAAGGCAGGGTTCATACTAAGGAATATCCGAGCATAATTCTGCTTAAAAATTATGCAGCAGAACCCCATGTCGCTCAATATGGGGACAACAATAATTCTCCTGCCTAAGTAGGAAGACTATTTACAAATAGCACATACATTTAGACAATTTTTTTCAATCAGACTACAAGGACATATATTTTACATGTAGGCATTGTCTAGACAACAACAACAAAAAAACACAATACAATGGGACCCTAAATTGTCCTCTTTGGCTTTTCTAGCAACAACAACAAACATTTGTAAAATGCTCAATTCTGGGTTTACTTAAGTTCATTGCATTGAATAAACACCAAGGTATAATTGGTGTACCTTGCATAACACTGCTCATTGCTATTACTAGGAATACATCATTGTTGTTGCAGTGTTATTACTATGCGTAAGAAATTGAAAAACAACATTAACCTCTTGACTGTGATCATGAATCAGATTCACAGCTGGTAACTGGCAAACATTTTGAGCTTGTGGTCGACCAGTAATATGACAGTAAGACACATGATAAAGATAATTTCATTCCAAAGTTGGATGCATGGAAGTAACAAGGCTTTTCATATTCTGTTTCTAATGGAGTCCAATTGGGGAAGGGGGCCATCTAGACCGTGCTTTGCTATAGAGCTGAGTTTTATAAAAAAAAAAAATATATATATATATATATATATTCAAATGAGTGAACATAAATACACTAAAGGAGTATATTTACTATTTGTTAGAAGCATATATACAATGATTTGGGCCAGAAGTAGATGGCTAAATTCATTGTGTAGTGGCCATGCTGGGTTACTGCGGCTCAGCTCCCACTTAAAAGGAAGCTGAGCTGCAGTAACCTGGCACAGCTACTGCACAATGAACAAAACCATCTGCCGCAACTCTGCAGAACAGATGATCAGCAGGAGTTCCGGGTGTTGGCATCCGGCAGGTTAGACATTAATATCCTATCTTGAGGATAAGCCATCAATGTAAAAGTCACAGAAAATCCCTTTAAACAACCTAAGAACTGCTGCTGATGTGTTACTTGCACACACTGTATTTGTACACACCATAATTCATTATAACACAAGATTTAGCTGTATAACAAGAATAGGCAATATTTACATAAAGTATTACAACTTTATTCTTTATCAGGTGTTACTTACATAATATTTGTCGTCACTTTGATTGTAAGCCAGTTTCACCACACCGTAGGAGCCCTAGAAATAGAAAGATACTTAATATGACTGCATTTCACATTCCAAGCACTATTGGTCTGCCTAACACATGTATAAGATAAAGCTTTGCCTGATTTACTTAGAGACTGATAGCTGCTACTACACACAGAGGTTCCTTAGGGCTTGCCACAAGGGTAAACTGCATGTTTTTGACAAGTACGGTAAAACACACCAAATTCCTGTATTCAAAAACTATATGGTTTTACCTAAAAAAAACACACAAAAAAACCCCATCTTCCACTGATTTCATTAGGAAATGTTGATTCCCTTTGCGGATTTAAAAGTTTCTATCCTATCCCCTCTGTCTCATCTTTGTTTCAAGCTATACATATTAAGAGGCTGCTCTTGCTTTATTAGACTTTAAATGACAGTTGCATGAATACTGCACGTAAGAGTCCCCTATGGGAACTTAAAAAGTGTAAATAAAAGTAATTCAAAAAAGTTTGTTTTTAAATATAAATAAGCCCTTTCCCTAAAAAAAAAAAAATGTAATAAAAAATGCATATTTGGTATCACTGCATGCGAAAATGTCCAAACTATTAAAACATTATGTCCAAAACGGCTGATTTTGGGGACATCACATTCCAGAAATAAATTCATTAGAAAGTTATATATGTGGGGGAAAAATGAGCCCTATAAACAGAAAAAAATTATTGCGTGTGAAAATGTTTTTTTAAAAGCAGTACAATAACAGAAAAGCTATGTAATTATGGGTATCCTTTTAATCTTATCAACCCACAGAATAAAGACATGTCAGTTTTATCATTAATTGCACTCTTTAAAAGTTAAATAATATTTTCCTGCTTGCCCTGCACAAATAATGGTAAAATAAAAGGTGTCATTAAAATTGGTTGCGCAACAAACAAGCCCTCAAATAGCTATGAGGATGGAAAAATAAAAAAAGAGTTATGGCTCTTAAAAGGAGGAAAAAAACTAAAACACAACAAAAAGGAATTTAACTGTGACCTTAACTCCTGCAGGACACAGGGAGTACAGTTACAATCTTGTCATCTGGGACTTAATGCAACAGGACGTACCTTTACGCCCTGGAAAGGGAAATGCCTATGAAGCGAGTGCAGGTAAGGGAAGGCTACTATCAGTAGTCAGGACCTCACTGTTAATGACAGGAAGTGTTAATCCCTCTGCGGCTGGCATTTACCCTTTAAACTCTGTTATCAATCCTGATCACAGTGTCTAAAGTTAAATTAAAACTTCCCAGGTAGCTCATGTGATCGCGGGGTCCCATGAGCTGAAACATCGGCAGAGGATCCAGTCGCCTGCTCAGCTCTCCAATGTGCAATGCTGTGCAAAAGCTAATAATTGCAAATAAAAGTCACCTATGGGGACTTAAAAAGTGTAAAATAAAAAAATATAAAAAGGTTATTAAAATTATATAAAAACTCCTCCCTTAAAAAAATAAAAACTATATTTTCATTTTACAAAAAAAGTACTGATTTTGTTAAAAAAAAAAAGTTTGACTTTTTTAAGTAGTACAATAGAAAAATTATATAACTTGGGTATCGTGTAAATCATAACCTACAGAATAAAGATTACTGGTCATTTTTATCATAAAGTGCACTGTGTAAAACCTAAAATTGCGTAAAAATCTAAAATTGTGTAAAAATCGAAAATTGTGGTTTGTTTTTTTCAATTTCCAACCACAAATAATATTTGTTTGATTTCACCATACATTTTTTTCCTATAATGAAAGGTGTCATTATAAAGTACAATTGGTCGCGCAAAAAACAAGCCCTTGTATGGGTCTGTATATCAAAATACAGGGTGGGCCATTTGTATGGATACACCTTAATAAAATGGTTGGTGATATTAACTTCCTGTTTGTGGCACATTAGTATATGTGAGGGGGGGGGGGGGACTGTTCAAGATGGGTGGTGACTATGGCAGCCATTTTGAAGTCGGCCATTTTGAATCCAACTTTTGTTTTTTCAATAGGAAGAGGGTCATGTGACATCAAACTTATTGGGAATTTCACAAGAAAAACAAGGATGTGCTTGGTTGTAACATAACTTTATTCTTTCATGAATTATTTACAAGTTTCTGACCACTTATAAAATGTGTTCAATGTGCTGCCCATTGTGTTGGATTGTCAATGCAACCCTCTTCTCCCACTCTTCACACACTGATAGCAACACCGCAGGAGAAATGCTAGCACAGGCTTCCAGTATCCGTAGTTTCAGGTGCTGCAGAATGGGCAAAACAAAAATTGGAACAGGACCCTCAGTTTAGACAGAAGATTTTGTTCAGTGATGAGGCAAACTTTTATGTGAATGGTGAAGTTAAACAAAACCATCGCTATTGGTCTGACACTATCCCACATTGGATAGATCCCTCCAAGACTGTTGGAACACAAAAATTTATGGTATGGTGTGGTATATGGGGTACAAAGATAGTGGGGCCATTCTTCATCAATGGAAACCTCAAGGCCACTGGATATGCGAAATTGCTACATGATGATGTGTTTCCCTCTTTATGCACTGAAGCTGGCATATTCCCTGGGTTTTTCCAGCAAGATGGTGCACCACCACATAATTGGTGCCAGGTCCGAGCATTCCTAGATGAACAGTTTCCTGGAAAGTGGATTGGTCGTCGTGGGCCAGTTGAATGGCCCCCAAGGTCTCCCGATCTGACCCCCTTAGACTTATCTTTGGGGTCATCTGAAGGCAATTGTCTATGCTGTGAAGATACGAGATGTGCAGCATCTGAAACTACGTATACTGGAAGCCTGTGCTAGCATTTCTCCGGCTGTGTTGCTATCAGTGTGTGAAGAGTGGGAGAAGAGGGTTGCATTGACAATCCAACACAATGGGCAGCACATTGAACATATTTTATAAGTGGTCAGAAACTTGTAAATAACTCATGAAAGAATAAAGTTACGTTAAAACCAAGCACATCATTGTTTTTCTTGGGAAATTCCCAATAAGTTTGATGCGTCACATTACCCCCTTCCTAATGAAAAAACAAAAGTTGGATTCAAAATGGCCAACTTCAAAATGGCCGCCATGGTCACCACCAATCTTGAAAAGTTTCCCACCTCACATTTACTAACGTGTCACAAACAGGAAGTTAATATCACCAACCATTCCCATTTTATTAAGGTGTATCCATATAAATGGCCCACCCTGTATAACAGAGTTATGGCTCTTAGAAGGTGAGGCGGAAGAAAGGAAAATGCAAAAATGAAAATTTCCTGTGTCCTCAAGGCCAAAATGGGCTGTTACACAAAACATTACCTGTACCCAAAATTGCGACATTAAAAAAATATAACATGTCCTAGAAAAAATATATTATTTATGTGGCTTATATGGCTACACTGGTAAAATATATATATATATATATATATATATATATATATATATATATATATCACACTAGACCCCAGACCAAACCCTCTAAATGAATATAAACCCATAAAAAATCATTTTTAAATAAATACAGACCCAAGATCAGACCTGCTAAAAAAAAAACTGCAGACTAGATCCCCTTGTTTGTAGACCCCAGACCACATTTTATTCAGTTTACAGGCCCGCAATTTACATATCCCAGACCAACAGCTTACAAATTGCAGATCAGAACTCCTCTGTTTACAGAACTCAGACCACTGTATAACAGACCAGGCATTACAGTTTGGATTCTATTATATAAAGATCTGATATGGAGTCTGAATATAGGGAGGTCAAACAACCCTCATGTAGTCTAGACACTCAGATTCTTAACTCACCTCGTTTCTGCACTACTTTAAACTACCGGACAACATCCTGATATTAAGGTGTGAATATGGTACCTGGGGAATTTTCCAGGATCCTCCCTTCTTTCTGGCAGTCTCTAGATTGTTATGATATTATTAGAGGTGTAAAATTGCGTGACGCGCCTGCATGCGAATCCCAGCCCGTCACTCAGCTCCCTAGTCTTCCTGTCCTCGCAGCCCCGGCGCGCATGCCCCCACATTCTAGTGTGCGCTGGAACTCTTATATTTAAAGGGCCAGTACTCAGTGAATTAAGTGTCCACACCTGCGCCTTATCTTTAAGTATCAGCTCCTCCCTTTGTTCCCTGCCGGATCTTTGTTGCCCTTGTGCCCTAGAGAAAGCATACTGTGTTTCTGTGTTCCTGATATAAGTACCAGATCCTTGTTCCGTTACCTGACCATGCACCTGTGCCGCCTGCCCTGACCTATTGCTACCCTGACCACGTCTTGCCAGTTTCCTTTTGTGTCACGCCACATCCCAGCAACCTGTGTAGACTAGTTGTGCCAGGGGTACCTGGGTGCCGCCTGCCGCAGCAAGACCATCCCGCTTTGCGGCGGGCTCTGGTGAAAACCAGCGGCACCTTAGACTCCGCTCCCTGGCATGGCTCATGTCATCATCCACACAGGCCCAGAGGATCCACCACCTGCCGTGACCCTTACAAGAGGATAGTCACATTGAGACAGTGAATAAGCAGCATGATGCTTTATGTTAGCATCACAATCAGAAATTACTGAAAAAAATTTCCTAAACAGTGCCTGGTAGTATATCCTAAAAGGTGTGGATAAAATGGCCCTATTTAGTGTCCCTGTAATAAAAAAAAAAATTATCAGATGTCAAAAGTTTTGATCGGGTAGGGTCTCAGTTCTAAGACCTCCACCAATTAGGAAAAAGAGCTGGGATTAGTGCGCTCTACTTACCAGCTCTCAACAACCTTTGTCTTTGCTGCTCAATTATAAGTCTATGGAGCAGCGAGCCAAAATCGCTGAGAGCTTGGGAGTAAATCATGCTAATCCCAGCTCGTTCTCCTGATCGGGGATCTCAGTTTTTTAATGACAGGTACACTTTAAGGTCCTTACATAACTATGTAATAAAAGGACCTAGATGCAGAAGAAACCAAGAGAACCAACAAGCAACAGAAAAAAACTCAAACAATTATTGCTATGGCGCCGGGCCAAGGTGACTGGAATTCCCCAGTCAAGGAAGTTCCTGCTGCGAACTTTTTATATGAATAATTGTTAATACAGTTGCCAAATAGCGGCAAAGAATTGATTGCTAGCTGGTTATCCAAAATTACCTTGGCCGTTTGATGCGTATTAAAGATGTAAATGAAAGCATTGGCAGAAAAAGACATTCAGGTTCAGTGCTGCTAAGCAAGTTTCATTTTTGTATGTGTATGAAATAGAAACAATAACAAATCTTAGAGTCAATAAAATTATAACACTTAATTTACCATCCATTCTCCCCTTAAGGGTTCACACGTACACAGATTTGATGCACTGGATTTTCTGCTGCAGATTTCAATGTAAACTAAATGACTGAGCACCGCTTCTAATCTGCAGTTACAAATCCTGCGCAGGATCCTGTATGTGTGAACGTACCCTAAAGAGGATCTGAGGCCATTCCTGAAATGCCGTATTAGTAAATACAGTGGCCCCTCAAGTTACAATAATAATTGGTTCCACGAATGACATATGTCTACAAATTCTCCCCTTTAGAGCATTCGAAGTACAGCCTACATACTGATATTTGCCTACCTCACAGGAAGCTAAGTAGACCACATTGTTTGTGTTACAATTAATATAATCTTTAATCTGAAATGTTTTACCATTAGCATATGAACAATATTCTTTTTTCACTATCACATGGTTACAGGTGAAACAAACCCTATGTCCACACTTCCAGTTGCCTGCACATTGCAACCATGTAGATCTATCAGATGTATTTTTACTACTGAATACACTGGGGGACAATACAGAACCCAGGGAGGGACCCCTTCTCGATACCATTCTGAATTCCTCTGATATTAGGTTATTTAATATAGTGTCCCGTAGGAGTACTGGTAAATATTTCCTCATGATATTTCCAACTTTATGGTATTGTCTGCTGTATTGAGTTACAAACAGTGGGACGTTACTTTTCTGTTTTATCTTATTATGTTTACTAGTACTGGGAGCAATAATATCCTGTCTAACTAGATTACTGGCTTTGTTTCTAGCTTGGTGGCTGTGCGGCTATGTATTGTTCATTTGTAGTCTCTCCCTTCTTCCATGGCCAGCACTCCACTCCACCCATTCAGCTCAGGCATTTTTAATTAGCTGGAGACTGCATTTTCCCAGCCCTCTGGCAGGGAGCACATGGTAGGTTTCACACTGATGTGGTCCTCTGTGGCGGCCATTGTTTCTGTGATGCTTGGTCTGTGGGGTGGTATGGCCCAGGGGCTTGGTCGGGCAGCAGTGGGGCTGCCTGGCCACTGGCTCCTATCCCCTGTGAGCATGGTGTCTCGGAGGCGGTGGACGCTGCCCGGCGCTACGCCAGTGTTAGGTTAGGGACCCACTGACTAGGTGGCCTTGAAGTGGCAAGTGCGCTCATACTTTTTGATCAAAATGTGTAACAACCTGTTAGTTTTTTTAATTATGCTGAGAGGCAAGTAGATCAAAATACAAATGGTGGATGTGCGGCTATGTTTCTCTCTTTGTGTTGTTTCCAGCTTGTTCTAGTATTTCTGTAGTGTAACACCTAGCGTTGAGTTTTTGTAACAATTTAAGCTCCGCTTCTTCCTCTTCCATGATGTATGAAATCAACTTTTGTGAGCATTCTGAAAGGGCCACATCCCATTTCGCTTCAAATTGTTGGGAGAAAATAAGGGTCGGGCGTTTTTTTTTGCCGCAACACTCGCAGCTCAGCACCGGATAGAACTATGACTATGGGATATGGCTGAAGGGGCGATGCTACAGAGGGGTATCTGATAAAAGAGGGCAGACTGAATACAGAGACACGGTGCTGTAATAGAGACACAGTACACTTTTACTCACTAACTGTAGTTTGGCAGCAACAAAACAGGGTACATTAAACGGGCGTGCAACAGCTGTAGCTGTTAGCTCTGCCTAATAGCCATTTTTGCAATGGCCCCGACATACAGAAGCATAGTAAGGTGATGCTGTTTTTAACTTACTATGACTTCTTAGGGGCCATCATAAGTTGAAACTATCGTATGTCAGGGCCATCATAAGTCCCCCTATGATTAATGTACTTTTATTCCCCATGAAATAGCAACTCTGGAACATCTCTTCTAATAGCTCTGTGTTGGGCAATTTCTCTGTTATTCTTAAAAGAAATTGGGGATGTCCCACAAAACAGTCTGGCACTATCAGCCACCCAGAACTTTATGGGTGGCAAAAAAGAAGAGGGAAGACTTGTTTTAAAGTGTAGTAGAGACACAGTGAGGGACTGTGATTGTTTCTGTAGATGTTCCTGTGTCCGCACAGCAGCCGCTCTCCTCCCTGAGACCCCTCCTTCTCACTCACAGTGACACAGAGCGACGTCCAATCAGAATACTAATTCTTGCTGCATGTGTCCAATTGCTGGGGTGATGGAAAAGATCATCCCTTTCCCCTATAGGAGGGATATATAGTTCTTATCTCTATATATTTTCAAAAATTGAGGTAGCACTTATGAAATAAAAATATTAATGATAGGCACATTATAGGCTACCAGATCTCACTGAAGCTGAAGCCTGGCATACGTTAGAATGATTTGATAACTTGATTTTCTCAGTCTTTCGCCAGCGTAGATGTTGCTACCATCACAGGGCAGCACCTGATAAAAGGAGATAATCATCAAACACGCTATCTTCTTCAAAATATGGCAGACAGAGTTACAGCAAGTTCTTTTTATTCATGAATTCATTTTGATACACGATGCAAACAAGCATTATGTGTAATGCCTTGGGATGGAGCAGACATAAATGCAGATTTGTACAGCTTTAGTCTTGAGAAACTTTTTCCTCTTAAAACAGAACGGTACAAATTAATGTTAATTGTTCCTAAGTGCAGGGCTGTCAGCTTGCGTTTTTCCCAGAGCCACATATATAATTAATTAGAAAAAACTCGGTAGGATTTGATACTGGGGTTTTACAGATGCTTCACATTAAGTACAGTATTATAGAACTGTTTAAAATAAATGGCATATCCCCGCTACCTACATATTCAGGGAATCATTGACAAATTGTTTTTCCAAACCAAAATGAGGGCTAAAATGAGGCTCAAAATACTGTGTGTGCTAGAACTCACTAAGAATTTATGGGCATTACTAAGTATTGAAGTACACTGAAATGTTTACATACACACATAAAAAATAGGCATGAACAAAATCACTCCTATTGAGTTCTCAAAAAATGTTAACAACAACTAATAACCCATTGGAGTCTGATCGAAAGCCACTAAAGCTGTTTTGATAACCGCAAAGTATGGATTTACTGCAAAAATGTACATCTTGCAGATGTTTATCAGCTTTACCAAAGCAGCTAGGTACTTTTTCAACCAGGTCTAAGTATCAATATTCCCTCCTCCCACCACCATGTACACAGACCAAGAATTTTACTAAATTTGCCAATCCCATAAAATTTAACATTGATACCACCCACATACAGTACATATTGTTGCCATTACACATATATTCACACACAAAACCTTAGCATGTGGATGGGAACACCATGGTTGAGGTTTGCAGCACATCCCCCAGACGGTTGATCAGATTAAGATCTGGGGAGTTTGGAGGCCAAATCAAAACCATCAACTCCATAACCTTTTCCAAACAATGTTTTCAGTGTAGCAGGAAGCATTACCCTTCTGAAAGAGGTCACTGCTAATTGGCAATACTGTTGTCATAAAAAATTGTGTTCAGGCTGGTCCTGGTCTTCATCAATGGCCAATGTAACAGCCACATGCACACTTGGGGCCAAGATTTCTTAGCAGAACATTGCTCAGAACACTATTTTTCCTCTGCCATGTTGGCTTCTTCCCATGTGTACCTTGATGCCATCTCCCTCACACCTGGCCATCAACAAGAAAATATGATTCCCCACACCAGGCCACATACTTTAAATGTTCCATGGTGCAGTTCTAAGGGGCATATACCCAATGCAGACTCTTGGCAGAAGGCATGGGCCAGGATGGATAATCTGACCAGTCTGCTGCTACATAGCCCAATATGCAGCAAGCTGCAATGTACTGATATTCTAAATCCAAAGCCAGAATTAACTTTTTTTGCTCTGCTGTAGCTATTTTGTGGGATCAAGCCAGACAGACTAGCCTTTGCTTTCCTTACACATCAATAAGGCTTGCTTGCCTATGACCTTGTTTTCGGTTCACCAGTTGTATTTTATTGATCCACTTTTGGTAGATGCTAACAACTTCATACCAGACACATCCCACCGTTTTGAAGATGCTATAATCTAGTAGCCAAATCATCACAATGCCAGGCATGCTGGTACTTTTGCATCATTTGTACCCTTGAGCAATGTGACCAATAGCTAATAGTTCCTATAAAGAAAGTGTGATGTAGGACAGTCGGCATGAATTAGGAGGTTATTGACAGAATGAATTATAGTGCTGCAGCGCCATATTTCTTAAAGATTTAGCCTCTTTACTACTGATTGTTAAACATAAATCACAAGAGTGATTTTCTCAATAGTTTATTGGCAATTGTTGGGTGCATATTGTGATTGTAATACACCAATGAATTGTTGCACTTTGGGAATCAGATTTTATTGGAGTAATAAAATATAATGATTTTAAAAAGGGGTTCCAAAGTTATTGGAGTTAGTCCCCTTGGGGCGTAAACCCTTAGGGGTTCAGTGATTGGATCTGCATCAGCTAAAAAACACTGGTTGAAAAACACTGTATGAGTAGGGTCACATTGCCGTATTTTGCTGCATATTTTCTGCAGTTGGTTTCGCTACCCATAGACTTTAATGGGTAGGAAAATACACAGCAGCAAACACGCAGCAAAATACAACACGTGTGACTCTACCCTTATAGAGCATATCCAGGATGAGGTAAAGAATTATTTTAACACCTGGTGGAATCTATTGTGGTGTCAGCGGGGTGCAATGCAGAGTAGCTGTTATAACCCTAGGGGCACATGTTATTAACCCCTTCTTGTCGTGACACCAGAGCGTGGTTTAGCCTTAGCACGGGCCAATGAAGAAACTGACGCCAAGTTACGGACAACGGTAACTTTACTGAGGGTAGACAGTTGTTACAGTCTCCCCCAGGACGAAAGTATTACCGAAATGATCTTTGGGGTGGCGTCACTCCTGCTTGGTTTTGCTATTATATTTCTACATTTGTACTTTGGTATGTATGCTGGTATTTATTTATGTCAATGCACCTTATGGAAGCTGTTGCAAGCCCCTATTATGCACTTTAAATCTGTTTACCAGTCATACACATTATTTATTGTTATGAATTGATGCACAAGCAGGTAGTGTCGCCCCTTTTTGTTCAACCTCTCCCAGTGGTTGTAGTTTCTCCCCCCCCCCCATCTTTTATGAATTGCATGTTTTTAATATGTATCAATAAAATTATATATATTTTATACTTCAATTAAATGACTCCTTTGCGCTTTTCTGGATTATCTTGTCTTGTGGAGATCATATATGAAGCCGTATTCACTTTAGTAATTCTGATATATCATTAGGGCATCATAGATGTCCAAAAATTAATACAGTTACTATTGTGTATCTGCTTCTGGTCACGTTTATACTAACTTTACTGAGGGTAGACAGTTGTTACAGTCTATGCAGTACAGCCAATATCCAAAGGAGGTGACCAGTGACAGAGGGGGACCTCGCTAGCTTACTAGGACTTGCAGTATGTAGAGACACTTTAGTGCAGGCCATGGTGACTATATAGAAGACTTTACTTGACAACTGACATGAAGATGACTGAGCTTACTTGGGCTGACTTTGTGGCTGTAGACTTTAGGCTTGAGGCCTCCAATGCTCTGGACACACTCTGAGATGACTGCACTGGACCTCAGCAGGAATAGCAATGAGCTAAGAGAGCTAAGAGAGAGATTGAAGCCCCTCCCCGGGTTTTATAGGGGGGCTGTGCAAGGAGCCCATAAGTCACTTGGGGGGTCACCTGGTCGCTAGTGCCTCCTGGGTAACAATGACATGGTAACAGCTATTAAAGAAACAGTACATTTTATTATACAACTTATGTACATAGGGGATAACCCATAAAGGGGGCTCTGGGGACATGGAGAGACTCTGCCTGACAGGGCAGGAGAAGCACAGGGACACACCATCCCGTACTGGGCCACCACACTATGCTCTGATGAATAACTGAGGTTTTAAAGACCAAAGGAGGTCCAACTCACTATTAGTTTGATGTGTCTAATAAAGTGGCCATTCAGGTATAAACATTAAAAATACACAGGGATTACATAGACAATACACACATACATAAACAATAAACACACATTCAGACACATTGCACAGATGTACATCAACTTATACAAATGTTTTCATACACGTCATACTGGAATTATTATTTTTCACAAAGATCACACACATATATACTGTAAATGCACATTACACAAACATACATACACCTAATGCACACCCATTGTCACAAACTTTGCTGTTTCTCACTATTTCTCTCCTGACAACATGCAATTTGATGCATTTTTTTTTTACAGTCTTGGGTCCAAACTTGTAACTACGCTTGTTACTAGTCTTGTTGTCGGTTTGATGGTTTTGTGTCTGATGGTTTTATGTATAAATTTGACAGTCTGGTGTCTTCTTGTGCTATTCCTGTGTCCACACTCTCACCCAGTTTTGGTGACTAGTGGCCGAGCATTAGTGACTAAGATGCAGCCTAAATCCAGTGACTACACTCCAGCTCTGGTGGCTAAATTGCTTCCCAGCATTAGTGACTATATTCCAGCCCAGGTTAGGTTACTTAGATCCAGACAGCTCCAGCAACTATGCTCCAGCCAACAACGGTAACTACATCACAACTTGACTGGTGACTATTTTCCAGCCCAGCACTGGTGATGGCATTCCAGTCCAACTATGGTGCCTATTATCCAGCAATTATGGGGAAATGTATCATTGGTCTCTGTGTGTAGTCATTTTTTTTTTTTTTTTTTTTTGCAGAGTTGGGGGAAATGTAGTAAAAGTTTGCATGATGTGTGGTGCGCAAATACACTAAAGAAGACTGTGAGAATAATAACGTCTAAGAAAGCCTTTTGCTAGAGCTCTACTTAGGGTGGTGTGCACCTGCTAATTTTTCAGTGCTTTGGGGACCATAGCCAATGAGTGCCAAAAGGTAGCCTAAACACATGCGCACACACATATTATGCATTACATTACTCATTAAACATACATACACTTTACACACACACAGTTACACACATTACACATACTTACCTCACCTGTCTGTCACATCCCAACAGTGGAAAGCAAGCTTTGCCTAGAAGAAGACACTTTATTACATAAAAGACAGGCTACAAATATAGCATCAGGGCGTTACTTATTATGTTAGCA
Organism: Hyla sarda; assembly: GCF_029499605.1. Classification (NCBI taxonomy): domain Eukaryota; kingdom Metazoa; phylum Chordata; class Amphibia; order Anura; family Hylidae; genus Hyla; species Hyla sarda. The sequence goes on from NC_079190.1 coordinate 218,508,641, forward strand.
TACCCTGGAGGCCCATGCCACAGGCGTGCTTCTGTGTTTTTTGTTTGGGCCCCTGGTGGAATGCACCACCTCATCCTGACATTTGCTGCATAATTTCTGAGAGTGGGAGGCAGGAATTATTTTGAGAGGGTGCAAAAACATTGGATTAGTTAGTGTCTTATATTTAAGTTTAGGTGTTGTATAATGTATTAAGCCTGAGGTAGGGGTTGAATACTTTATTAAGCCTAAGGAAGGGGTTGTATACTTTATTAAGCCTAAGGAAGGGGTTGTATACTTTATTAAAGCCTAAGGAAGGTGTTGTATACTTTATTAAGCCTAAGGAAGGGGTTGTATACTTTATTAAGCCTAAGGAAGGGGTTGTATACTTTATTAAAGCCTAAGGAAGGGGTTGTATACTTTATTAAGCCTAAGGAAGGTGTTGTATACTGTACTGTATTAAGCCTGAGGATGGAGGCATTTTAGACCTCTTAAAACACATTGCTTTTTCTGTAGTTTTTATTTTAATATTAACTTTTAGTCCATTTGGGAATTTGGACTTCTATACAAGAAGAACCAGAGTACTTTCCATAGAGCGACTGGTCTGGAACCACTGATGATCTATCCTGAATGGGGGAAAGAGGACTAAGTCTACATATTCCAGGATTGAGTAAGCAACCCCCTGAGGTTGAATTTATGTTACCTGTCTTTTATGTGATAGTGTTTGCCCACTGTCTTAGCACTGATCATTTTTATTATGTTGTTTGTTTGTTTTTTAACTGTCATTTTCCAGATTTAGTGGTATTGGTTTTGAGAAATTTAGTGTGTGTCACATAAACGGCTATCCGGCAGCGCAGACTGCTTCAGCTGCCGCCGGATAGCCGTTTAAGGTGCCCCGTGTGGTCTGGTGACTAACGCTTACATGTCCCTGGCGCTCCAGACCGTCGTCTTCGGGATCCCCTGCATCCCCTGCATATGTCTAGGAGGAATGGAGATTTTGACATATTTGTCCTTCTGATCCCTGTGGGTTGAATGCATGTTTTTTATGCAGATTGTTATAGTGTTTATTTTATGTAGAAGACAGAGCCGCACTTAAGACACCCTACCGTTCTTTCTTCTGTCCTTCCCAAGAGGGCTTTCACATCCCAATATTGAAATGAAGCCATTGTGAGCAGAGACTTTTTTCTGTGCTTTTTTCTCCTCCTTCTTTTGTCCATTCTGACACAGCTGCTGCCTGGTCAATAGATGGTAAGAAGCTCCAACTTCTGGGGGAAGGCAGGAACCCCAGATACCACCATCTTGTAACCCCACACACAAACACCTTGACATCCCTAACTACCTATATTTAAAGGGAAGGTGCCTCCCTCCACCGGTTTTACACCTATTGATACATAGCTTTTGTCAGTTCAGCTTGGCAAACCTGTTTCTGAAGCTGTATGGGGAAAGAATCTAGCTGTTTTAAGTCTACCAGAAAATTCTCAACTAAGATCACTTCACTCTGACTTGGCTACTGAGGGATATTAGAGTGGATGTGTAGAAGTTCAGAATGAAGCTTAGGAATAGGAGTAATTCAAGGATTCACACTTTGGAACAGACATTTGTTAACAACATGGCTGATATATAGTCAGTAGCTGAAGAAAAACTATTTGTACTGGCCTCTGGCTCATCCTACACCTGCAGCAGTCAGCCAAGACTTCTATGTAAATTGTTCTGCACTTGCAGCAGCCCAAAACAAGAATGTCAATATCTTTGAAAGTAATATAAATAAATAATTACTCTAACAACAATTACTAAAAATGCACAATGACTTCTGGCTACTGTTCCAACATCTAATTCACTAACACAGTACAGTTAAATCTAGCTTTCATGTAACAGACTTGATAAAATTGTCCAAATTGTCACAGGGCATTGAAAAAGAATAAATAAATACTCAACCCCCCCCCCCCCCCCTTAAGGACACAACTCATCTTGGCCTTGATGTCACTCATTTTAGCATTTTCATTTTTCCTCCTCGCCTTTTAAGATTCACAACTCTTTTATGTTTCCATCTACCGATCCATATGAGGGCTTGTTTTTTGTGTGTCAAATGTACTGTGTAAAGACACCTTTAATTTTACCATAAATTATACAGTGAAACAAAAAAAATATTTATAAGGGGAAACAAAACAAAAAAAATCAGCAATTTAGCTAATTTGTATTTATAGTTTTTCTATTATTGTACTGCTTTCCAAACATAAAAAAAAAAAAAAAAAATGACAGCTGGTTCACCAGCACTAAACCAAATACAGTTATAGTGCTGGTGAACGGAATAAAATTAGGTTTTACTCACCTGGTTTGGTGCTGTATTAGCCTACATTGCTAATATGTTAAAGGGGGTACTCCGGTGGAAAAACCTTTTTTTTTTTTTTTTTTTTTTTTAAATCAACTGGTGCCAGAAAGTTAAACAGATTTGTAAATGACTTCTATTAAAAAAATCTTTAGCCTTCCAGTACTTTTTAGCAGCTGTATGCTACAGAGCAAATTCTTTTCTTTTTAAATGTATTTTTGTCTTGTCCACAGTGCTCTCTGCTGACACCTGATGCCCGTATCAGGAACTGTCCAGAGCAGGAGAAAATCCCCATTAGAAACCTATGAAGCTCTGAACAGTTCCTGACATGGACAGAGGTGTCAGCAGAGAGCACTGTGGACAAGACAAAAAAATTCAAAAAGAAAATAAATTCCTCTGTAGCATACAGCTGCTAAAATGTACTGGAAGGGTAAAGATTTTTTAATATAAGTCATTTACAAATCTGTTTAACTTTCAGGCACCAGTTAATAAAAAAAAAAAAAGTTTTCCACTGGAGTACCCCTTTAACTGCGTGCTTTGTGTAATGGAGGTGGGACTCGGCATACCCAGCATCATTGCCTTCATCCCCTCTGCTCACATATGCCCACCCAACTCATAAATATTCATGACTTGCAATGTAAACATGAGGTTGGCGGGCATATCGGAGCAGAGGGTACAGAGGCAGGGATGCAGAGTATGCCGGATCCTGCCTCCATTGCGTGAAATAGCATATTACCAATGAAGGCCAATACATGGTATATCTATGGAACGACAGCGTAGATCCAGGTGACTGATACATGATTTTAATTCAGTTCACCCGCACTATAACCCTGTGTATTTGATTTGGGTGATTAATTAAATTAATTTCATTCATCCATTCATTTATTTTTTTTAGTAAAATGTAAAAAGGTGTCTAAAGGCTTAACACTTGTGAAGCAAGCTTATTGTTTCAGCGTTTAGGACCAGACAGCAAGGGCGTACAGGTAAGGGGCCAAGTAGGGAGGGGAAAAAAAAAAAAAAAAAGGGAAAATGGCATTGAAATCCGTATGATCCACATACAGCAGGTTAGTGCTGGTGACAGATTCTCTTTCATTTTTGATTGTGTAACAGTAAAAAATGTTTACCACCTTCTAAGAGGTAGACATGCTTTGTAATTTAAACTGTACAAAACGTCACAACAATTAATTTATGTTTAAGTTATAATGTAACAAAAATGAAAAAAATTTACACACTAAGGGGGTTGACTACTTTCTCAGAGCACTGCATATGGACATTTTGTACTGCCAGACGCTGAATCCACCTTTATATATATATATATGTACTAAAGTAAAACATTAGTTGCAATATAGCGATCTTATTGGGGATAATTCTATGGACTCCAGAAATGTTTTTTTTATTTTATAAATATGTATTCATACACTAAAGACTAGACTGAATGTTTTGGAAGCAGCATATGATACAGTAACATTTACAGTGTTGTATATTGGTTAAATGCCTCTACATATAGGTTTTATCACCTTCTATCTAGTGGATCTTGAGGCAATGGCATTTTAAATTACATTTGCACTGAGCATGCTAACAAAATACATTCATACGAGCTGCTTGCCTACAGGAACCATAAAATGTAGTTTTAAAGAGAATGAAAAAACCTGAACAAAAAGAAACGTGGTAAACTGGGGCAACAACTTAAAGAAAACCAGTTGGATAGCAAATGTGTAGAATGTTATAGACTGATGTAATATTTGTGGATAAAACCTTAAAACTGAAAGATACAAACTGTGTATGAATTCTGCGCAATAAACATGACTCAGCATGGCAATTTCTATGCAGTCACGTTTGTTTTCTTGTGAAGTTTTCACAAGGTTTGTACATTATTATGAACGTGGCTAATTAAATAATGTGGATACAAAGAATGTGTATACTTACTTTACCAATTTCACTTTGGAGTTTGTACTGGTTCAACTGTACACAATCCTAGAATAGGAAACAGATAAGTAATGTCACAATGTCAGATTGTTGCTCAAATTGTATAAATGATAAACCACCATTTCTTATCCATAAACAGATCATGTGGGCCATGAGGCCAATACAGCAACACAGACTGAACAGAGCAACACAATCCCATTGAAAACAATGTTGCAAGTGTTTATGAGGCCTAAGAATTTGCCAGCTTTATCAAAGTGGTTCAGGCCGTTTAAATTTGGAGCATCTTTAGGCTGTCTAGTCTATGTTTAGTATTACCATTAGCCTTAAAAGGACATGTCCGGTGCTCACTTTTCTTATTGTATCCGTTCCAGGCTCCAAAAAAAAAAAAAAAAAAGAAAATAAGCTTTCTCTTGCCTGCCTACGCTCCCCCGGTGCTCTGGTACAGGCGTTCGGTCCCTGGGCTGTATTCTTCTTACTTCCTGTTAGCCCGGCACGTCACACGGAGCTTCAGCCTATCACTGGCCGAGGCGGGACATCGCTGCGGCCGGTGATAGGTTGAAGCTCCGTGTGACGTGCCGGGCTAACAGGAAGTAAGAAGAATACAGCCCGGGGACCGAACACTTGTACTGAAGCATCGGGGGAGCCTAGGCAGGTAAGAGAAAATTTGTTTTCTTTTATTTTTCAGCCAGGAACGGATAAAATAAGAAAAGTGAGCACCGGACATCTCCATTAACTGTGCCAGAATCTTGTGTAAGAATTTGGACAATGCAACATCTTAAACTATACCCCTTTGCCAAAGTATCACCCAATTTACTGAAGCCATGCCCCTTTGTCAGATGCAGCAGTAAAGTGTCTATAACTCAGTAACTGTGGTGCACAGCATGCAAGCCAGGTTTTTGCTGAAAATTGAGCCAAAAATTCTGGCAGATTTTCAATAGTACATCTGGGCCAATATATTGATTTGAATGGGTACTGTGTATTGCTGTATCTTCCCTGTTGGTAGCATTGCTAAGTAACTGGACTCTTAGGATAGCTAGCAAATTAGACAGATGTCAGCCTAATGCTTGTTTGGCTGACAGCTACCTCTCTCTATGCTTCTTCTATACACTTTGTGATATTCTTACTGTCAGGTAATCCAACTAATACGTTGGAATTCTTCAAAACATAAAAACTTCTATAACCCCTTTACAGCCCATAAAGCACATATGTTATGGGTGGGAAGCAGTTTTCATGCAATGCCATACAAAAAAAAAGTAATTGTGTGAGCTGACATGGTGACACAATAGTGATGGCTGCAGTTATCTACTGAAGCACTGGAAGGCCAATCACAGTGATAAACTGTAATTTTTCATTTTCACGACTCATTGCTACAAAATTCTATGAAACACCTGTGGGGTCAAAAGGCTGGGTATTCCCCTATTAATTCTTCGAGGGAATTGTTTTTAAAATTAGGGATTTTAGAGGAAATTCTTATATTTGGATAACTGTTAGTGCAGAGCTTTCCAAACTTTTCATGTTGGCAACACCCTTTTTTTAGATATACATAGGTTTTTTTTTTTTTTTACTTTCTTTTTTTTACACACACATCGTTGTACTGCCAATTGCACATTTATCACATCATGCACATTTATCACATCAACGGCACCCCATTACTACAGGTTGCTGCTGCCTGCATTCTTGTAGCGCCCATCAGATGGAAAGGAGGCAGGTAGGGACCCGCGGGTGTCCCGATCATCTCCACTGAGCAACCGGCACTTATTTTCTGCCTTTTAGATGCCACGATCATGGCATCTAAAGGGTTAATGCGTGAAATCACCCAGATCAGTAATGTCTAGCATAAGCCACTATAAAGCAAGCTCAGCTCCTGAGCTCCCTTCATGGACCTACCACACAATACATAAAGCAGACAGTCATGTAACAGTTCTAGTGGCAGTGGTTGTGATGTCACTACACGCCACCTCCATTCATGTCTATTGGGGGGGCGTATTGCCCCCTCCCATACACATGAATGGAGGGGAAGTGGCGTGACGGCAAGAGCGTGAAGTCACGATCTCCATCTCCAAGCGTTCTGAACAAAATGTTCAGAACGCTGGAGCACTGGAGTACCTCTTTAGGTTAGAATGGGAAAGGCTACTGATATGGATACTCTTGCAAAGAAGAGTAACATGTTTTGCATAAAGGAAGGAATGAACTCGATATCAAGCAGCAGATGAAGCCAGCAAGTGAAATGCAAGCCAAGTAGAAGGAGCTTGCACTCTGCTTTATGTATGTGATATTAACACTTTATTTTTTATTAAAGGGATACTCCGGTGAACTAAACCCATAGCCCATACTTTTTCTCTCACTAACCTATTTATTTGTCTAAATATCATTCATTAGCTGTATACAGCAGTTTTCCTTTTTCAGCTGTCACTGAAGGGAGTGAGAGAAAGACTTCATTATCTGATCCTGTTTGTCTCTTTGCAAGCCCCTCGATAAAACTAGCCCCAACCTCCTGCAAGACAAACACCACATGATTTCTGGCTTCACAGACAGGATATTGTCATGTATAAAAAGAGGCATGGACTCAAGGGACAGGGACATAATACTCCCCCTTTATAAAGCATTGGTATGGCCTCACCTGGAATATGCTGTTCAGTTTTGGTCGCCTGTTCATAAAAGGGACACTGCGGAGTTGGAAATGGTGCAGAGACGCGCGACTAAACTAAGATGGGGCATGGAACATCTTAGCTATGAGGAGCGATTATAGAAGTTACAATTGTTTAGTCTTGAGAAGAGACGTTTAAGGGGGGATATGATAAACGTATATAAGTATATAAATGGCCCATACAAAAAATATGGAGAAAAACTGTTCCAGGTAAACCCCCCCCAAAGGACGAGGGGGCACTCCCTCCGTCTGGAGAAGAAAAGGTTTAGTCTAAAGGGGCGACACGCCTTCTTCACCGTGAGGACTGTGAATTTATGGAACGGTCTACCTCAGGAACTGGTCACAGCAGGAACAATTAACAGCTTTAAAACAGGGTTAGATACATTCCTGGAACAAAATAACATTAATGCTTATGCAGAATTATAAAACTACATCCCTTTCCCTTATCCCCTTACACCCTTCCCTTCAATTCCCTGGTTGGACTTGATGGACGTATGTCTTTTTTCAACCATACTTACTATGTATGTAACTATGTATGTAACTCCCCCTCCCTGTGTGAGGATTTTGCCGGCAGAGAAGTTGTTCTTTTCCTGCTGTAGATCTATTCACTGACTGCTGCCATTCAGAGCATAGCATGATTTATTGCTGGGGGGGGGGGGGGGGGGGGAGGAAGTATGAAAGAATAGACATGTAGTGTGTGCTGCTGACCACAACACAGCATGCACAAAGATAGAGCAATGGCTGGCAGCCATTACACAGAGCCACATTGACAGATGGGAGTTGTAGTCTGGGCTGCAAGCAAGGGAAAATAATATTTAGGAGAAACAGGGATCCCAAGAGCTGGCAAAATCACATGGAAAACTACAGGGGACACAGAACAGGTATTGTGATGGCTTTGGGGCATTTTTATTTCTCTTAACTTCCCAGGAGCACCCATTTAATACATTTTAACCATGGAATGCAGAATATTTTACCAGCATTACACTGTCATTAGGGTATGTTCATATGCTTTGTTTTTTGTTTGGGCCCCTTGCCAAGTACCTAGGTTGAGTCAAGGCCCTTAGTAAGCTTTGTCTGCACTATTGCAGCTTTTTTTATGAATACTAAGGCCAGTTTAACTATGGGCTTATTTTTTGCCAGTATTATGGCTGCAAGGCCAACCACAGATCTGATGACCCCCCCAACTGACAGCTTTCAGTTTAGGTCATCAGAGCCACAACGAAGAGAGTTGAAAAAGTAATATAGCTAACTGTAGGGTTTACTTAACAAAAGGCATACTGATATAATAATAGAACAACTTACATCAGAGTCAGAGATAGAGACCCGGTTCGACTCGATTGTTGGCCTTCGAACTATTCGTGGTGATATGTGTGATGCAGGACCTGTTGCATATGGACCATAGGCCTGGTTCTGAGAGGGCAGGCAACCACCTGTAGGTCTTTCCTGGAGAGAAAATTTTCTGTTTGAAAGTGTAGGCCGAGAAGAGGCTCTTTGGAAACAGCTTAAGTCCCTCTGATCTTGAGAAGAAAGAAACACATCCTCACTAGTTTCAGAGCTCATACCGTTATTTCTCAAGCGATTCATATCTTCAGAAAACAGCACATTTTGCCCTTCAGCTTGTTCATCCACGTCTATAGCAGCAACTCTCTCAGCAAGCTCAGTCTGAGTGTCTTTACTTGGGCCAGAATCACACTCCATTGCAACAGTGTGGGAAAATTCCACCACAGTCTCCAGGGTCCAAGTTCCCAATCAGCTACAACAGATATTCCTAATTAAGGCTTTGCGTTCACACAGTCTCTGCAATAAAACAGAAATGCAAATTAGTGACGGCATGAAAAAGGACAACTGTCACCATTATAACAACTGCAATGTAAAGCCAAAGTCCCAATGAGGTACCTCAGAAAAATACATTTGCAATCACATATTGACCTTTATGAACAACATATTGTGCATTTTAACACAACCTATAGGTACCTGAGGTGCAAATCCTTCAAAACTCGATTTTATGCTTAGGAGGACCGTTTTTTGACTTCTCTACCCCAAACAAAAATAAATAATCTCACTAGTTACATTAAAATAAATATTGAGACAAGTTTTCACACTGGCCACTGTGTTCTTACAATAGGCTGACATTATACATTTTCAGCTTGCACTGTGTGCACTTGTGAATTAATAGCTATCTAATTACTATCAAAGCGCAGAATTACTATAGAGTAACACATGTATTATAAAGATAGAGGCAGATAGCACCGGGTCACACCATTGGCAATAGGAGATAGGAACAGCGCACCTTGCCCCAATAAAGATAAATTTCTGCCAATTGCTTTCTAAACTGCTGCAGCATATAAGAATGAATCATATGATCATAAATCTATGCTTTATTCTAAATCTATACGCATGCCTATCTATTTGTTTTGATATGTACTTTCATATGTACCAACAAAGCCTTTGTTGGTTAATAAAGGGGTACTCTGGGGAACTAAACCCATAGCATATCCTTTCCCTCTCATCAATTATTTAATTGTCTAAATATTATTCATTAGCTATATAGAGCAGTTCCCCCTCTTTGGTTGTCACTTACATGCATGAAGTTAGGGAATGACATTATTCAGAAATCCACTCTGTCTCTGTCCAAATCCCTTTCTGAAAGCAGCCCTCACCCTCCTTATAGACACAGACCATGTGGTTTCTGCCCTGCACTGAGGAGTCATGCTCCCTTTAGTGCTAAGAACTTGGAGGTTTGTGTGCAGCCTCAGCCAATCAGGCACTGAACCTCTCTCTGCTGCACAGAGCAGGAGGGTGGGAACTGCTCTCAGAGAGTGAGCTAGCTGGCAAAGCAGAGCTGCAATGATTGCTGGGAGATGTAGGCAATGGTAGTGAAGGATGGCAAAGAATATCAAGCAGCCAGAGATAACAACAGGGGCCACAGGAGCCATGCATATCAGATGAGATGGTTTACAGGGAACATATTCAGGTAGTGTGGTGGCTTTTTTTTTTTTCTAACACAGTTACTATGATGGAGTACCCCTTTAATATATGCATGAACAGGGCACTGCTATAAAATTGTAGAACTGGAACTGAGATTTGTGGACTATACAAACAATTCAACCATTTCCAGAAAAAAAACCTCTCTCCTAGGTTGAATGGGTATGTTCAAGGCAGAAACATTCCTGAAATACATTTAAATGTATTTTAGAGGTTTTTATCATTTGCAAGTATATTTCAAAGCTTTGGAGTATATTTTTTTCAGAATCCAACCCAATACAATACAGCAGAATACATATACAAGTTGTTAAATTATGACCTCCTTTTATGCCTGTAAAAACTACATGAGTAAAAGTAAACCACTGTGAACTGTGCAGTGTTTTCTCATTAAATGTAATGTACTTTAAATGAGAAACACCTTATAAAAATTAAAATAAGCATATTCGAAGCTTAATCCAATGCTTTAAAATGCAGCCACAAGTACACTGTGTGAACAAGGTCTACCATGTAAACCTCACTAATCAATTAGATCTCATTACTACCCCTGGTGAGCGGAAAAGACAATTAGTGCTCCTCTAGTGAGCTTGTGGAATAAGAGTCATGCAGGTTACTCCAATTATTACTCTTTATTATCATAACCCCAAGATGATTTATTAGGAGTTATATTTACCTATAGCAGAATACAGCAGTGATTTATGCAGGCAGCTACTGTGCTGGCACAAATCATCATCTATTAACGTATAACAAAAGGCTTTGCAGAGTATGAAAATATCACTGTTCTGTTCAGTGCATTTACATATAAAGCAGATTACAAGAACGCCAAAGAGCATAAAGAAAATAATGGCATCAGCCTTATCGCCCCATTATTATGAGCACACTTAATCCCCAAAACATGAGCATTCTACAGAAGTGCACGGAAATAGCATATATTACTTATCATTATACTGTTACTATACAGAAAAACATGTATTGTGCATACATACAATATATATGTACGCACAACATTTGTTACTTTTGCCCACATTGTTGGAAAAGTTAAAGGGAAAATGACAGCAGGGTCAGGGGCACTAACCTGAATACATAGATAGATGCGGGTGACCATTAGCGATATTCCTCGTCACTAGTAAGGTATTTTCTTCTTAAAGGGGTATTCCAAGAATTGTTTTATTTGACTATGCTACAGGGGCTGTAAGGTTAGTGTAGTTCATAATATAGTGTCTGTACCAGTGTGTGACTGTTTTCTCACAATTCTTCTGTGATTTTCACTCCAATATTCATTTTTAACAGCATACAAAATGACAGATTTTGTGACATTATGTCCTAATGTCCTATTTGCTTTTTTAACTCCCTTTTTTGGTTTAGTTCCAAAACACACAAAGGGAATAAACATGTGTATAGCCAAACATGTGTTACTGCAATCCTTTTCTGTGAGAAATACTTCATTTTCTAGAAAAATTTCAGGGGTGCCAAAATTTACGGCCATGACTATGTCTAAGCTAATTTTTCATTTTTAATAAATGAAAAAAAACTAACTTGAAAATAAATTGAGTTTTAACATTCTCATTCTCTATTGAGTGCAAAATCATGGGAGGGTACCTTTTTTTTTGAAATTTTATCTTAGCACAAACAAGAGTGCAACATAACAAAATGTGAAAACAGGCAAAAGGGTCTGAAAACTTTATTTAAAAGTATACAATGCATTTAAACAGCTTTGGCAGCAGGGTGCTGAAATATACAAGCCAAAAATTATTTAGAAATTAAAGGGGTTATCCAGGAAAAAACTTTTTTATATATCAACTGACTGCAGAAAGTTAAACAGATTTGTAAATTACTTCTATTAAAAAATCTTAAAGGGGTATTCCAGGCCAAAACTTTTTTTTATACATCAACTGGATCCGGAAAGTTAAAGAGATTTGAATTTACTTCTATGAAAAAATCTTAATCCTTCCAATAGTTATTAGCTTCTGAAGTTGAGTTGTTGTTTTCTGTCTAACTGCTCTCTGATGACTCACGTCCCGGGAGCTGTGCAGTTCCTATGGGGATATTTTCCCATCATGCACAGCTCCCGGGACGTGACATCATCATTGAGCAGTTAGTCAGAAAACTTCAAAAGCTAATAACTATTGGAAGGATTAAGATTTTTTAATAGAAGTAATTTACAAATCTGTTTAACTTTCCGGAGCCAGTTGACCTATATATATATATATAAAAAAAAGGTTTTGCCTGGAATACCCCTTTAATCCATTCAGTACTTATGAGCTTCTGAAGTTAAGGTTGTTCTTTTCTGTCTAAGTGCTCTCTGATGACACCTGTCTCGGGAACCGCCCAGTTTAGAAGAGGTTTACTATGGGGATTTGCTTCTAAACTGGGCGTTTCCTGAGACAGGTGTCATCAGAGAGCACTTAGGCAGAAAAGAACAACTGTAAATTCAGAAGTTCATAAGTTCTGAAAGGATTAAGATTTTTTAATAGAAGTGATTTACAAATCTGTTTAACTTTCTGGAGCCAGTTGATATATATAAAAAAGTTTTTTCCTGGAATACCCCTTTAAAGTATATAGGCATGTATTCCAGAGTATAGCGCGACAGTGCACCTCAGCAGTGGCATGGCTTTAGCTATGACCAAGTACACTTGGGTAACCACTGCCCACTTTTTTTTCTTTTAACATATATTGCATCTGCTAACAATGTGCATGTTCACACTGTTTACTTGTCCTTCATTAGTTAAAAATATCAAAGTTCAAACACAGCACTGCTCACTGCTGATAAGGTCCTCCTTATACATAAGGTCCTCCTATAAACATACTTTTGAGTTATTAATCCATGGATGCCTATGTTTATTTTTGTATTATCCCTCCCAGATTCCATGTGTTTTTCATCTCAGCATTTCTATGGGAATAGTCTAAAGGGACACTTTTACTTGAAATCTTTCCAATAGGCTTCTTATGCTTTAATATATGCACATATTTTTTGCCATTCAGTAAACAAAGAGCTCTGGAAGTTGTAAAGGCATCTAATTGTATTTTGTACCTTTAGGGTAGGGTCACACATAGTGTATAAGCAGCTTATTTTATGCACAAAATCCGCTGCAAATAGGGAAATCGGCTGCATATTCTCCTATGAGCAGACACACAGGGCTATCCGGAGCAGCCCTGTGTGTGCAGTTTGGAGGTGGGCCCCGCACGCCCACATGACTGTGACACACGGGCCCCCCTTCTAACCTCACTGCACACACACAGGGCTGCTGCAAGTAGTATCTGCTTATAGGAGAATATGCAGCGTATTTCCTGCAGTGCCACGGATTTTGTGCAGTGTAAAAAATGCTGTGTATATGCTACGCGTGACCCTACCCTAACTGTACGGTGTTTTTATCCCCTTAAGGAATGGGCGCTTTTTCACCTTAAGGACTGAGCCTTTTTTTGCAATTCTGACCACTGTCACTTTATGCAATAACAACTCTGGGATGCTTTTACCGATTATTCAGATTCCGAGAATTTTTTTGTGACATATTCTACTTTAACATAGTGGTAAATTGTAGTCATTACTTGCATCCTTTCTTGTTGAAAAATCCCAAAATTTCATGAAAATTTTGAAAATTTAGCATTTATCTAAACTTGAAACTCTCTGCTTGTAAGGGAAATGGATATTCCAAATAAATTATATATTGATTCACATATAAAATATGTCTACTTTATGTTTGCATCATAAAGTTGACATGTTTTTACTTTTGGAAGACATCAGAGGGCTTCAAAATTCAGCAGCAATTTTCTAATTTTTCCCGAAAATTTTAAAATCTGAATTTTTCGGGAACCAGTTCAGTTTCGAAGTGGATTTGCACCCCTCAAAGTATTCAAAATGACATTCACAAAGTTTGTTAACCCTTCAGGGGATTCACAGGAATAGCAGAAAAGACATAATTCAAAATCTTCATTTTTTACACTCGCATGTTCTTGCAGAGCCATTTTATTTTTTTATTTTTACAAGGGGTAAAAGGAGAGAAATCCCCCCAAAATTTGTAACCTCATTTCTCTCGAGTAAGGAAATACCTCATACATGGATGTAAAGTTCTCTGTGGGTGCACTAGAGGGCTCAGAAGGGAAGGAGCGACAATGGGATTTTGGAGAGTGAATTTGGCTGAAATGGTTTTTGGGGGGCATGACGCATTTAGGAAGCCCCTATGGTGCCAGAAAAACAAACAAAAAAAAAACCCACACGGCATACTATTTTGCGCCATTGAGCTTTTGGAGACATAATTTGTTTGGAATGGAAGTCGGGGGACATGAGCATTTACAAAGCCCCCCGTGGTGCCAGAACAGTGGACCCCCCACATGTGACCCTATTTTGAAAACTACTAGAAGTGAGCTTACAAATTTTGGGGGGCTTTTTTCCTATTTTCCCTTGTGAAAATGAAACATTTAGGCTAACGCCAGCATTTTAGTTAAAAAAATGTTTTCTTCATTTTCCCATCCAACTTTAACGAAAATTCGTCAAACACCTGTGTGGTGTTAAGGCTCACTATACCCCTTGTTACGTTCCAAAATGGGGTCACACGTGGGTATTTATTTTTTGGCGTTTATGTCAGAACCGCTGTAAAATCAGTCACCACTGTGCAAATCACCAATTTAGGCCTCAAATGTACATAGTGCACTCTCACTCCTGAGCCCTGTTGTGCGTCCACAGAACATTTTACGCCCACATATGGGGTATTTCCGTACTCAGGAGAAATTTTGTTACAAATTTTGGGGGTCTTTATTTCCTTTTACCTCTTGTGAAAATAAAAAGTATGGGGCAATTCCAGCATGTTAGTGTAAACATTTACATTTTTTTTACAGGTTGTTGTAGACCCCAACTTTTCCTTTTCATAAGGGGTAAAAGGAGAAAAAGTCCCCCAAAATTTGTAACTCAATTGCTCCCGAGTACGAAAATACCCCATATGTGGCCCTAAACTGTTTCTTTGAAATATGACAGGGCTCCGAAGTGAGAGAGCGACATGCGCATTTGAGGACTAAATTAGGGGTTGCATAGGGGTGGACATAGGGGTATTCTGCGCCAGTGATTCCCAAACAGGGTGCCTCCAGCTGTTCCAAGCTCCCATCATGCCTGGACAGTCAGTGGCTGTCCAGAAATGCTGGGAGTTGTTGTTTTGCAACAGCTGGAAGCTCCGTTCTGGAAACACTGCCGTACGATACATTTTCATTTTTATTGGTGGGGGACAGTGTAAGGGGGTGTATATGTAGTGTTTTACCCTTTATTATGTGTTAGTGTAGTGTAGTGTTTTTAGGGTACACTCACATGGGTGAGTTACAGTGAGTTTCCCGCCAGGAGTTTGAGCTGCAGCAGAAAATTTTCCGCAGCTCAAAATTGAAGCAGGAAACTTACTGTAAACCCGACCGTGTGAATGTACCCTGTACATTCACATGGGGGGGGGGAGGGACCTCCAGCATGTACTGACAGACCGTGCATGCTGGGAGTTGTACTTTTGCAAGATATAGAGGGCCACGGTTTAGAAACCACCGCACAGTGATCTCCAAACTGTGGCAGTCCAGATGTTGCAAAACTACAAATGCCAGCATGCACTGACAGACCGTGCATGCTGGGAGTTGTACTTTTGCAACAGCTGGAGGCACACTGGTTGGAAAACCTTCAGTTAGGTTCTGTTACCTAACTCAGTATTTTCCAACCAGTGTGCATCCAGCTGTTGTAAAACTACAACTCCCAGCATGTACTGATCGCTGAAGGGCATGCTGGAGGTACGCAACTACAACTCCCAGAATGGCGAGACAGCTGTTTGCTGTGTGGGCATGCTGGGAGTTGTAGTTTTGCAAGATCTGAAGGGCCACAGTTTAGAGACAACTGCACAGTGATCTCAAAACTGTGGCCATCCAGATGTTGAAAAACTACAAATCCCAGCATGCCCTGACAGCAAACTGCTGTCTCACCATGCTGGGAGTTGTAGTTTTGCAAGGTGGGAACCGAACTTTAATCCCCCCCCGATCTGCTATTGGTCGGTCGCTTCTGACCCATCAATAGCAGGGATAGGAGGGGTGGTTTTGCGGTTATCGCCGACATGGGGGGGGGGGGGGTCTCAGGACCCCCCTGGGTGATGTGCCAGGATGCCTGCTAAATGATTTCAGCAGGCATCCCGGTCTGGTTCCCGACCGGATAGCGCCCTCAGTCCTTAAGGACTTTAAAACGGGGGCTTTTGGATACGCCAGGCGTCCTTAAGGGGTTAAAGAAAAAGAATAAACTGATTGGTTTTATAAGCTCTGACTGAGCTGTTCTTTGAGCTGTTGTACTCTTTGTAACCGCACAGCAGACATGGTTATATCACACATCTCAAATATATATGAAATACTATATACAAAGCTGTCATTTAGCTTAAAAGCAAATATGCTTAAGCTAAGATAACCTAAGCCCTTGTAAGGACACAGTATAAATCACTGGTACATTTTGAAGTAACTATCTCTGGCTTCTTTGGTGTGCAGTTTATGGCTCCTGCCTCTAACATACCCAGCAATAAATAAAAACAGAAACAATGATTATATTACAGTAAATCACTGAAAAAATTATGTCATTGGCTGTAATATCAAAATGAAAAGAAATTGTATCTATGCTCTGTATATCCAATCCCAAGGCTATGACATGCTGTATTATTGATGCATTAAATGATATGTCTGTGGTTTTATCATCCCTGTTTGTCAGACATTCATCATAAGATCCTAACATTACAGTGCAGGCCTGCTGAGGATATGTGCCATAGAAGCATAGAAAAAAGCTAGCACTACACTTCTATCTGTACTATTACATCCATTTATAACAAAATAACTCAAAATACAAAATGTCCCAGATGAGTTATTAGAAAACATTTCTATGGCCTGTCTGTACAACTATCTTTTTTATATATTTAAAAAAGCACTGCAATTTTTTTTTTCCTTATATAGGGCAGAATTAGGTTATTAATAGAGAATAATGTAGACGGTCTTGTTTATGACTTGTGCTTACCTATTTTAGCTGATATGGCAGGCATGAGTAAAGTTCCATATTGAAAGATCTCTGTACTCTCCATTTATATATTGTGATCAAATCACCCCAAGGCATCTTTTCTCCAAATTAAATAACCCCAAGCTTGATCAGGCTAGGTTCACATTGCTGTTCGCATCCGACCCGTTAAAGGTCCCATCAGCTCTTTTTTTTTTTTTTTTTTGAGCCGATCGGACCCTAAAACGGGTCAGATGCTAACGACCACTATCGGGTCCGTCGGTGATCCGGCAATTTTACAGGAATTTAGCAGAGAAAAAATAGTGTCCGACGGCAATGTGAACGAGTTCTTACTTGTCTTGGTGCTGTAATTCTTAGGGATGTCCCGATACCATTGTTTTAAGACCAAGTATGAGTACCAATACTTTAATTCTAGCACTCGCCGATACAAAGTACGAGTACTTTTATTTTAAAGGGAATCTTACACCAGGGTGACCCGGTCTCTGGTGCTGCTTACCATGCTAATATGTGGGTTCCTTGTTGTGTACAATGGAGGCGGCTGCTGTACTATGAGCCAAGATTTATCTCTTCTTCATTGGGCAGAAGAGGGAATTTGCATTGGCGGCGAGACCAATGTCTCCGGAGCGATTGCGCTGATGTTCACATGGTGAGCAGCGGTAGAAACCGGGTCACCTGCACTGTCTACCTATAAATTCAAGTTAGTGCAGGTGACTCTGCTGTAAGATTGCCTTAAATAGTAGGTAGTATCCCCTTGTAGGTAGTATAGATAGCTGCAGACATTAGACAGCAGGACCCCCTTGTAGCCAGCAGGACCCCCACCTGTAGATAGAAGCCCCCCTTTGTAGCCAGCAGGACCCCCCCCCCCTGTAGACAGCAGCCCTCCTTGGTAGCCAGCAGGACCCACCTGTAGAAAGCAGTCCACCTTTGTAGCCAGCGGACCCCGCCTGTAGACTGCATCCCTCCTTTGTAGGCAGCAGGACCCCCCCTGCAGACAGCAGTCCCCCTTTGTAGCCAGCAGCCCCCCCCTTTGTAGCCAGCAGGACCCCCCTGTAGACAGCAGCCCTCCTTTGTAGCCAGCAGGATCCCCCCCCTGTAGACAGCAGCCCCCTTTGTAGCCAGCAAGACCCCCCTATAGACAGCAGCCCCCCTTTGTAGTTGCTCACTGTCCGGTGTCGCTGCTCCACAGCCCCGTTCTCATCACTGCCATCCGCATTATGGCGTCTTAAGGAGGAGCATGTGACATACATGTCACTCTTCTTCCTCCGTAGCCTTACGCTAGGCGCAGTCGAGTGACGTGTATGTCACGTGCTCCTCCATAAGACGAAATAATGCGGACGGCAGAACGGGGCAGCAGCAGTGATGAGAATGGGGCTGCGGCAGTGATGCGAACCAGAGGACGGGACAGCGAAGCACTACACCAGGTATCGGATTTGGTATCGGGGACATTAGACGAGTCCCTGATACCATGCAGATACCTGGTATCGGCCCCGATACTAGTATCGGTATCGGGACATCCCTAATCATTTTCCCATACCATTAATTGGTCACACTGCTCTGCACCTGTTCCAGTTCAGCCATGTCCTTCTTAGGCTATGTTCACAGAATGAAATGTCCACACAGAAAATCTTTGCAGGCATTACACAGACAGCTGAGCACCAACAGAACATGCTGGCACAAAAATTTGCAAAAACATTGAACGGTTTCAATGTTTTTGCAGACGCTGGAATCAGGATGTCCACGGCAGATGTTGCTGCCACAGAAATTCTGCCGTGTGCACAGTGCAGGAAAATCTCATTAAAATCAATGGAATGCCGCAAAGACATTCTGCTGTGTGAACATAGCCTTATATACAGGTGCCCAAAATTGGACACAATACTTCACGTGTTGTCTGACTAGTGATTTGTTTAGAGGCAAAACCATGTTCTTGTCACAAGCCTCTATGCCGCTTTTGATACATCCCATGACTTTGTTATTCTTGGAAGCAGCTGCCTGGCACTGAGCACTAAAGTTGAGCTTACTGTCCACAAATACCCCCAAGTCCTTTTTGGTAGTAGTTTTACCTAATGGTTTATTATTTAGCAAATAATTGTACATTTTGTTTTTACAGCCCAAGTGCATCACCTTACATTTATCCACATTAAACTGCATTTGCCATGTCTACGCCCAAGCACCCAGCTTTCCTAGATCCCTCTGTAATATTATGTTATCCTCCTGTGGTGATCACCTTACAGAATTTTGTGTCATCTGCAAATATAGAGATTCTACTCAGTAATCCCTCTACAAGGTTATTGATAAACATATTGAAAAGAAGTGGGCCCAGTACTGACCCCCTTGAAACGGTCACCCAACCAGAGTAAGTTCCATTGATCCCCACCCTCTGCTTCCCATCACTGAGCCAGTTGCTTGTCTGCATTTACATATATCCTCTCCTAGTCCCGGCATCCTAATTTTATTTACTAACCTTTTGTGAGGCACAGTATCAAATGCCTTCTAAAAGTCCAGATGCACAACTTCTGCAGCTTCACCCTGGTCTAGTCTATAACTGATCTCCTCATAGTAGCTGATCAGATTATTCTAACAGGACCAATGTTAGAACCTCCAAAAACTGTCATTCTGTAGTTCACAAGAGGTCAGCTGAACCTTAGTCTCGTGTAAAGGCTGCTAAACATCTATTCCGTGATGTTATTCTTTTTCTGTTATTGTCTTTCACCCAAAAAATCTGCTGAACATTCATAAAAGAGTAGAAGCAACTTTGGGTTCCAATCAAATGGAACATTTCACAAGCTTGAGAGGATCTGCAGAAAAGAATGAAACAAAATGCCTAAATTCAGATGTGTAAACTTTGTGGCATAATACTCAAGAAGATTGGAGGACATAATCGCTGCCAAATGGGCCAGAGTCTAAAGCTTACTCCGATAGATTCCCCTTGGGGTAATCCAATAAAACCCGAATTTCCCATATACATCTTTTATAAAATTCCCATATGCTTTATTGAATTTCTACACACTTTAAAAACCAATAGTGCTGTATACCCTTATTGTACTAGTATTTGAGTACAGAACACTATCATTTGTACTGTTTTGATTGTAAGGAAGATCTAAGTGTGCCTGCAGGTCACACTCAGTTCTGTTCAGGGTTCAGCACTATTCTTATTTAAAATCTCCTACTCTGCCCCCCTTGACAGGTTTCGCTATGTAAGTAGCTTTTACCAAGAGGTGGCGGGCATCTTAGTGTGGACGCCATGTCTGCTGTTCTTATAGGGAGTCTATAAGAACGGCAGACACTGCTTCCACCTGCAGGCACACGCAGATCTTCCTTACAATCAAAACAGTACAAATGATAGTGTTCTGTAAGAGAGAGACATTGCACTGAAATACTAATACAATAAGGGTATACAGCACTATTGGTTTTTAAAGTGTGTAGGAATTCAATAAAGCATATGGGAATTTTATAAAAGAGGTAAATGGGAAATTAGGGTTTTATTGGATTACCCCCAGGGGAATCTATTAGATTAAATTATTAATAATAATAATAATAATATTAATAAAATTAACCCTCCATATACTGGTCTTGACCAGTTATGGTATAGCTTACTCCGGTCACCTCACTAAAATGAATGGGTTCTGGCAGGGAAATGGAGGAGGCAGGGGTAAAATTTGACTGCGAGATCTAGGCTGCTGTATTCCCAAATGTGGTGTAAATACAGCCTTATAAACAGCTGCCCAATATTATTTCTATTTGTACAAAGACTGACTGATGGAAATCAAGAGACAGGATGCACTATTCCTATAGAAATCTAGATTGTTGAATTATTTTCCTGTACTGCAGTTTTATTTTATTTTTTTCTCTTTTCCATCCTCCTTCTGGCAGCTACAGTAGATACTTCACAGGGCAATGTGTCAGATGACACTCATTTGCAATTTTTATTGCAATTTCATATTCATATCAGATACAGTGCTGATACATTGTCATACCTTTCCTATATGTTTTCCAATCTTTTTCTGATTTGTTATCACCAATGTTTTAAGCTTCAAATTGCACATCAACTGTCTTGATACACCTGCACAAAGTAATCATAGAAGATTACAAAGAGAATTTGTCAATTGGACCAGATTCTAAGGTGTACAAAGTCAACTGTCCCTATCAGTATACAGATATGCTCTGTACTACAAATGAACCTAGGCTAGTCATTTTTTGCCTGCTTGTCACTTTTCTTTCTTCTTATCTTGCAACAAATTTATCAAAATCCACACGCCAGTTTGTTTAATTTGTCATAGCACACCCTGTCAGAATTGTGTAGAACAGTTTTATCGCAAATAATAAATCAGGCAAAAATAGGAACAAATGACACATGGTTCAGCCAACAAAAAAATGAACTAGGCATAAAACAGGAAAAATAATGGTGCTAATGCTTTATAACCTTGCTGGCCACAGGAACCTTTGACCAAAAAAGTCACAACCAAGGTAAAAAAAAATGGTATGATACATGATGTGTTCACTCCATTCTGTCATATTTAAACTCGCTGATACAGTATGTCACTCACATTTTTATTCAAATATTCATATTTTGTCTCATTTGCAGTTTTCCCATCAACCTTTTTACAATTTCCAATCTATTGTTTTCAAAGGAGACAGAAGAATGGATTGTAATTATATTTTTTCCATATCAAACAGATGAAATATGAAAGCAAAACTCAAAAAATATAAAAAATTAAGCCATGTGGCACATCAATTTTAAAATCTTTGTTTTATAGTTTTGTTTTACTTTTTAACATATTTCAGTGAACAAAAGAGTTCACACATTCCTTGATATGTGGAGAATTTCTCAAAACAGATACCCAGCTTCATCCGCTTTTTTATTATTATTATTATTTTTTTTTTTTTTTTTAACATTATGAAATACCCAATGTTACGGTCAACATTGCCTCCCTGAGTACTGAAGATCAGTTTTTCATTCTCTCACATTTTAAAGGGGTATTCCCTTGAAAAACATTTTTTTTTAATCAACTGGTGCTAGAAAGATAAACAGTTTTGTAAATTACTTCTATTTAAAATTCTTAACCCTTCCAGTACTTATCAGCCGCTGTATGTTCCAGAGGAATAGCTTTTCTTATTGAATTTCCTTTCTGTCTGACCACGGTGCTCTCTGCTGACACCTCTGTCCATTGTAGGAACTGTCCAGAGTAGGAGCAACTTCCCATAGCAAACATATCCTGCTTCAGACAGTTCCTACAATAGTCAGAGGTGTCAGCAGAGAGCACTGTAGTCAGACAGAATGAATATTCAAAAAGAAAAGAACTTCCTCTGGAACATACAGCAGCTGATAAGGACTGGAAGGGTTAAGATTTATGAATAGAAGTAATTTACAAATCTGTTTAACTTTCTGATACCAGGTGATAAAAAAAGCATATTTGTTAATTACGTCTATTTAAAAATCTTAATCCTTCCAGTACCTATCAGCTGCTATATATTTCACAGGAAGTTCTTTTCTTTTTGAATTTCCATTCCGTCTCCCCAAAGTGCTCTCTGCTGACACCTCTGTCCATGTCAGGAACTGTCCAGAGCAGGAGAGGATTTCTATGGGGATTTGCTCATACTCTGGACAGTTCCTAAAATGGACGGATGTGTCAGCAGAGAGCACTGTGGTCAGACAAAAAGGATATTAAAAAAGAAAAGAACTTCCTCTGGAACATACAGCAGCTGATAAGTACTGGAAGGGTCAAGATTTTTAAATAGAAGTCATTTACAAATCTGTTTAACTTTCTGGCGCCAGTTGATTTAAAAAAAATGTTTTCCAGGGGAATACCCCTTTAAAATGTGAGAGAATGCAAAACTGATCTTCAGTACTCAGGGAGGCAATGGAGTACCCTTTAAATGGTCACTGACATTTCAAACAACTTCCCTCCATGTGATGACTTATGTTGTTTCTGACATATTTGTAAATCTCTTTTCTTTAACAGCAAAAAATAAAACCCTAATATCCTGGACACTACATGTTATACTTCTCTGCAAACTGCTGTCCACTGCCTGCTGTTAGGGGAATTCAGACTAGTTTAACAAAGACCGAGGCAAAGCACGGGAAGCGGTGGCAGGGCATTGCTCATGCGGGAGAGAGGAAGAGGGCTTGGGGTTGTGTACCTGTACTTTGTAAGGATCTCTGCCTTCCCCAGATAGGCCATGCTATGCCTGAATGCTAAATTAAGGATCTCTCTGCAGTGTTGCCTCTGAATGTAATTTCATTGTGCCAGAACATCTGTACAGAACACAATATGGCCACACTGTAAGCCAAACAAACAGGGTAAATCCAAAGACTTGTTTCCCTTTCTGCTCACATAGTAAAAACATCTAAACAGTTAAATGGGCACTGTCATTAAACATTATTTTTAATATTTGATTACTTATGCCAAATAAATAAATTACTTTTGTAACTGGCTTCCATTAATAAAAAAAATAAATTTAAAAAAAAACCAACGTTTTATGTTAGCTTTTCTGCTGTATACCAGGGGTCTCCCTTCTTGGCCAGAACACATTCTGTCTGTTCAAAATCTCAGATTTCGGTCTCCTGCTTGTAATTGCAGGAGACCAAACTCAGGAAGTGTTTCTCTGCACTGAGCTTGATTGACAGCTGCACATAGCCTCACTGACAGCTGCACAGACTAAAAGCTGCAAAGAGTCTCAATAAAAGATACACAGACTGAAAGCTGCTACACAGAGCTTGAGGTCTTCTATTCATCACAGCACTGCAACTATGTCAGGGCGGAAGTGGTCCCCCAGCAGGGGAAATGCCCACTTTCTCCTGCTGGGAGATTGCACATGTGAGCAAGAATAACAGTAAGATACAGAGCTTTTAGGCGAGACCACCAAGTCAGCTATTAGCAGCGGCCACATGTAGTCCTGAGCCCGACCATATACTGTTGGGAGCTATAGGATGAATATTCTAGTCCTGTGGCATCAACAGGTTAATGAAACTTTATTAAACAGGATTTTACTTTATTATTTGCCCTACTAGCAGATTTAAGGTGCAATAATTTGAATGTTTTGCAATGCTTTATCATATTCTAAAGTATTATTTCCTGTCAAGCCTACTTAACAGGATAACAATGACTAGCTACCTACCGCACCGGGACCCCAATATTGTATCACTGAGTACTCATGGCCAGATGGAAGGAGCTACCTCCCTCTGTCAAACCTTTCAGATGCCACAGATAATATTGGGATTACACTGCTGGGACTGCTGAGTTAACTCTAATCCCCACAGGAGCCTTGCTCTGTATTAAAGCTAAAGCTGCTACGACAATCCCAAGGGAACACTTGGAAGTACCCGGGAGATACTGTAGTTTCACCCAGTATGGATATACCGTGGGGCAATAAAGTATTTAGTCAGCCACTAATTGTGCAAGTTCTCCCACTTAAAAAGATGAGAGGGGCCTGTAATTTTCATCATAGGTATACCTCAACTATGAAAAACATAATGAGAAAAAAAAATCCATAAAATCACATTGTCTGATTTTTAACCTCTTGGGGACGCAGGGCGTAGGCATACACCCTGCATCCCCGATCCTTAAGGACTCAGAGCGTGATTAAAGATCGGGCTTAAACCGTTCTCACCAGCAGAGAACGGGTTAAACCCGGTGGGTCCCGGTTGCTACGGGCAGCCAGGACGCACGGCATCCAAAACTAAAGTGAAAGAATCCCGGCAGCTCAGCGGAGCTGATAGGGACTATCGCGACAAAATCGCAATGTCCCGATCAGCTTACCGACGGGAGGGTCCTCCCCTGCCTCTCCGTTGTCTGATCGGCGATCTACTGCTCGATGCCTACGCAGCATGGTTGGGGCAGCAGATCGCCGGTTACACTGATCAGTGCTTTGCAATGGCAGAATGCTAATCAGTGTATGCAATCAGAAGACTGCATGTTTTAGCATTTAATAAAAGTTCATTAACCCCTTCCCTACTAAAAGTTTAAATCACCCCCCTTTTCCCATTTTTAAATAAAATATTGAAATAAAGAATAAAAATAATCATATGTGGTACGTAAATGTCAGAACTATGAAAATATTAGGTTAGCTAAAAAATGAGACCTCATACCACCCTGTACACTGAAAGAAAAAAAAAAAAAAGGTTTAGGGGTCATAAGATGGCAATTTTAAACATAAAAATATTATAAACTACATGCACCAAAATTTGTATGTTTAAAATAAAATAAAACCTACAAAAATTGGTTATCCTTGTAACCATATGGACCTACAGAATAAAAAAAAAATGTCATTTTTACAAAATATTGCACTGCTCAGAAATGGGAGCCCCCAAGTGTTACGTTTTTAGTTTTTTTTCACTCCACAAAATTTTTTTCGGGGGTTTCGCCACAGGTTATATTCTAAAATAAGTTACGTTATTGCAAAGTACAATTGGTGACGCAAAAAGAAAGCCCTTATATGGGTCTGTAGGTGCAAAATTGAAAGCTTTATGATTTTTAGAAAGGAAGGAGGAAAAAGGCGAATATGCAAAAACGTATATTTGCCGAGTCCTTAAGGTGAAAATAGGCTGAGTCCCTAAGAGGTTAAAGATTTGATTTGCAAATTATGGTGGAAAATAAGTATTTGGTCAATAACAAAAGTTAATCTCAATACTTTGTTATATACCCTTTGTTGGCAATGACAGAGGTCAAACATTTTGTGTAAGTCTTCACAAGGTTTTCACACATTGTTGCTGGTATTTTGGCCATTCCTCCATGCAGATCTCCTCTAGAGCAGTGATGTTTTTGGGCTGTCGCTGGGCAACACAGACTTTCAACTCCTTCCAAAGGTTTTCTATGGGGTTGAGATCTGAAGACTGGCTAGGACACTCCAGGACCTTGAAATGCTTCTTACAAAGCCACTCCTTCGTTGCGCAGGTGGTGTGTTTGGGATCATTGTCATGCTGAAAGACTCAGCCACATTTCATCTTCAATGCCCTTGCTGATGGAACAAGGTTTTCACTCAAAATCTCATGATACATGGCCCCATTCATTCTTTCTTTAAACGGATCAGTCGTTCTGGTCCCTTCATAGAAAAACAGCCCCAAAGAATGATGTTTCCACCCCCATGCTTCACAGTAGGTATGGCTGCAACTCAGCATTCTTTCTCCTCCAAAACGACTTTTTTAAGCAAAAAGTTCTACTTTGGTTTCATCTGACTATATGACATTCTCCCAATACTCTTCTGGATCATCCAAATGCACTCTAGCAAAATTTAGATGGGCCTGGACATGTACTGGCATAAGCAGTGTGTTACTGATGGTAGCCTTTGTTACTTTGGTCCCAGCTCTCTGTAGGTCATTCACTAGGTCCCCTTACACCCCCCCCCCCCCCCCCCCCCCCACCCGCGTGTAGTTCTGGGATTTTTGCTCACCTTTCTTGTGATCATTTTGACACCACAGGGCGAGATCTGGCGTGGAGCCCCAGATTGAGGGAGATCAGTGTCCTTGTTTGTATGTGACCAAATACCGTATATACTCGAGTATAAGCCGAGTTTTTCAGCACGATTTTTCGTGCTGAAAACACCCCCCTCGGCTTATACTCGAGTGAACTCCCCCACCCGCAGTGGTCTTCAACCTGCGGACCTCCAGAGGTTTCAAAACTACAACTCCCAGCAAGCCCGGGCAGCCATCGGCTGTCCGGGCTTGCTGGGAGTTGTAGTTTTGAAACCTCCGGAGGTCCGCAGGTTGAAGACCACTGCGGCCTTCAACATCATCCAGCCCCCTCTCACCCCCTTTAGTTCTGTATAGTACTCACCTCCGCTCGGCGCTGGTCCGGTCCTGCAGGGCTGTCCGGTGAGGAGGTGGTCCGGTGGGATACTGGTTCCGGGCTGCTATCTTCACCGGGGAGGCCTCTTCTAAGCGCTTCGGGCCCGGCCTCAGAATAGTCACGTTGCCGTGACAACGACGCAGAGGTGCGTTCATTGCCAACGTAATTCTGCGTCATTGTCAAGGCAACGCCTCTATTCCGGGCCGGAAGCGCGGAGAAGAGGCGCCCCCGGTGAAGATAGCAGCCCGGACCACCTCCTCACCGGACCACCTCCTCACCGGACAGCCCTGCAGGACCGGACCAGCGCCGAGCGGAGGTGAGTACTCAGAACTAAAGGGGGTGAGAGGGGGCTGGATGATGTTGAAGGCCGCAGTGGTCTTCAACCTGCGGACCTCCGAAGGTTTCAAAACTACAACTCCCAGCAAGCCCGGACAGCCGATGGCTGCCCGGGCTTGCTGGGAGTTGTAGTTTTGAAACCTCTGGAGGTCCGCAGGTTGAAGACTACTGAGGGCGAATGATGAGAAGAGGATGATGAAGGGGGGGGGGGGGTGTGGGGATGATGAAGGGGGGTGGGGATGATGAAGGGGGGGGGTGTGGGATGATTACAAGGGGATGATGAAGGGGGGGGTGTGGGATGATTACAAGGGGATGATGAAGGGGGGATGTGTGGGATGATTACAAGGGGATGATGAAGGGGGGATGTGTGGGATGATAAGGGGATGATGAAGGGGGATGTGCGGGATGATAAGGGGATGATGAAGGGGGGATGTGTGGGATGATGACAAGGGGATGATGAAGGGGGGATGTGTGGGATGATAAGGGGATGATGAAGGGGGGATGTGTGGGATGATGACAAGGGGATGATGATGATGATGAGGATGTTAATGACGGGTCTGGATGATGACAGGGGGGGGATGAGGTATTTCCCACCCTAGGCTTATACTCGAGTCAATAACTTTTCCTGGGATTTTGGGTTGAAATTAGGGGTCTCGGCTTATACTCGGGTCGGCTTATACTCGAGTATATACGGTACCTATTTTCCACCATGCTTTGCTAAAAAAAAAAAAAAGATCTTAAAAAATTAGACAATGTGATTTTGTGGATATTTTTTTCTCATTAGGTCTCTCATAGTTGAGATAAACCTATGATGAAAATTACAGGCCTCTCTCATCATTTTTAGTGGGAGAACTTGCATAATTGGGGGCTGACTAAATACTTTTTTGCCCCACTGTATCTGTGATAAGTCATAAAGGGGTAAAATAAAGCTCCTTGAAGTAACTGTCATTTGAAAACTAGGCAGGAAGGTGTCTAGGGTAGACCTGTGCTTCTCAAGATATGAGGCAAGACTCAATGGTGAGGTGCACCTCAGCCTGCAGATGAGTGGTCATACGCTATATATATCTGGCTATAACCAAATACAAATGTTATACTGAGTGTACAAGCAAAATATACTTTGGCACAGGCAGCAGTCAGTGGTAGACCAAGTTTTTGCCAAATCCACATTTTTAATGCATCACTGGAAAAAAACTTTAAGTAAAGCATGTAATGTATTGTAGATAAAAAAAAAAGGCTGTAGAAAAAGCAATATCAAGAAGGCCATTACTATGAACATGTGGTGAAGTTATACACTATGCAGCCAAATATTATAATGAATTAATATACTGTAGAGCTACAAGTGGAACAAAACAGGTGCTTCCTGGATTTTATAGTAAAACCATGGGTAGTGGTTGTCTATCCAAAAGAGGGACACTTGAGGTAGAATAATTTTACTGGTAATAAGAAAAAGGAAATAAAAAGAACCCCAAGTGTATAAATTCACACAGGACTGAAATGCTGCAGAATTGTTGGGGATTTTGTTTTCCCATTAAAGTTAATTAGGAAAATCCACAACAAAATATGCAGCATTTTAGCAATGCTCTAAAGGGGTACTCCCCTGGAAAACATTTTTTTTTATCAACTGGTGCCAGAAAGTTAAACAGATTTGTAAATTACTTCTATTTAAAAATCTTAACCCTTCCAGTACTTATCAGCTGCTGTATTCTCCACATAAAGTTCTTTTCTTTTTTAATTTTCTTTCTGTCTGACCCCAGTGCTCTCTGCTGACAGCTCTGTCCATTTTAGAAACTGTCTAGAGTAGGAGCAAATCCTCACCACAAATCTATCCTGCTCTGGACAGTTCCTAAAATGGACAAAGGTGTCAGCAGAGGGCACTGTACTCAGACAGAAAGGAAATTCAAAAAGAAAAGAACTTCCTCTGGAACATACAGCAGCTGATCAGTACAGGAAGGATTAAGATTTTTTTTTATAGAAGTAATTTACAAATCTGTTTAACTTTCTGGCACCAGTTGATTTAAAAAAAAAATGTTTTCCAGGGGAGTACCCCTTTAAGGCAAGGGAAAACTCTGCTATACTTGTACTTTGACACAGTAGTACAGCATTAATAAATGATAGGAAGTCTGTATTATTATGTACTTCCCCCCTGGTCATGACATACAATATTTCCTTGTGACAGTTTCGCCCAATTAAGAAAAATATCTGACAGTAACATCCCATTGGAATCTAACTTAAAGGGCACTTACTGTATTACAAGCTTGTGCGAATGCTGAGCCCCAAGATAACACTTCTGGGGATAAACGCAAGACGTCAACCCATAAAAAGGATTCTACATTTTCAGAACAACCGTTCGGAAACAAAATGCCTTTAGGGTTATTTGTCACATAATGAATCAAATGTAAAAACAAAACCACAAAAGATTTGTTTGTGGCAATTAGTGTTATGTTACTAAGAATAAAGGTAGCATCTGCAACATTTCACATTATGCATAAAAGTACTATTTGCCAGCATAGCTGTAGACAGGCTAATACAGTATATATAAGAACTGTATTGCATCACTTGCTAAATAACCCTTCTTCATAGCATATCCAGCTTCTGTCGACAAAACTATAGACCCTCATCTATAAAGCAGCAGAAGAAGACACATTTAGCTCTGGAACCTTGCTAATAAGAGTATATTATGTAACTGATTTTGCATATTGTATATAGCACCAAAGCTGATGAAATGAACGAAAACCCGCCATTTCAAAGGAGATAAATATTAGCACCATAAAGACTGAAGTTAACAAGTATTCTGTTCTCTTAACTATCACTTTCACTCTTGTCACCGCTCATTTTCAGGCTCCCAAAGGAACCATCTGTTATCATGTTTGTTCTACAATGTACGCCGCTTAACCATAATGATAAAACCACTGGTGAATAATATTGATCATCTTATTACAACGCAACCAGTCAATGGGCAGGTGTAAGGATCTACGTGACTGACAGCTAAATGGTGATAGCTAGATAACTGGGTCAGAGTATCTCCCAAGATCCTTGGGATGTTCCTGGTATGCAGTGATTAACACCTACCAAAAGTGGCCCAAGAAGAACAATCGGAGAACCAGCTAAAGAATCAAGGAAGACCATGGAAAACTGCTACAGCACCGATGAAAAGTTAATAATAGCTATAACAGAAAGGTTTCAGAACACACAGCACATATCAGCTTGTTGTGTAGCTGCAGACTAATCATATTGCCCATGCCACCATTATAAGTGCTTACAATAGGCACATGAACATTAGAACTGGCCCAGGAGAAATAATGCCAGGCCACCTGCTTGCACTGTAAATTTTGACTTAGGGCCTTTATATTCAATCAAGATGTTATATACCTTTGATATAATTCCTCCACCCCTCTTGACTTCACCGCTGCTGATCTCTGATGGTTGGCGCCACGAATAATAGGGACAATTTTCATATATTCAACTTATACATTCTATAGCAAAATCTCATAATAAAGAAGTCAGCCTAACATATTCCAACACCGAGCTAATAAAGTTGCTGTTGGTAACTTCGCATTTTCTCCATTTTTCAGTTGTCCAATGACTCATATATTGCAAAAGAGATATACAAACAGAACCTTAATCTGTACTTTCTTTCTCACCCACATCAAATCATTTAATTTGCCCTTAATCATGTTTTTTTTTTCAAAATTAGTTTTTATTAATATGTCAACCAAGAGAAAAACACACACCGGCACTGCTAGAATTGCTGCATTAATGCTGAGCTTCCAAACACAGAGGATGCATTAATCACTTAGGGGGAGATTTATCAAAACCTGTGCAGAGGAGAAGTTGCCCATAGCAACCAATCAGATTGCTTTTTTTTCATTTTGCAGGGGCCTTTTAAAAAAAAAATAATGAAAGAAGCGATCTGATTGGTTGCTATGGGCAACTTTTCCTCTGTACAGGTTTTGATAAGTATCCCAAATTATTCTTAAGGACAATCCATGGTGCTCAATGTGGAAAATATAGTCCATTGAAAGTAGTAATATACGAAACATATCATACGGAGCACTCACCCGGTCACTTCTTTACTGGCGGTCACCGATTCCTGTCATCTTTGGATAGGGGCGGGGAGGAGATCGATGTTACTGGGGGAGTTCAGATGCTGGCCACGGACCGTATGACGCCACTTGGCGCTTCGTGAGTCCATAATTTTAATAGTGGGATCAGAAGACAATTATTCATAGACTGAACCATTACTCAACTGCCCCCTGATCTCATTGTCATAAGGCTTCTTCCACCAAACAACCACAGAACACCCTTTATCTGCCTTAGAGACTGTAATTTCTTCATTATTTGCTAGCCAATCTAATCTTTTACAAATATTGAAACCTGCTTTTGATCCATTAGTGCTTTTATATCCTTGCATACTGCATGATAAAAAAAAAACATCAATAGGACTGCCTGGTATAGTAGGGGGGTTGAAGGTAGATGGATTACCTCCTCGAAAAAAACTATTTTCACTATCTCCTTTACTTATATCAGTTACGTTTCTTCTTCCATAAAAGCCATAAGTTCTCTAACAGATGCATAATCTTCTGGGTCTAACCCCTTAGCTATCCAAAAACCTAACGATTCTATGGAACACTGCACTTCTCCCTCCAATGGTGAAATATCTTTTTTATTGTTGTTTTGCTTCTGCATCATTGTGAAAAAAAATTCAGGTTAATCTTCCTGACTGTTTTAAATAGTTCTTCAAATGTGGGAAAGTCAAAGTCCTCTTTAAGTACAAAATTCAGGCCTTTATTTAATACAGATTTACATTCTGGGGATAAGACTATATCTCTTAAGACTATATCTCTTAGGAGGCCTGAGACCATATAAACCACCCTCCAAGTTAACGGATAATCTGGCCTTTGTTCAAAAATGTGAAGACTTACATCTCCAACATTCATTAAATCTGCAACAACTGGTGTTGGAACAGAACCGTATCGAGTATGAGAAAGTAACCATGGAGCTATGCAAAGCCCGACTTGAGTTGAAAACTAGACCCACAGAAACTCAGTTTTCCAATTTTTCATCCAATCTAGAGATAAAACTAGCAGTACTGCAGGCCTCCATAAAAGAAATTAAACGAGATAAAGAGATAAAAAGGATTTTGAACAAAAACAGATCTTCTCCTGGAATATGAACCAAAATAAACAAGGTGGGAAAGGACAGAAAATTCAGACCGTCTACTTACTGTAAGAAAAAAGTCAGAGCATAACATTTTTTTTACCACCGAATCAGAATCCAGTTTGCATAAAACCGAACAAGAAGGGAGTAATGAAGGGTCGAGGGACCAATTTTTACCCCGTCAAGGAGACGTGTACAATGGGGAGGAAGGAGAAGAAAAAAATCCTCCCGTGAAAAAAAACGCACAAAACTGTGTCATGGAGGGAGACACCGAAGAAACCCTAGTAGTAAGCTTAACAGATATAGTCGTATCCCCAGAATGTAAATCTGTATTAAATAAAGGCCTGACTTTTGTACTTAAAGAGGACTTTGACTTTCCCATGTTTGAAGAACTATTTAAAGCAGTCAGGAAGATTAACCTGAAAAAATATTACACAATGATGCAGAAGCAAAAAACCAATAAAAAAGATATTTCACCATTGGAGGGAGAAGTGCAGTGTTCCATAGGAGCGTTAGGTTTTTGGACAGCTAAGGGGTTAGACCAGGAAGATTATGCATCTGTTAGAGAACTTATGGCTTTAATGGAAGAAGAAGAAGAAGTAGTAACGGATATAAATAAAGGAGAAAGCGAAAATAGTTTTTTTTCGAGGAGGTAATCCATCTACCTTCAACCTCCCCTACTATTCCAGGCAGTCCTATTGACTGTTTTTATCATGCAGTATGCAAGTATATAAAAGCACTAATATATCCAAAAGCAGGCTTAAACATTTCTAAAAAAAAAAGGAGCAACAGATGTTAGATTGGCTAGCAAATAATGAAGAAATTACAGTCTCTAAGGCAGATAAAGGGTGTTCTGTGGTTGTTTGGTGGAAGAAGGATTATGACAATTAGATCAGGGGGCAGTTGAGTAATGGTTCGGTCTATAAAAAATTGCCTTCTGATCCCACTATTAAAATTATGGATAAGGTTTGGAGTTTTCTGAGAAAATATGTGGAAACTGGCTTAATAAGTGAGAAGACAGAGAGAGACTGATCCCTACTAATCCTTCAAAATTCTCAGGATACAGGTGTACAGACATTTTTATCCTCTACAGAGAAATCCTCCAAGTTCATGCAATTTATAGCAGAAGCTACTTCTCTGGTTTTGGAAAATAACTGTTTTCAATGTTGCGGAGAATGGTATAAACAGCTACTAATAGAGCTATGCTTATTTGCAAATACGTTGAGATATCTGGACAACATTTTGGTTGTGTGGTCAGGAACCTCAACACAGTTCACTGAATTTGTCACCTATTTAAATTACATCAACAAGGCTAATATGCTATTTACTTCAGTTTTTGGGGGACAATCTTTGGACTTAGATGTCAGAATTTAAGTAAAAAAATGGGGTATTACATACTGCAGGTTTCAGGAAACGGCTAAACATGCCATTCTCCATTATAATTCATCCCACCCGAAAAAGACAAAAAATTTGCATTCCATACAGTCACCTTGTGAGACTAAAATGGATAAACACTGATCCAGTTGTT
This sequence comes from Hyla sarda, assembly GCF_029499605.1. Taxonomy (NCBI): domain Eukaryota; kingdom Metazoa; phylum Chordata; class Amphibia; order Anura; family Hylidae; genus Hyla; species Hyla sarda. The sequence continues at coordinate 218,542,301 of NC_079190.1, forward strand.
TTCTCTCAGCAGGCAGATGAATTATCAGATCGACTAGTTGAGCGAAGTACTTGCTCAAGCTAGAGCTAAAATAGACACTCTTCCTAGAGAAGATCAACTAACTAAAAATAGCCATCAAGATTAATCTTTACTTTAAAAAATACCCCCTTAAATGAGAAGATAAAACAAGTCATTTACTCAAAATGGTTTATTTTGCAAAGTGATCCAGATATTGCAGATATCACTGCTACAAGACCTATAGTAAATTTAAGGAGGAAAAGTTAATGGTGCAGTACAGGGGAAGGACAAACATCAAACCTTACTTGCTAAAGAAGCCAAGTGGATCCTCAGGTTAGAGGCTAATGGCCCTTTGGGGATGAGTGACAAGAATGAGCTGGATGCTCTAAAATATTTCTTCTCTTAACAACTTATTCACACAGGCGCTTATTCTATTTTTGTTTTTACTCACATATTTTTTGTTAGGCATATTTAGAGTTAAGTTATGGTAATTCCCTGTGATACTCACCTGCATTTCTTCAAAGGGGATTCAAAATGTGGAGTAAGCGTGACGACGTTAGAGCGGCCTGACGAAGTGCCAAGTGGCGTGATATGGTCCATGGCCAGCGTCTGAACTCCCCCGGTAACATCGATCACCTCCCCGCCCCTGTCTGAAAATGACAGTATTCGGTGACCACCAGTAAAGAAGTGACCGGGTGAGTGCTCCGTATTATATGTTTCGTATATCACTAGTTTTTATTAATATTTTCAAAACTTTCAACACAAACATAGAAAAGCAACGCCCCCCCCATCCACCCCAGAAAACCCACCATATATCCTGCAAGGCAGTAAAAGAAAAATATCAGTAAAGACTATTTGTACTTTACCAACACAAATAATAAGTATGAAGGCACATATTTTTCAGTACACAATAAAGTAAGCCTATTTCACTCAGTCAATAAAGAGAAGGCTCTGCAATGAAAATACAAAATGTTCACAGCTGAGTGACCTTCCAACAGCACCTCAGATGAACGTATCAACCAATAAAGAAAAGCACAGAAATTGTACATTAAGGATGAGACGGTGACAAAGTAAAAAAGCACACCTTAGGACTGTGAGCCTCTCAGATGGTGTCCTCTAAATCAAGGGCCACATATAGAAGTGACTTTTTTTTTAAATGCTTTATGCTTTTTGTAGATACCCATCTCAAGGCAAACTATAGATGATACTTGAGTTACATTAAATGAAACATTATTGTGACCTGTCGGGATAACCTGAATACTCAAATTTCTGAAGGTAGAAACAGTCTGTACCTGAATATCCTGTATCTGAAGTAATTGAGGAAGAGGGTCTAGGAGCATTGTTCCAGTTGATAAGAAAGACAGAGTAGAAAACAAAATCAGTAAAAATGTGCATGACAGGGAACAACACACTAGCCATGTCCCCAAGGAACAACAGCATATCATCTGCATAAAGTGCTACTCTTTCTTCCAGCCCAAGGACGAGGAGGATTGGATTACTGCAGCCAAGAGCTTAATGGTCAGAGCAAAGAGCAACAGGGATATAGAATACCCCTGATGGGTACAACACTGAAGAATGAATATGTTGACAATTGCCCATTCATCCTTACCCTGGCAACAGGATCCCTATACAGAAGGCAGACAAACTACGTAAATCCATACGGTCCATAACTTTCCACAAATAATTCCTCTCGATGTACCTCACCCCTGCATCCTCCTGTTTCAGAAACAAACAGTGGATGTTATCCATTGTGGACTTCTCCGGCATGAAGTTGGTTTGATCCCCATGTACCAGTGAAAGGATCACATTACCCAACCTATTAGCAAGAACCCTTACCAATATTTACCAATATATTACCAATTAAAAATCTGAATAAATCAAACAAAAGGGACAATAGGAGCCAGCATATAGAGGATCCTTCCTGGGTTTTCTGGGCGAGACCCTCATCAACTGCAGTCTTGAAGACCTGCAAAAACTGTGGTACAGCCTGATCATGTTAACCATCACTAGGCAAACCTTCCACACGAGGCACCTTCTCCTTAGAGGCATCTTCAAGAGATGTTTCCAGTTTCTCATTAAAATGGTCGGAATCTAACATATCTCTCTGTTCTCAAGTCAAAGATGGCAGGGGAATACCATCAAGATAAACATCAAGATTTGAATCAGAACAGGTGGTTTTAAAGGCACAGGTATCCGTATGAAAGGATAAAACAACATCCAGAACATTTATCCTCTTCCCTTAACCCCTTCATGACCCAGCCCATTTTCACCTTCATGACCTGGGCATTTTTTGAAAATCTGACCACTGTCACTTTAAACATTAATAACTTTGGAATGCTTTTGCTTATCATTCTGATTTCGAGACTGTTTTCGGTAAAATTTCACTGATATTTGTATCCTTTCTTGGTAAAAAATCTAAAAATTTCATGAAAATTTAGAAAATTTAGCATTTTTCTAACTTTGAAAGTCTCTGCTTGAAAGGAAAATGGATATTCCAAATAAATTACATATTGATTCACATATAAAATATGTCTACTTTGTGTTTGCATTAAAAAATTGACAAGTTTTTACTTTTGGAAGACACCAGAGGGCTTCAAAGTTCCGCAGCAATTTTCCAATTTTTCTCAAGATTTTCAAAATCGTAATTTTTCAGGGCCCAGTTCAGGTTGGAAGTGGATTTTAAGGATCTTCATATTAGAAATACCCCATAAATGACCCCATTATAAAAACTGCACCCCCCAAAGTATTCAAAATGACATTCAGTAAGTGTTTTAACCCTTTAGGTGTTTCACAGGAATAGCAGCAAAGTGAAGGAGAAAATTCTAAATCTTCATTTTTTACACTCGCATTTTCTTGTAGACCCAATTTTTTAATTTTTACAAGGGGTAAAAGGAGAGAAATCACCCTAAAATTGGTAACCCAATTTCTCTTGAGTAAGGAAATACCTCATATGCGTATGTAAAGTGTTCGGCGGGCGCAGTAGAGGGCTCAGAAGGGAAGGAGCGACAATGGGATTTTGGAGAGTGAGTTTTTCTGAAAGGGTTTTTGGGGGGCATGTCCCATTTAGGAAGCCCCTATGGTGCCAGAACAGTGGAACCCCCCCCCCACATGTGACCCCATTTTGGAAACTATACCCCTCATGGAATTTAATAAGGGGTGCAGTGAGCATTTACACCCCACTGGCGTTTGACAGATATTTGAAACAGTGGACTGTGCAAATCAAAAATTTTATTTTTCATTTTCACAGACCACTGTTCCAAAAATCTGTCATACACCAGTGGGGTGTAAATGCTCACTGCACCCCTTATTACATTCCGTGAGGGGTATAGTTTCCAAAATGGGGTCACATGTGGATATTTATTGTTTTGCGTTTGTCAGAACTGCTGTAACAATCAGCCACCCCTGTGCAAATCGCCTCAAATGTACATGGTGCACTCTCCCTTCTGGGCCTTGTTGTGCGCCCCCAGAGCACTTTGCGTCCACATATGTGGTATCTCCGTACTCACGAGAAATTGCGTTACAAATTTAGAGGGTCTTTTTTCCCTTTTACCTCTTGTGAAAATGAAAAGTATAGGGCAACACCAGCATGTCAGTGTAAAAAATGTATTTTTTTACACTAACATGCTGGTGTAGACCCCAACTTCACCTTTTCATAAGGGGTTAAAGAAGAAAAAGCCCCCCAAAATTTGTAAGGCAATTTCTCCCGAGTACAGCGATACCCCATATGTGGCCCTAAACTGTTGCCTTGAAATACGACAGGGCTCCAAAGTGAGAGAGCGCCATGCGCATTTGAGGCCTGAATTAGGGATTGCATAGGGGTGGACATAGGGGTATTCTATGCCAGTGATTCCCAAACAGGGTGCCTCCAGCTGTTGCAAAACTCCCAGCATGCCTGGACAGTCAATGGCTGTCCGGCAATACTGGGAGTTATTATTTTGCAACAGCTGGAGGCTCCGTTTTGGAAACAGTAGCGTACCAGACGTTTTTCATTTTTTGGGGGGAGGGGGGCTGTGTAGGGGTATGTGTATATGTAGTGTTTTTTACTTTTTATTTTAGGTCAGTGTAGTGTAGTGTTTTTAGGGTACAGTCACATGGGCAGAGGTTCACAGCAAGTTTGCCGCTGGAAGTTTGAGCTGCAGCGCAAAATTTGCGCCATCTCAAACTTGCAGCACTCACTGTAAACCTCCGCCCATGTGAGTGTACCCTGTACATTCACATTGGGGGGAGGGGGCAAACATCCAGCTGTTGCAAACTCCGAGCATGCCCTTTGGCTGTCCGTGCATGCTGGGAGTTGTAGTTTTGCAACAGCTGGAGGAACACTGGTTTGGAAACACTAAGTTAAGTAATAAACTTTCAAGTGTTTTGCAACCAAACTTAGTGTTTCCAAACCAGTGTGCCTCCAGCTGTTGCAAAACTACAACTCCCAGCATGCATGGTCTGTCAGTGCATGCTGGGAGTTATAGTTTTGCAACAATTGCAACAGCTGGAGGCACTGAGGTAGGAAACGGACAATGTTTCCCAACTAGTGTGCCTCCAGTTGTTGCAAAACTACAACTCCCAGCATGCCCAGACTGCCAAGGCATGCTGGAAGTTGTAGTTCGGCAATATCTGAAGGATCAGATGTTGCCGAACTACAACTTCCAGCATGCTTGGGCAGTCTTGGCATGCTGGGAGTTGTAGTTTTGCAACATCTGGAGGTCCACAGTTTGGAGACCACTGTATAATGGTCTCCAATCTGTGCTCTTCCAGATGTTAGAGAACTACAACTCCCAGCATGCCCGGACAAACTGAGCATGCTGAGATTTGTAGTTTTGCAACATCTGGAAGAGCACAGATTGGAGACCATTATACAGTGGTCTCCAAACTGTGGACCTCCAGATGTTGCAAAACTACAACTCCCAGCATGCCCAGAAAGCCAAAGGCTGTCTGGGCATGCTGGGAGTTGCAGTTTTGAAACTCTCAGAGGCAGCAGTGAGATCGCTTTACGGCGATCTCACTGCTGCCAATGAAGATGCCGCCCTGCTGCCGGAAACTCACCTCCGGGACGCAGCGCAGCCGGGACCGCACGGAGGACGCCGGGACCGCACGGAGGACGCCGGGACCGCTCGGGACACCACTCCGACGGGTAAGTGACGCCGGGGGACGGGTCAGGGACACTTAGCAGAGCGGTGTGTGTCCCGATCCCTGTGATCGGGACTCACACACCGCGCTGCTAAGTATTCTGATAGCGAAACGCTGCTATCAGCTAGTCAGATTTGACCAGCTGATAGCAGCGATCGCTGGGGGGGGGGGGTGGGGGACGAAACCCCCCGTGGTCGCACGGTAAGATGGCTGGCTATCAGTGATAGCCACCATCTTTCCGGGCGCTGCGGGATGCCGCGAGTAGCGGCAGTAATGTCCATGACGTACCTGTATGTCATAGGTCGGGAAGGGGTTAAAGGAGTAGTCCAGTCTAAAAAAGAAACTAATCACTGCAGGATAGATGAAAACTGTCAGATTGCAGGTGATCCGACCGCTGTGACCTCCTCTAAGTCTTTTGTATCTTGACTATTTCTAATTAAATATGTAACATAATCCACCTTGATTCTTTATGATGTTCATTAGTCCACACCAATTTCTAATATAGCTGCAACAAGATAAGGATTCCAAGTCATATAAAACATATTGTGAATCTTTAACACCATACACACATGGCAGGGACAAACATGCATCACTCTAATTAAAATTTCTAATATAGTACTTTGTATATAGATTTGTTACAGATGGTTTAAGTATCTGCAGTATGGCTTCATGTGATGTATGGAGGAAATTTCATGTAATATGGTCTATACGAGCACATACAGAATTGAGTTTCTTATGATGCTACTGAGATATTAAAACAAATTGCTTCTTCCCTTCCATGCACAAGAGATGAGTGCATTTCCGATCACATGAATGAAAAGCTCCCTGTGCTACTACTAATGTGCCTGTGGTTTTAAAGCATTTATAGTGCTCCGTAATGTCCTCCAAACTCATCTGATTGTAGAGTACAGTGCTAATGTGGTCAACAGAGTAATAATGCTACAGCTTGCACAATGCAGACATTGAAGTTATTACACCGCTTCCAATTATTTGCTCCCAAACTTCTACAAAACAAATGGTATCTATATATACCGTATATTCATAATGAGAAAATGTTTTTAAAAATCTTTTTTTTTTTTTTTTTTAACTGCAGGAGGTAGGGAACAAAAGAAAATGAATGCTGACTCACTGATTTTTGACAATGAAGAACACATTTAGAATGTGGTCCCATTATGTGAAATACGTTTCTAAAAATGTCTCATTGGTTTTGTAATTGTCATGGTTAAAGCTATAAAGATTCTCTCTGCTACCAGCTAGCACTCAATCTTTACCATCATTATTTCTGTGCAATGTGCCCTTCAGCCTTTGTAGTGTACAATTTGCTAACATTAGTAATCATAAAATATGATATCATAGAATCATAAATATGCCACTTCTTGTGTCTTCCGATACTTCTACCCTTTATTAGGATGAGAAGTGCTTAAAGGTGTATTCCGGGAGTTTTTTTTTATTTGGCTATGCTACAGGGGCTGTAAAGTTAGTGTAGTTCATAATATAGTGTCTGTACCTGTGTGTGATGGTTTTCTCAAAATTCTTCTGTGATTTTCACTCCAATATTTATTTTTACCAGCATACAAAATGACTGCTGTCTCGCATTTTTCCCAGCTTGCAACGCGGCTGAGACCTGACTCACTAGTCAGCTGATGACAGGGAGCATGTCTGCTTCAATGGGTGGAGGGATCAATCTGCAACTAATGCAACAGCTGTAGGCATCCTGATTGAAGACCACAGGTCTGCAGCTCATTTATGTTTCAATGAGTGGGGTAGCTGATGTGTGGGAAGGAGGAAAATGGTATCATGGGATTTGTAGGCAAACAAGAAAACTCAAAACAGGAAATACAAGTTCACAGAAAGCTAGCCACGGTATTCTAGTAATATCACAGCATAGCCATTTAGCCCAAGACAAGCGCAGATCCTTCCTAAGCATGTCCATTACTGTCTGCCAGGTACGTACTAAAATCACCTTATGCTGGATAACCCCTTTAAAGGGAATCTGTCAGGCGCTTCATGCTGCTCAAAAAGGCAGTTTAAAACAGGCACAATCTCACTCATAGCACTAAGTTATAACTTTGGGTGAATTAAAAATCGCCTCCAGCCATATCAGTACCGTACCCCATTGATTTCAGTGAGCTAACCGGAGTCCTCCAATGTCTCCAACTGTATAGAGATTTTGAACCAGACTGAAAGCAGTGGTCTAGGCAGAGAGCTGGCCTCCTTGGCTTTATGCCCTTTACACTGTGATTACTCTGAAACATTGGGAGCATGCCAATGTAATTCAAAGCTCATTGTGATACGGGAGTCTATACTTGTTTCATGCCACCCATGGTTAAAGCTGCATTAAGTACCTGACAGGTTCCCTTTAAAGCATTAGTGCCAATTAAACTAACTTTTGTGATGTCACACAGGCATGTTAAATGTGAACTGACAGATCCAAAAAACCTTTTGTAATATGGTTGTTTAAAATGTTTTGAATATTTAATAAAGAAAATGGCTTCTAAAATTCCCACCACTAGGATTCCCCATACCTGCTGGGACACTAACCAGTCCTGCAGCAGCATCAGGCTTGTTCATGAGTCCGGGACAAGAGATGACTCATGGAAAGGCTGCATGAGCTAATTAAAAGAGGTATTTTTAACCCCTTAAGGACCACGGGCGTACTTGTACCTGCGAATCGGGATCGGCCTCTAACAATGGGCGGGACCCGTGGCTAATATCGCGCAGCACTGATCGCAGTGCTGCACGCTATTAACACTTTAGATGCGGCGTTCAAAATTGATTGCCACGTCTAAAGTGAAACTAAACTACCCCCGGCTAGCTCAGCGGGCTGTTTGGGATCGCCGTGGTGAAATCGTGCATTCCAAACAGCTGTAGGACAGCATGAGGGTCCCCTTACCTGCTTCCTGGTGTCCGATCGCCGAATGACTGCTCATTGCATGAGATCCAGGCATGAGCAGTCAAACGGCAGAATCATCGATCAATGGTTTCCTATGAGAAACCTCACTTTTTATATCATGAAAAAATGAATAAAAAGCTATCAAAAAGTCTGATCAATACAAAAATGGTACTGCTAAAAACCTCAGATCACGGCGCAAAAAAATGAGCCCTCATACCGCCCCATGCACGGAAAAATGAAAAAATTATAGGGGTCAGAATTTGACAATTTTAAACATATAAATTTTCCTGCATGTAGTTGTGACTTTTTCCAGAAGTACGACAAAATCAAACCTATATAAGTTGAGTATCATTTTAATCATATGGACCTATAGAATTAAGAAAAGGTGTAATTTTACCGAAAAATGTACTGCATAGAAACTGAAGCCCCCAAAAGTTCCAAAATTGTGTTTTTTCTTTAATTTTGTAGCACAATAATTTTTTTTTTCCGTTTCGTCGTAGACTTTTGGGTAAAATGACTGATATCATTACAAAGTAGAATTGGTGGCACAAACAATAAGCAATCATATGGATTCTTAGGTGCAAGATTGAAAGAGTTATGATTTTTTAAAGGTAAGGAGGAAAAAATGAAAGTGCAAGAACGGAAAAAACCCTGGTCCTTAATGGGTAAATAATAGATATAGATAACAGGTGTACATGGTCAGGATAGGTACTTAGTAACATACACATATTTTTTTTTGGGGGGGTCTGACAGATATGCTTTAATATTAGTCGGGATTCTAGTGCTGAGACCCCCCTGCAATCATTAGTTGTAATCAGGTGAAGAACACAATGCTGTCTGACTGATTACAGAAGATGAGCTCCATTATAGTCTGCTGTATAAAAAATGCACTGAGACTGTGCGACATGTTAGATTTTTTTATTTTATTAATTTATATAGCCCCTACAGATTCCATAGCGCTTACAGTTATGGGGTAAGTAAAAAGAAAAGAATCAGACATAATATTACACATAATATTATCAGACATAATATTAACCCCTTAAGGACCCTTGACGTACGCGTACGTCATGACACCCTGGTACTTAACGACCCATGACGTACGCGTACGTCATGGAGAATTACGGCCCCCGCCGCGCACCGGGCAGGGATTGGACCGGGATGTCTGCTGAAATCATTCAGCAGGCATCCCGTGCAAACGCCCAGGGCGGGTCATCAAACCACCCCATGTCGGAGATCGCGGCAAATCGCAAGTGAATTCAAACTTGCGATTTGCGCGATTCCGGGTCATTACGGGTCTATGGTGACCCGGAATATAAGGGGGATCGCGGTTGTCTAAGACACCCACGATCCCCCTGAAGGGATAGGAGTGAGGTGGCAGAGGTGCCACCCCTCCTATCCCTGCTATTGGTGGTCTAGACGTGACCACCAATAGCAGATCTGGGGGGGGGGGGTTTAACGCCACAATAGGCGGGGCAGGACGGGGAAACGACGGGGATCGGCGCCGAAGTTCCACTTACCCGTCCGGGCGGGCGTCGGAGGCAGCGGGCGACAGATCGGCGGGCGGCGATGTTGTGCAGCTGGATCAGACGGAAGCCGGTGAGTTGCCTAGCAACATCTGGAGGGTACAGTTTGAGACCACTATATAGAGGTTTGCCCCCCCCCATGTGAATGTACAGGGTACATTCACACAGGCAGGTTTACAGTAAGTTTCCTGCTTCAAGTTTGGGCTGCGGCTAATTTTTGTCGCAACGCAAACTCCTAGCGGGAAACTCACCGTAACACGACAGTGCAAATGTACCCTAAAAACACTACACTGACACATAATAAAGGGTAAAACACTACATATACACCCCCTTACACTGTCCCCCCCCCCCCCCCCAATAAAAATTTAAAACGTATTGTACGGCAGTTTCCAAAATGGAGCCTCCAGCTGTTGCAAAACAACAACTCCCAGCATTTCCGGACAGCCACTGACTGTCCAGGCATGCTGGGAATTTAGCAACAGCTGGAGGCACCCTGTTTGGGAATCACCCCTATGCAATCCCTAATTTAGTCCTCAAATGCGCATGGCGCTCTCTCACTTTGGAGCCCTGTCTTATTTCAAGGAAACAGTTTAGGTATTCGGGAGAAATTGCACTACACATTTTGGGGGGCTTTTTCTCCTTTTACCCCTTATGAAAAGGAAAAGTTGGAGGCTACACCAGCTTGTTAGTGTAAATTTTTTTTTTACACTAACAAGCTGGTGTAGCCCCACTTGAGGGGTGCAGTTTCCAAAACAGTATGCCATGTGTTTTTTTTTTTTGCTGTCCTGGCACTATAGGGGCTTCGTAAATGCGACATGCCCTCCAAAAACCATTTTAGCAAAATTCGCTTTTCAAAAGCTTCTGAGCATTGTAGTGCGAAAGCAGAGCACTTGACATCCACACATGGGGTATTTCCATACTCAGAAGAGATGGGGTTACAAATTTTGGGGGGCATTTTGTCCTATTATCCCTTGTAAAAAAAATTAATTTGGGGGGAAACTAGCATTTTAGTGAAAAAAAAATAATAATTTACACATCCAACTTTAACGAAAAGTGGTCAAACACCTGTGGGGTGTTAAGGCTCACTGGACCCCTTGTTACGTGCCTTGAGGGGTGTAGTTTCCAAAATAGTATGCCATGTGTTTTTTTTTTTTGCTGTTCTGGCACCATAGGGGCTTCCTAAATGCGACATGCCCCACAAAAACCATTTCAGAAAAACTCACTCTCCAAAATCCCACTGTCGCTCCTTCCCTTCTGATCCCTCTGGTGAACCCGACGAAACATTGACATACACATATGAGGTATTTCCTTACTCGAGATAAATAGGGTTACACATTTTAGGAAGATTTCTCTCCTTTTACCCTTTGTAAAAATTCAAAAACTGGGTCTACAAGAACATGCGAGTGTAAAAAATGAAGATTTTGAATTTTCTCCATCAATTTGCTGCTATTCCTGTGAAACACCTAAAGGGTTAACAAACCTTTTGAATGTCATTTTAAATACTTTGAGGGGTGCAGTTTTTATAATGGGGTCATTTGTGGGGTATGTCTAATAAGAAGGCCCATCAAATCCACTTCAAAACAGAACTGGTAACTGAAAAATGTCGATTTAGAAAATTTTGTGAAAAATTGGAAAATTGCTGCTATAATTTGAAGCCCTCTGATGTCTTCCAAAAGTAAAAACATGTCAACTTCATGATGCAATCATAAAGTAGACATGTTGTATATGTGAATCAATATGTAATTTATTTGGAATATTCATTTTCCTTAGAAGCAGAGAGCTTCAAAATTTAAAAAAAATGCAACATTTTCAATTTTTTCATCAAATTTTGGCATTTTTCACCAATAAACGATGCAAGTATCGACACAATTTTACAACTAACAAAGTAGAATATGTCACGAAAAAACAATCTCAGAATGAAAGGTAAAAGCATCCCAGAGTTATTAATGTTTAAGGTGACAGTGGTCACATGTGCAAAAAATGGCCGGGTCCTACAGTGAAAATTGGCTGGGTCCTTAAGGGGTTAACATTATTGCTTTTAATATCCAGGATTGGTCCACAATGATGTTTGCTGTGCTTTCAGATAATAAAGGAGGCAAAGTACAATATGAAACACCAGAGCTTTTACCAATCTTCAAAAGAAATACATGCCATCATCGTGGTTTACAAATATAACAGGCATTAACCTTTAGTATAAGATAGTTAGTATAAGATGGCATAATATCTTTAGTATGCAGTATGTGGGTTATGATCTTTAGCTGTGTTATTCAAATAATAAAATGTATATTAAACTATACATTTTCTACTCTCTAAGGACTTATGCACATGACTATATCATACATGGGGCTGTAATGAAGTATGCCTCCTACCCTAAAGAAACGTGTCACCTTAAAAATGTAGTTCAATCTGCAAGCATCATGTTATAAAGCAGGAGTCAGGCAGATTGATATAAAGATTTCAAGCAAAAAAAAATTAGGATAACTTGTCATTTATTCATGTAAATCTGAACTTATTCTGGGCTAAGTAGTCAAGTGGGTGGTCCTACTCAGTGATTGACAACTTTCTGTATATAAGTGTGCATGCAGGGAGATGTCAATGAGCAGGACCGCCCACATAACTACTTAGCCCAGAAAGATTTAAAAGAATAAATGACAAGATATACTGAAACATTTTTTAACATTGCTGGATGTGGATCCTCTAACCTGTGTGGCAGATGAAATGGGCTGTATCGGGGAGCGAATTCTAAGGTGCCGCTTGTCTTCACCAAAGCCCACCGCAAGGCAGGGTGGGCTTGCTGCGGCATGCGACACCCAGGTCGCTACTCCAGATACGACTCGACCACACAGGTAACTGGGCAAGAAGAGTTACAGAAGGATGAGACATAGGCATAGTCTGACTTAGCAGAAGGTCAAGGCAGACGGCAAAGGTGAGTAGTCAAATAACGCAACGGAAGGGTCAAAATACATGGGTAAGGCAAACAGACAATAGGGAACACAATCTCAGGCTAGGGGCACTTAAGATCCGGCAGGAAAGAGTGGGAGGTGCAGGGACTTCTAGAATAGTGTCAGGTGTTGCACATAATTATATGCGTACTGGCCCTTTAATATTTCAGAGCTCCGGCACGCGCGCACCCTAAGAAATGTGGACACGCGCGCCGGAGCTATAAAGCAGTGGAGGAGGCAGCAGAGGACCGTGGTAAGTGACGGGCTGGGATTCGCATGCGGGCATGACCTGCGATGCGAATCCTAGCCCCGCCGGCAGCAGGGGAGACAATGCGCTCACGGCCAGAGCACAATGTGTAACACATTTTCAGTAAATCAATCTGATCTGCTCGGCCTGCTATATAACATGTTGCCTTCCGAATGGACTACACACACGATATGCCAAATTACCTTTAAGTAGGGTATACATTTCTAGAGGTCAACTCTTGAGCATTTTCTAACTATGATATTGATAGTAAAGTACCGTAGTTGAAAATACTGAAGGTCAAGACCAAGAAGGTAACAGGTGCACTTGAAGAATGATCCATAATGCAGTTGCCATGGGAAAGTGATGCTTTGCTAGTTACCTTTTACAGTACTTTGATAAGTACATTTAAAAAAAAAAAAGTCCATATTTCAGCTATCATTCTGCAAACAATTTTACAACTCTAATACAAATCAGGTTTAAGTAAAAGAAGAAGAAAAACAATCTTTATATTTCCAACTGTGTATGTAACGATTGATTCTGTATTTGGTTTCCCACTTTCAATTCTGATTTATATGACCTCTTTAGTTTCTATGTTTAATTTACCAGTAATGGTACCTGGTCCAGGTTTGTTGAAAGACAGACAACAAAAGGCCCCCAGATTATATGCACAATTGTGAATTGGGAATCTAAGGGCAAATTATAATGCTTAAAAGATGTAAAAAAAAAAAAAAAAAAAAAAAAAAAAAGGATATAGAAGGCTCATGTCATGATCACACCCTATCGGTCCAGCTAAGACGCTAGAGAGTGTGTAATGGTGCAAGGGTTAAAGCCGCCAGACCTCTGGGTATCCACTACTAGTCCCAGCAAGTCACCAAATTAACCCTTAGATAAACGTGTTTTCACCAGAGCTTCCTTCAGAAAGGTGAGCTCCTATATTTAGAGATCAAAGACCAGAGCTGATTAATTAAACATTTAATCTGATAAAAGGTATCACAGTGCTAAATATATAAAAATACAGGAACAAATGACATACAGGTACAAAAAGTTCAGAAAACAAAAGATGAAGTTCTTACAGCATGATGATATAGCAGTCCTTATCAGTGAGAGTCCAGCTGTTCTTAGGATGGTCTTGTCAGCTTGTTGCACAGCCTTGAACACCCTGAGTCTAGCAGTGTTTTAAATATCATATCTGCTTTCTTGGGAGGGAGACTCCATTCCCCCCCCTCCCCTCTGATCCCACCAGGGGGCCTTCTCTCTTCCTGGCCCCTTATCTGTTTGATTATAGGATGGGACCAGAGTGCATGACTTCAAAAAAGCCTTTGACTTCAAAGGAGATGTAAACAAACAGCCAGACCCCCAATAAAATGCAATACACAAACCCACAGTCTGAGTGACCTCTCACCCATGGCTTGGATAATACATCACACAGTTATAATTATAATACACATATAGGATTTAAATAATCAGGCCTTGGGCCTGACAGCTCACTCTTGATTCCTCGCTATATTAAGGCCGGGACAATCAAATTTAACCTATACCCAAGGTGATAAAAAAAGTAGTAACAACTGTTGCTTGTTTAAGAATAACACAGGGCCCTTGTGGCATAGAATGGATAATAGGTAAATGTATACACCTATTCAAACAGTATAAAATAATTTAAAGGGGTACTCGGTTGGAAAACAATTTATTTTCAAATTAACTGGTGCCAGAAAGTTAAACAGATTTGTAAATTACTTCTATATAAAAATATCATTCCTCCCAGTACTTCAGCTACTGTATGCTCCATAGGAAGTTGAGTAGTTATTTTCTGTCTGACCACAGTGCTCTCTGCTACCACCTCTGTCCGTATCACGAACTGTCCAGAGTAGGAGCAAATGCCCATAGCAAACCTCTCCTGATCCAAACAGTTCCTGACATGAACAGAGGTGTCCTGATAATCTACATTTAAGAGAACAGAAGCTATGGAAATAAAAAAAATCTATCCAAACATTAAAAAGTATCTGTCACCAAATAAACTGTTCTTCTAACACCTAGCACCCCTCCTGCCCTTAACCCCTTATGGTCCAAGACATTTTCAGGTTTTTGCATTTTAGTTTTTTCCTCCTTAGGGTGCGTTCACACGGAGTAATTCAAGAGGAATTTAATCGAGTAATTCCTCTTGAATTCTCCCCGCTCCAAATTAATTCACATCTCCTCTGCCCATTGACTTTAATATTTTTTCCGCTGCCCTGTTCACACTGCGGAAATTTTGCTAACGGAATTCCGACGCTGAATTCCGTTTCGCTTGAAGAAAGAGCATGTTCATACTTCAAGCGGAATCCGCTAGCAGTAATCAATAGCAGTCAATGGTAAAAAAAAATTCCGCCCGACATCGTTTTTGCACGGATTTTGCGCGGAATTCGTGCTGAAAAACCCTTCACTTCTTTCTCCCCATTTGCATTGATCAGTGTTATCGGCGGTTGATTGCTCAAGACTGGATTTCAGGCTTGCAGCAATCAATCGCCGTTCGGATACGCAGGAGGCAGGTAAGGCACCCTCCTGCTGCGTCCTAGCTGATCGAGACATTGCGATTTTATTGCGATGTCCCCATCAGCCAGACTGAGCTGCCGGGATACATTTACTTTTAGACGCGGCGATCAACTTTGATCGCCGCGTCTAAAGAGTTAATGCCGGACATCTGCCAGAACGGCGATGTCCGGCATTAGCCACGGGTCCTGGCTGCTGATAGCAGCCGGGACCGTGCAGGTATGATGCGAGCTCAGCTCCTGAGCTCGCTTCATAACCCTCCCATGCAGCAGCACCGTATAATCTCGGCGTTCTGCGGCAAGGGGTTAATGATATATTTTTATGGTTCGGACATTTACACGCGCGGCGATTTCACATGTTTGTTTTTATTTTTATTTACACTTTTTTTAAATGGGAAAAGGGGGGTGATTCTGATTTTTATTAGGGAAGGGGTTAAATCACATTTATTAACTTTTTTTAAACTTTTTTTATGCAGTGTTATAGCCCCCTCTAGGGAGCTATAAAACACTGATCGGACAGCCGGGAGCAAGGTAAGACACCGCCCGCTGTCCTGTCAGCTGCTCGGGATGCCGCGGTGAAATCCCGAACAGCTCTGCTGAGCTAACCGGCAGTGTTTTCTCTCATTTTAGACGCTGTGATCAACTTTGATTGCGGCGTCTAAAGGGTTAAAACCGGACATCAGCCCGATCGGTGATGTCCTGTATTAGCAGCGAGCCCCGGTTGCTGATAGCAACCGGGACCCTGCAGATACTAAGCACGCTCAGCTTCTGAGCGCGCTTCACAGATCAGGAGCCGGCCACAGGACGTAAATATACATCCGAGGTCGTTAAAGGGTTGAAAACTATTTTAGAGCTTTTAAACAGCTGTGTATCATACCTCTCTTCTTGCTCGCATAGTGAAATTTCCCAGCAGGAGAAAGTGGGCATTTCCCAGCAGGCATGACATCACTAAAGCCTGCTGGGGACAACTTCCGCCCTCACATTGTTGCAGCGCTGTGATGAATAGAAGACCTCAGGCTCCTGTTTCAGTCTGTGTAGATTTCATTGGCGCCTTCACTTTCTGTGCAGCTGACAATCAAGCACAGTACAGAGAAACACTTCCTGAGTTCGGACTCCTGCCAGGCCAGGAGGAGACCAAACTTTGTGGCAGGGCCGTCTTTTTTATATTACATTTTAAACATATTTATGTTGATAATTTTAAAAGCAAATGAAAGGGAAGTTGTCTGCTAATTACACAAGGAACACTACATTAAAAAGTGTTATTTGGCAATAGGTACTCAATGATTACTCATTACTTACTTGTATCTCTGAAAATACTTAAAGGGTACCCATCAGATCCACTACACAACAAAAAAGAAAAAGCTAGCAACCATATAATGCTGCAAACCCATAAATTATATGAGTCAAATAATCCGTACATTAAAAGGTATCTTTATTACAAAATCTGATCATACAATAAAGGAAAGAAGTCTACAGACATTTAAAACCATTTAAAATCCTATAAACACCGGGCGGAGGAATGTAATCCTGCTACGCCCACCCCATGCTGGGTATGATAGCCCACTACAGAGGAAGAGGATATCCTGCCAATATTAAATACCAGATAGCAGCTTAATATACTACAAAAAACTAGATGCCACACACAGTGTAATAAAAATCCTTGAAGCTTGCGTTAGACAACTAGTCCCATATAATAGCAATGAAAATAACACAACATAATATCAAGATAAGTAAATCTGTAAGTAAGACTGGCACTAACATACTAAATCATAAATACTTGCACACTTGCAAATCACAATAAATACCCGTCCGAAAGAATACAAAGTGCATGTGGCATAGAAAGTGCATTTATCTCTGACTGGTCATTATGCAATGGCCGGGGCGTCCTCATCCAAGCACAGGGGCAGCAAACCCCACGCGTTCCACCTCCAGCTACGGAGGCTTCCTCAGGAGTGACCTGTACCCCCTCTTTGTCCTTCTTTTATCTTCCGTTAATCACTAATACACCTGTGTGCATCATGTGATTACGCGTAATGTGTATGACAAAATAACCAAAAACAAGGCTCTCTATACAGCGCTGTGAACGCCGTACTGAGAATGAGGCTTGGCTCATTCCAAGATAAAAACGAGGCTTGGCACTTGCCGGGATGGAAACGAGGTTTGAATCCCCATACAAAAATAAAAACGAGGCTTGGCCTATGCATGGACAAAAACATAATCCTGTCACCAGGGCAACCATTAGATATTACTGAAGCGAGGTCACATGCATTCATATGTATATAGCCTATATGGAAGGGACTTAGTGCGCTCCTAGACAAGGAATTCTTAAGTAAACAAATTGTGATAATAAATAAGTGAAAAAGTCATAAAAGGCTATTCGTACGGGGGCTCTAAACTTAACCCCTGTCCGGGCTATATATCATATTTCCAAGTTATATGCCATAGGCACACACATAGGAATTAACCAGTACACATCCAGAAATAACCTGAGTGTATCTCCTATCATCCAATGAAGTGTATATCCGCACACACTAACCACTTATGTACAAGATGCCCCCCTTTAATTTCTGCATATTACAGACCTGGGATGAGATAATGGACCCAAACTGAAGTGTAAATAATATATAATGATGAAAATAAAAGTAAAATAATAAAATTGTTAAATATAAATAAAATTAAATTAAAAGTAATAAAAATAATATAAATAAAAAATGCAAAACTTATAATAAAGTGTCACAAGATATTACCATTAACATCCAATATCACATAATATACCACACTACTATATCCATACACTGCACAATATATAAACCCTCATATATAGTGTATACCACATAAATGAACGCACAAATCTACATAAACTGAAGATGCATCTCCAGAAAATGTCAAGACATAATCATGCCCTACTAACATTCATGCAAAAAAGTTTTACCTAATATAATAAAAACAACCCCTTGAGCACAAAAATTATGTATAATGAAATTGATGGGAAGGTCCACAGTGTTATCCCATATCGATATTCTTATCATCATGTGTTCCCTAAACAACGGCATCCTGTGTCACCTGTAGGGGTCCTAGTTATCATCTCCCAAGATTTCCATGGAGACTACCATTTCAAACAGATAGATAGTTTCCATCCTGTAATAACACACTTCATTAAATAATAAAAATTAAAAAATATAATATATAAAAAAAAGAAAAAAAATTGAGAAGGTAGAAGAAAAAGGGTGGTGAAAAAAAAAAATCGCAAATAGGTGAATAAAAATATAAGTAATAATGACCACACACAGTGTAAGGAAGGGGGATGATGAATGTGACTGTGCTAGGAAGGTGTGACCATGAGTTGTGGGGAATTGTGTGAATGAATGGGTGAATTAGTATATGTGTGACTGAGTAAGTGTGTGTGTTAAAATATGCGTGAAAAAAGTGTGAAAAATGTATTATGTGAAAAAATATTATGTCAATGTATGTGTGACAGCCTAGATATGAAAAATGTGCGTGAATGTGGAAAAAAAAAAAAAAAAAAAAGGGTGGGGGGCAAGATACTAAAACGTAATTATGCGCCCCTCGCCATGCGCTGTAGATTAAAAATTCAATAGCCCAAAAAACCTGTAAAAGTAAGTTCCTCATGTAAGCCCTGAGGTGCCCTGATTTTGTGATGGAAGATAGTGACGGGAGAAATAGTGCATGCACTATTTCTTGAGTTCAATCGCCCATCACAAAATAACGTCCGTTATTAATAACGGGCGATAACAGGTTAAAACGGCTATTAGAAAAATCCCATAGACTATAATGGGATTTTCTAATGGCCATTTAACCCCGCGATCACCCGCTATTTTATAACGGGCATTACATAACGGGTACTTTTCATAGTGTGAAAGCAGCCTAAGATATACATGGAGGGGACATCATGCCTCCTGTATGGCAGAGTCGGGGCACCGTACAGGAGATTGCGGGTGGTCCGAGTGTTCAGACCCACCGCGATCAGATACTTATTCCCGATCTGCAGAATAAGTTGTCTAAAGCTGCAGTACTTCTTTAATATAAATCTAATATTCACAAAAAATACCACTAAAAAAGTTGTAAAGGTTTAAATGTAGCTTTACCAACTGTGGAATCTAAATAATTACTTTAAATTGCAACAATTATGTAGTAACCATGCAGTTATAGTCATTAGACAAATAACTATAATCAGAAATGTTAATTGAAAGGTTATGAGTGTTTATGTTATAAAAATACAAAGCTCAATTAATTTTTTTATATGTACGCTCCTGATTTTTATATGAATGATTCCAAATTACACAAGGTGTTACAAAGGTTGTGCATCAGGTTCTGTAGATAGACATAATTAGAGTAAATAGTACAAAAGACTGAATAAAAGCATGGTAAGAGCACCATAACAATCTAGCAACAGGTTTTATGTGGATGATTTTAAAAGGGTTTTTCAGTTCTTTTATAATGATGACCTATCCTCAGAATGGACCACTAATCTCAGTTGTAGGTGGGTGGGACAGAGTCCACTGCAAACACTGAACAGCTATTTAACCCCTTACTTTTACGTTTTTGTTTTTCCCTCCCCATATGAGGGCTTGTTTTTTGCACAACCAGTTTTCCTTTGTAATGATATCACTCATTTTACCATAAAATGTAGGGCGCAACTAAAAATTGTGTGGGGAAGTTAAAAAGAAAACCGCAATTTTGCTAATTTTGGAAGGTTTCGTTTTCAAGCTGTGCAATTTACGGTAAAAATGACATGTTTATTCCGTGGGTCAATACGATTAAAATGATACCCATGGTTACATACTTTTCTATTATTGTACCGCTTAAAAAAAACACAAATCACAAACCTCCTAACCAAATTAGTACTTTTAAAATCCATCTATTTTGCTGACCTATAACTTTTTCATTTTCCATATAAGCGGTGAAATGAGCGCTCGTCTTTTGCGCTGAAATCTGTACTTTTTATTGATACCACATTTGCATGTATAAAACTTTTAATACATTTTTTTGTCAAATTTTTTTTGGAATAAAGTGTTACAAAAAAGCAGCAATTTTTATTTTATTTTTTTTTAGTTCACGAAGTTCACTTTACAGGATCATTATCATTGCTAATACTGTTCAGTGCTATGCATAGCGCATAGCACTGATCAATGTTATCGGCTATCTTCTGCTCTGGTCCTCTCGATCTCAGAACAAAGCAGAAGACCCATGGAGATGGCCAGAGGTAGGTGAGGGGACCTCCTTCAGCCATTATTGATGAATGGATCCCCGTGGCAGCACTGCGGGCGATTCTATCATTCATTTTAGTGACCGCACTGCCGCAGATGCCATGATCTGTTTTGATCACAGCATCTGAGGGGTTAATGGTAGATTGCTGATGTTCACCGTTACCGGCGGGTCCCTGGCTGCTGATAGCAGCCGGGACCTGCCGTGCATGACCTGAGCATCGGTCCGATGCTCAAGGTCATGTATGTCCTGGGGAATTAAGTAGCACCGCACAAGGGCGTACATTTACATCCTGTGTCATTAAGGGGTTAAAGAGGCTGAAACCCCTTGGAAAGCTTGCGGCTTTTGTTTACGAGGCACAGTGACATATTTGGTAGCGGCTGTGTTCACTGCAAAAAACTAAAATAAAGTTGCAATATGAGACACATCCGCTATAAGATGTACAGACTGTGCCTGGCAAATAATGAAGCTGAAGCGTGTAGCTGCTTTCAAACTTCAGTACTTTATTTACAGCATATGATGCTCAGTACTACACTATATTTTCTTTTATGGTGCTGCTGACTCTGTGGGTGTGTTATAAGGACATGGGGGAGAGAGGTCTCCTCCTCTGTTTGTGTGCAGTCCACAGAAGACATCATAGGAGCTAGTCTTTGGCTCAAGGACAACTGAAAATTAGAGATGGACCCTTATGAGCACACAAAACATGTTAGTCGAGAATTTAGTAACCACTTAATAGGGTATCCATAGGATAGGGGACAAGGTGATTGCAGTCACACACTGTTCAGAACGCGGGGTGACTGCACAGAGATCGCAGGAGGTCCCAGCGGCCACACCCCTGCGATCAAACATCTTATCCCCTATTCTTTGGCTAGGGGATAAGATGCCTAGGGGCGGAGTACCCCTTTAAGTTGTCATTCATAGAAGACAAAACGCTGCCAACTGAAGAGCTGGAACCTATAGCATAGCTATAGGTGGTACAGAGGTAGAAGTGGCACTTGGCCCTAAACACCACATACAAAGAGGCCAGTACTACAAATTAGGGATCGACCTATATCGTTTTTTTAGGGCCGATACCGATAATCGGTGGAGGTTAGGGCCGATAGCCGATAACTTATACCGATATTCCGGTATAAGTTATCGGCTATTTATCCCCCTGCGACACCGCTGCAGATCATTGATTTAAAGCGGGCGCTTTAAATCAATGCACTGCAGTGGCTTTTGCGGTGCCATAGGCCGCCGCCGCCGCCACCCGCTTCTCTCCCCCTGCCTGTCCGGGGGTCCTGAGTCCTATCACCTCAACCTCTCCCCCCACTGGCGCACCGCACCGCGACTGCCCCCCCCGACCCGCCGCACCGCATCGTGACTGCCCCCCGACCCGCCGCATCGCGACCGCCCCCTCCCCGTCCCGCACTGCGAAAGCCCCCGACCCACACCGCACCACGACCGCCCCCCCTGGCCCGCCCCGCCGCGTCGCACCCCCCACCGCACCGCCCCGGCCCCATTGCCTCCCCCATCCCCGGTTTTATAATGACCTGTTCCCGGGGTCCACTCTACATCTGGCTCCGGTGACGTCCTCCTGAGCTGTCACTGTGCGCACTGACGGTGACGTCACATCGCGCACGTCACGTCACTCGTCATTGCGCACAGCGTAACGCAGGACGCAGCAGGAGCAAGTAGTAGCGTGGGCCCCGGGAACAGGTAATTATAGAACCGGGGATGGGGGAGGCAATGGGGCCGGGGCGGTGCGGTGGGGGGTGCGGTGGGGGGTGCGGCGGTTGCGGTGCGGTGGGGGTGCGAGGCATTATCGGCTTATCGGCAAGGTAACTGCCGATACCGATAATGCCCAAAATCGATAATCGGTCGATCCCTACTACAAATATGGTAGATGAAGGCCCTTTTTCCAAGTTTGCATTGGTCCTACGAACTAGCAGCTGTTTGATACCACAGTACATTACACTCTATAAACTGTTCTTTTCAGTCTATTCATACTCATACTCTCCTATCCAAGAGGCACATATTCTCTTTTGCTGTATACACCTAGAAGTACAATCTCTCCAGCATCACCAGCATAAAACACAGATTTCATTAATAGAAATACACATTCTCCTCCAGATCCATATTACTTTTACTCCACATAAGGAAAAATTACTTTGCACATATGTATTTCCCAATCCTATAGCACAATGGAATTTGGCTTTATTTAAGGGGTATTCCAGTCTTTTGTAAGCAACAAAAATAATTTTAAAAAATCCTGGTCAGTGAAAAAATACTTCTCTATTCCGGGTCTCCAACAGCTTCAGTTTGGCTCTGTCCTGTAAGCTCCCCCAAGCTACTGAGATGAGCGATCGATGCAGGACCTGGCAGCAAAACCAATCACTGGCCAAGCAGGAAATCAATGTAGCTAGTGAGTTGGCAGGTCCAATAATAAGATCTTGTCTCGGAAGTAGAAAGAAAACAGAAGAATGGGGGACCAGACAGAGCCGAACGGGAGCTACGAGGAAGTGCGCCTTGGTAAAGTACAATATAGCTTTTTTTCTATTTTTCCACTGCCCCATAATTACAATTTTTTTAATTTTTTTACAAAAGGCTGGAATACCCCATTAAACTGTATTTATTGGGCTACAAGAACAGTACTACAAGTGGCAAGCAGCCAATAACTTCCTTATAAATATAGTAGAATACAGTTAAAACACTATCTGTTCAAACTATATGCCTATTGGAAAATCCAGCCTCCATTAGCCCTCTATTGATAGAATACAGGCTTTCATGAAAATCTTTTGTAATCTGCTGACAAGAAACAATTGGGAATTTGCCACCAAGGATTACTATCTGGTCACTTTGATTTGTAAACGGTCTACATATTTAATACAACATTACACTACATATCAGCATGTTTCTCATACAATCATTAAAGGGAGTATTCCAGTATTGAAAAACTTCTCCCCTATCCTAAGGATAGGGGATAAGTTTCAGATCGCGGGACGTCCGACCGCTGGAACCCCAATACAATCTTTTGTATCTTTTGTATACAATCTTTTGTAATCTTTCGGCAATCTCTGACTCTGTTATAGAGCTGTATTGATGGGGTGCGTCAGCCTCCACTTCGTGCGGTGGTTGACACGCTATCTGACCAGAGAGTCGGGGCCAAGGTACGTGGGGATCCCAGCGGTCAGACCCCCCCCCCCTCCGCGATCTGAAACTTATCCCCTATCCTTAAGACAGGGGATACGTTTTTCAATACTGGACTACTCCTTTAAAGCACTTTCCAGAAATTTGGTGTAGAATGCAAAAATACGGAGTAAAATTGAAAAAAAAAAAGAGTAAGCAGCTTTTGTCACACCCCCTCCCATAGACAGGGCGTGGCATGACGTCACGACTGCCGCCACGGGAACCCAGCGTTCCAAACATATACGGCAGGATCCCCATGATCAGACAGCTTATCTACTATCCTTTGGATAGGGGATAAGATGTCTAAGGACGAAGTACTCCTTTAAGTCCTAGTGAGGTCATAAATAGTCTATATAAAATAGATTCAGTTCTGAGGAACCAACTTAATCAAGGATATAAGAATCCCTTAGAGTTATCTCAAAAGGTCATAGTATCTCTCTTAAAAAAAATACAAAGTAAATGGGAAACTTAATTCATCTCTCTATCAAAATACAAAATGTCAAACCAATTGAAAATTCCATATGAATTCTATACACACTTGATTCAATTTGTTACTCAATTTATAGTGTTTAGCAATCTTTTGAAAGCCTGTGTTTTGAGTATAAAAGACTACCCACATTCTTAAGCCATCTGGTCCAACTGAGGTCCATCTGGACTCATTAAGAATAAGGCAAAAAGACAATATGTGCAGCAATATGTGACAAGATGACATCACAGTGAAAATAGATGCTCAGGAACAGTAAAGCAAGTGACTTTAAAATCTACTTTCAGTATATACTGCAAACAAAGCTTATTAGAAAAGTGGATCTCTATTAATAAATCTATGTACACTAAATATTTTGGATAAAAAGTTAAAGACTAGGTTCATATCTGCATCAGAGCTTCATTCACAAAGTTTCTAGAATCTGCAAAAACAGTGTGTGTGTGTGTGTGTGGGGGGGGGGGGGGGGGGGGGGGTACTGCAAGTAGTAATTTTTTTCTCTGCTCCAACCCTGCTAATAGACACCAGGCAGCATCCAGACCCCATTAAAGTCAACAAGATCGGTCAGGATCAGTTAGCGTCCATTGCACAACAAACCGTCTGACAGAGCACCCAAACACCTCAAGTACACATGTGAACCTAGCCTAAATCTCAGACATTCCTATAACTATTGAGTTAGGTATGATACACTGAGAAAAAAGGAGACAACAAATAAAGCTTTATTTATGTAATAATGATACATTTAAGTGATTACAGTACAGTGGACACACTTATGATGGTCTCTCATAGACCACCTTAAAAGGAGTATTATGGCGCTTTTTATAATTAATCCTCTGTGCCTGGGCTGCAAAATGAAACAAAACAAACTTTAAATTATCTTCCTATGTCCCCCCGTTGCACTGATATCGGTGTCCCATTCTCTAGGCCCTGTCTTCTTCCGCTTCCTGTGGGTCGGTGAGTCACGCTGCTCTCAGTGTATCACCGGCCCCAGCGGGACATTGCTGCAGCTGGCGATACATTGAGATCAGCATGACTCACCGACCTGCAGGAAGCGGAAAAAGACAGGGACCGGAGAACGGGACACCGATATCGGTGCAACAGGGGAACGTAGGAAGGCGAGTTAAAGTTTGATTTGTTTCATTTTGCAGCCCGGGCACAGAGGATTAATAATAAAAAGCGCCATAGCACTCCTTTAAGTTCAATACAGCATCAACTTGCTATGCTTCCCTGCGGCCAGAAGAGGAGTGAGCACTTCTGACTGTCACTATGTTGGGTGCTGTTGGACTTATTGAAACAGTTCTCTCCTCTTGTGGAACGCACCTGTATGCAGTGTCCTTGCGGTCTCCAAAGCCATAAAGGATCACAATTTTTCACCATGTGAGTGCCGCTAGACTTTCTTTCTACATGGATTTTGTACTTATTGAAACAGTCACTGCTTAATACTTAATACTCCTGACAGTCGAGTTGAGTGACTGAAGCAGCCAATCGGCGGAGCTGCTACCTACAGATTCCGTCGGCTGCTTTAAACAGCTACTGCCCTCAGTGTCTGTTTGATTAGGTGCCGATGAGGAATTATGAAGCAGCCACCAGGCTGCTTAATACACCTACCAGCTGAGACCAATGACTGAAGCAGTTGCTTGGTGGAACAGCTTATTACAGCTGCTACTGGGTTTCGCACCAGGAATCAGTGCACAATAATTGGCTGGAATATCCCGCTATTTGCGGTCACTTAAGTCCCAGCCAACTACACAAAGCTCCGGACAGACCATCAACCAATCAGGATCAGGGTTGTACACTGTACATTGTGAACACTGATTGGCTGACGAGTCAGGGCACACTAAGACTAAAAAACACCCGTATACAGTAAAGAAAAAAAAATGGTAAGGATCCACTAAAAGCATTTATTACCTATCCACACGATAGGTGGTAAATATATTCTCATTGGGGGTCTGACTACTGAGACTCCATCAGTCAAAAGAACTAGAGTACACAGTGTCAATAGAATGGTAGCAGACCTGTATAACCACCACTCCATCTATAGGACTGATAATGATAACCAAGCACTGTAGTCAGCGATTTGCTTCAGTGCCATTGGCAATGAGAGAAAGTGGTCACAGTATATAGGCCACTTTCTCTCCCCCTCCCATAGGCTTGTATTGAGGGGGCGGAGCATGAATTCCCACGGGGGAGGAGCCATGATATCACAATACTACGGCCACGTGATCTTGAGTCATCAGACCAAGAGCAATGTTTGCTCCGGAGGCTGATGATAGCGGGGTGCTGCATGAAAGATTGCAGGGGTCTCCAGCAGCGGGAGCAACACAGATAGCCTCCTGATATGCTGCACATAGCATACTTTACATTACTGCTAGGGGTCAATGACTATCATATGTGATTGCTTTCCATATCATCACACCAGCAGTTGGGGCAGTGTGCAACTCCACATCAAAAGGCATTTGTAACAAGGCATCTATATTCAAACCCATCAATTACACACAGATCTTAAACAGGACCTGAATCTGTCACCAAAGATAAAAGTGAAGTCTGTAGCATCCCAGGTTTATAGTTTATGATACTACTATAAAGGGAGATAAAAGTGGCTACCTGTCAATGGTATGACATCTAGTTGGCATCATGACACCAGATTTCTGCTGGGAATGGTCAATGCTGAGACAGGAGTCTGTAATGAAGGTGTCACCTGTGCTAAGATGGTAATGAAAGTCTGGAAGCATCTTGTACCTCTCTACTAGTGGTCTGTCTGGGCCCCTTTGCTTTTTGTGCCTTCAAGTGGCCACTACTCCCAACACCTCCTAACAGCTTTATCAGAACTGCCTAGATGGCGGGTAATTCTTTAAAATGGCCATCCTGCTGCTCTCACTCCAATAATGTCCCCCTCGCAAAGTCTGCCTATGAGTCAAGTGTCATTGAGTGTGATGTAGAGGTATGTCTAGCAGTCAACAATCTCTTTCTAAGACGTATACTACCAAAACGTACCCTCAGAGAGTGGGGGGAAGCCTTTTTTTTTTCCACTATAATAGTTAGTGTATTTTAGAATTACTTCAATGAACAATTTGAAAACATACTTCAAAACTGAAATTAACATTGAAAAACAAGGGTAAAAGGAGTCTAGAGATCTATATGGGCACAACACAGTTAACTGTCACAAGGAATAAGTAGATACAAATTACATTACTTTTAGAAGTTTATTGAAACTAGCTATATGTAATAACATTGAACCAGTCTCTTCTTCATGCATATGCTATCTGAACACGTAATACCTAAGTTTCGGTAAACTTAATCCAACAACACACTTAAATGTGTACCAGTGCCTAAATATAAGATTTCGACAGGAGTCACTATGTACTCCCTATGTAATACATTATCATTGAGACAAGCAGAATATACAGCATCCTCTGCTCCCCTTAGTCTGCTTCTAAGTGACTGATCTTCTGACTAAAGTCTTCCTAGAAAAAAAACACACAAGTTTTTACTAACACAAATGAGACATTGAGTGATTCTATATTGTAAGAAATATGTATGTACCTATAAGAACCAACATACAAATTTGAATTTTAAAATAGTATGGTTTTCAGTTGTAATTCTATTTTTTGTAAACTACAATTTTATCTCTAGCACTTTATACGACAGAGCTATTCAGACTCTGCATGAGATTTGGCCTTGGGGTGAACATTTCTGAATTAGGACAATTGTGAGAAAATTAGACTCCTGCTGATCGCTGGAGAAAACACAACATAAAAAAAAAACTAGATAATCTGTAATAGAAGAAATAAAGAGGATGAGATTGCGTGGGAATGCTCAGAGAATGTACACTCGAGAGGGGATCATTTATAGAACACAGAACAAAGAAGCTCAAGATACATCAAGATTTTAAAGGGACAGTTGGTGAACCAGGTCCTGATATCATAGATTGGCGCAGTGGTACTAAAAGGGTTTCTGCAGCTGTCATGCTCAACATTATACACAGCGGAGAGACAATGAAAGATGATTTAGCAGGTCAGGAACAAGACCAAAAATACAGATCTCATGTGCATGGTGTCACTGGTGAGTATCTAGACTGCATAAACAAGTTCCTCTGAATAAAAATAAAGCACAAGCAGGATATATACATACACACACACAAACATTGTATTTTTTAGAGATGCGCTTGCTATGGAATGCATATAGTTTTGATAATAGCAAACAAAATATGTCATAATGGTTACAAATCCCTGGTGTTTTTACAGGGAACCTGTTTTATACTGCCCAAACCATGGCTGGAATGGGGAGGGGAGCAAGGTGTCGGAACACTAAATTTAAAAAAAAAGCAGCCAGGACCCATGTAAGTAGTCACATGGGGCAATTCTCTGCAGCTGATCTTTGCCCTGCCAGCCCTGAGGGGTGCATCTCTCCCTGTGTGTGTATAGCGGGGGTGGCGGTGGACAGCAGTTTCATGTTGCCCAAAGTCCTTTTTAAGACAATATCTGACAATCAGAATAAATTCCTGTATCAAAGACATTTCTCTGGAATCTAATGACTGTAACCCCTTTATGATCACAATTTGTCTTTTGTCAGCGGGGCAGAAGTAACCAGGCCCTGGCCTCCTGTGATATCATGGAAAATCCGCTGTTGCATGCCAGCAGGGCCCTTGTAGTTAATGTAAAAACGTATTTTCCTTTAGATGGAGAGGATGTCCCCCTGCTATTGTTACAGTCTTGAGAGATCTTTATACTGCCCCTGATATATTTATATATAGTTATTAGGTCACCCCTTAGCCTTATTTTTCTAAACTAAATAACCATCCTTTTTCTTCTGGGTATTATAGTTTACTCATTCCATTTATTACTCTGGTTGCCCGTCTTTAAACCTTTTCCACCTCTACTATATCTTTCTTGTACAATGGTGCCCAGTACTGTACACAGTTTTCCATGTGCAGTCTAACTGGTGATATGTACAGTGGAAAAATTATGTTGTGTTTAGTTTTTTGCCACTTTTCAGCCTAAGGCCCGTTTTGAGATTCAAGTGTAATCTAGACTAGGTTCACACTTGTGTTGGAGCACCATTCGGATCCTCCATTGCAGATTCCACTTGGCACCGATGGTCGGGTGAACAACGTTAACAAATAGAGCTCTACAGACCAGACTGACTTTAATTGGGTCCACCAGGTTTTCCGCTCATGTCTGTAATTTTGCCGTAGTCTAATGGGACAAAAATATATAGCAACAAGCGTTTATTTTCCCATAAGTCAAACAGATTCTGCTACGCTGGACCTGGACAAGGCCTCCAATGCAGGTGTGAACATAGCCTTGCTATCATCTTGAATATATTATAAAAGAATAGGGCAAAAACTGACCCCTTTGGTATCTCACTACTTACCTCTCTTTATCGTCTTTCTAGCTATGCATGCATGTATGTATGTATGTATGTTCAAGCATCATTTCCAAATGGCTGGAGATATTTGCATGAAACTTGGTACACGTTACTTATATGTCAACTAAAAACAAATACATAAATTAACCCTAACCTACCTCTATTTGCGAGGGTGGATTTTTGGTCTTAAGTCACAGTTCTTTACTCCACAAGCTCTGTTCTGCATATCCTGGTGTGTGTGTCGGTTCCAATTGCAAGCCATATCTCTCCCCCAAGCCCTGTCGCTATCTGAAACCAAGCTAATTCTATTTTCAGCCCCTTTTTTATTCTGAAGGTTAAAAACACCAATTTAGCCCAATACACCGATGTCACAGGCCCTTCAACCACAATCTCTTTATCACAACTCATCCCCACCTTACTCCACAAGCTCTGCACCTCCAGGTGAATGTGTCCGTCTGCTTGCATTTCACGCCCCCTCACACAAGCCATGCCCCACAAAGCCACGTCAGCTTTTATTTTCAGCCTACCAAAGGATGGGATATAAGGACAGGATATGAGGTAGGAATAGGAGATTAGAAGACAGGATATGTGGTTGGCTATGATTTGTCTATGCCTGGCCTATCGGTTTATAATACAGACCTGTACAGACTTCAAGTGGCACCATAAAAGAATCTGTACACACACACACACACACCGTAAAAGAGCCTGTGCATGCAGCTTTGCCATGTACAAAGATCTTAAAGATCCTAAAGATGCTGGGCAAAAGCTCTGACCATCATGGAATGTTTGATATGTGATGTCCCAGTACGGTTCCACAGTCCTATCAGCTTGAGTCCCTGTATGTCCTCAGGGCTCACCTGCAGTGCTCCCCCATAATGTAATTAGTTATACATTGAATGTAAAGGACCTTTGATATTGTCACATGGTTGTTAATCACATGATAATTGTTGTCATATGTTAAAATCACAAGTTTTGTTACCCAGAGAGCACCAGGTGACCAGATGACACACAGCTAGCCTATGGGCTCCTTGCTCAGCCCCCCATTATAAGAGGGGGAAGTAGTACAATCACTCTCGTGTTTCACTTTCTGCTGAGGTCAAGTCTAGACGTCTCAGAGCCAGTGTCCAGCCTCAAGCCTAAATTGCGGCCACAAGTCAGTAAGTCAAGTCATCTCTGTCTGCTGTCACTATCTTCAGTCAAGTCTATTATAGTCAGCGTGGCTGTGCTAAAGTCTGTCAAAGTCACTGCAAGTCCCAGCAAGCTGCGAGGTCCCATGTGTTACTGGTCAAGTCTCTGATATCCTGGCCTAGCGGTAAAGACTGTACCATCTGTCTACCTCAGTAAAGCTATCGTTAACCCTAACCTGGCCTTGGACTATTATTTGCCCTGTCTAAACTAGGACTAGCAGTGCTACTGTTTGAGTGGTTCTCGGTTAAAACCACGCCCTGGCATCACGAACATGAAGGGGATAACAACACCGGCCCCACACCGGCCCCATACACCTCACTTCACACCCTGTGGCTTCGCCACAGATACACCAATAAGAACCAGTGACACAGATCTTACCGATACACTCTAAAATCCTAGGTCACTAGGAAGCATTACGAAGCTTGAGCTATTTCTGCTATGTTTATTTTATCTACTTTTTCTTCATTTTTAAAAAGGTGTGGGTGAAATTGCACTTTATAAAATTTATTTGTAAACCTCACTGGGGAAAGTTACCAGTTACAATTTTCTGTACAGAAATAAGGTACTGTATATGTAAGCAATATGTAAATTAGGAGGAATATATAACAAGCAGTCCTCACTGGTGGCAAACAATAGGTCACATTATATTTATGCTTCTACTGCAAAAAAAAAAAATAATAATAATAATTATAATTGAAAAATGCATTATTACATTCCATTGTAGGTGCCAAATTCAGACAATACTAGTATAGTATCCTTATGAATTAGCAAAGAAAATGTATAAAAACCAGGGTGAAAAAGTTTTAGTAATGCCTGTGGAACTATGCATCAATTACTCCAAAAACCAAGGGTGCGAGGTAGCACACCAAGGCAAATGACATACACACAGCAACTGGGGACCTTCTTTTATAAAATCTATGCTGAAGATTAAAAACTTAATACGGAATAATGTATCATTTATGCAAATGCCTAAGGCAAATTTAAGTGTATTGATGTATTTCAGAATGTTTAAGTAACATATATTCTATACATAAAAACATGCACATGGAGATGGTTTTTACCAGTGTTTCGCCACCAGCTGTTTGGCTGTCCAGGCATGCTGGGAGTTGTAGTTTTACAACAGCTGGCAGCACACTGGTAGGGACACACTGGTCTAAACCTTGTTTTAATTTTTAAATCTCTCTACAGGGTAAATTCAGTGAGAACTGATATTAATACACACCGAGATGCTATTATATTTCATTATTTGGTTAATTCTTAATGGCAAAACAATATCAGAATCTTTACAGTGTAATCTGTTTACATGTTAAAGTTACATCAGTCATATAAATCTTGAAAATAGGCCGTTAGAAAATCCCATATAGTCTATGGGATTTTTCTAATAGCCGTTTTAACCCGTTATCGCCCATTATTAATAACGGCCGTTATTTTGTGACGGGCGAATGAACGGAAGAAATAGCGAATGTACTATAACGGCCGTTATTAATAACGGGCAATAACGGGTTCAAACGGCTATTAGAAAAATCCCATAGCCTATAATGGGATTTTCTAACATCGTTAGGGATTTTCTAACGGCCGATTTTCAAGATTTTTATGACGGACGTTCATTACGGATTAATTTTTATAGTGGGAAAGGGGCCTAAGATATACATATACATGTGTTTGAATAATCAATATCCTCCACAGTAATTTTCTAATATAAAAAAAAATGTTGGAAAATACAGTAACAACAACAATGACCATAATATCACCTTTAACATGGCCCTTAAAATGACACACACATTGTGTGTGCGTGTGTGTGTGTGTGTGTATTATATAAAACCTATGAGAGAATATTGATTATCCAAAATGTTACAAGTTGTAGGGAATTATAGTAACAACAACAGTAACAATAACCTCACCAGAGCAAAATGTATCACTTACTGTGAATGCAGGCTGATGGAGGACAGTACGGCCGGTTTGAATGCAATTTTCGAGTTCAGAGTTTTTTATAAGGCATATAGTCTTTTTCCTCATAATGGAAAAACTTACTGGTTAATATGTCAAACAAGAGCCTAAGAAACTATTATCTGTCCCAACTAAATAGATTTCAATTTTCCTTAATACATGGCCAAGTTGAGCTGTTCTTCATGCTCAAATCCCAGCTGAAAATAAACTGGTAAAAAAATGGCATACACATATATATATATATATATATATATATATATATATATTATGATTGGGCTCTTTTGGCATAGGATGGAGCCTTTGGAAGCAGCTGCCGTTCGTCCTGAAAGTATGAAGAAGTGCAGCACTGTGGCTGTCAGCAGTCCTAATCATATCGGCAAAGCCTCTTTCATCTGCACACCTAGGTGACCGCTGCACTAGGATTAGCTGTTGCCGCATTTAGTACAGTAAAGGGTTTATCGTCATTGTGTTTAGTGGATGATTGTGAAGACATTCCTCTTGTGTTAGACTTTCTGGACAAGCAGAAGACATCACCCTCTCTCGTTCCAAATCCAGCATTTAGTCTTCCGCTGTGAAAACACTGGTGACTGTCTGTTGAAAAGCTAATAGCCCATGTCATGTTTATCAAGGCAGACAGAAGATCAAGTATTCCAAGCATCCGTTGCTCCCAGAGACCAGAGCAACCAGAACAAACATTCTGTTCATTATATGGCCTCAAAGTTCATTTAACCTGCTGCATTGTTTTTTTAATTAAAACAATATTTCTGACTAATTTTTAAAAATAAATAAAAACACCCCTGAACATAAGGCAGAACTTTCTATTAAAGGGTTTATCAGGGATTTTAAAGTTTAGTTTAGATTTTATAGTTTAATCAAAATGTATTAAAGTGTACCTGTCATATCACAGAATAACATTCTTATACAGTCATGACCGTAAATGTTGGCACCCCTGAAATCTCACAGAAAGGGATTGCAGTAGCACATGTTTTGCTATACACATGTTTATTCCCTTTGGGGGAGATTTATCAAAACCTGTCCTGAGGAAACGTTGTTGAGATGCCCATAGTAACCTATCAGATCGCTTCTTTCATTTTTGAAAAGGCCTCTGAAAAAGGAAAGAAGCTATCTGATTGGTTGCTATGGGCAACTGGACAACATTTTCTTGGCACATTGTGATAAATCTCCCCCTTTGTGTGTATCGGAACTAAATCAAAAAAGGGAGGGAAAAAAGCAAATTGGACATAATGTCACACCAAACTCCAAAAATGGGCTGGACAAAATTATTTGCACCCTTAACTTAATATTTGGTTGCACACCCTTCACTGATGCCCCCTGAGCCTGCAGGACATCTTGACTATCTTTGGAACTTGTTTGGGGCTGCTTATCCACCATCCTACTTTCACACCTTTCATGTGTTACTGCAATCCTTTTCTGTGAGAAACACTTAATTTACTTGTAAATGTAAAAGTAAAAATGCTTTTCACCAGATAACCCCTTTAGAGTTTGGCCCTGTGCTCCGTACAAAAGGTAAGTGCAAAGGAACAGCAAATGAAGGGTTAACAGGGAAGAAAGAGGGGACAGCATCTGAAGGGTTAACAGAGGGTAAGAGCGAAGTGACAGCAACTGAGGGGTTAACCTATGAGCTTCCCTGCAGGGGACTCGGTAGGAGCAGTTTACAGACCTTAGTGATGGCCATCCTTCCTGTACCAGGAATATCTGTCACTGCACAGGATGGAGAACGGAGCTTCTGGCCAGACAGGGGGGCTCCCTTGATGTCAGAACTGTAAGCTTCTTGTGACCAGAGGCAGGGGGGCTCCTGCAATGTCAGAACTGTAGGCTTCTTGTGACAGGAGGCACCAAGGACACGGCACCGGCTTCTGGACTGCACCTAAGGCCGCGGTTTCTGTGCTTGATCTAGGCCTCGGATGTTGTAGGCCAGCAGCATCTTCAAAAAGGCACCGAGAGGCACCAATAGGTAAGGGGAGATAGGGGAGGGACATTTAGGGGCAGACTGAGGGGCTAAAAGGCAGGGAGAGAAGTACAAAAAAAAAAAAAGTAGTAATACCATGTTGCTAAGCCACGCCCCCTACCAACCAACAAAATCGGTAATGGAAATTGTCAACAACGATTTCCAGTATTGATTTTTATCCATAATAATAATGATTAATCGTTGCAGCCCTAGTTAATTTTATCTGGTTTTATGTAAATAAAGACAACCAGTATGTGTTTGTCATCCAGTTTTAAAAGACTTCTGTGTGATTGTTCAGTAAAAATTAATCCCAAACAAGCAGATTTACCACGTAGTTGTTTGGCTAATACTGCTAAAACTTCTGGTTATCACCCACTATTCCAAGAAACCACAGTTTACAGCATATAGGCTGTAAGAAGGAGCCCCTTTTTTTCTATCAAACACATTACATACTGGCCACAGCACCCCTACCACCTCTGTCAATGGGAGAACTGCTCAAAAGCAAACCCCCAGAGCAAAACGCAAATTTACCAGTCTTTATAACCTTATAGCATTAGTTGACTCATTCTCTCTGGAATACCACTTTAATATGCATAGGTTGTGCCTGAGCCATGAGTTATTTGTTAAATATTCATGCTTGTAAAGCACTCTGGTGCCATCTGGATAAATATTTCCTAAGTTTGCAACCAGCTGGGTCCATTTCACTACTGAATTTTTACTTAAAGAAAAACGCTTACAATATTTCAATTAAAGAGCACTAAATACATAGAAGGGGTACTCCGCCCCTAGACATCTTATCCTCTATCCAAAGAATAGAGAATAAGATGTTTGATCGCAGGGGTCCCAGCTCTCTGTGCAGCAACCAGCATTTAGAACACTGGATGTGGGGGTCGTGACTTCACGGCCACGCCCCTCACGACATCACGCCCCCTCAATACAAGTCTATTGGAGGGGGCATGGCATTCTATTCTGAAGTTAAGGTTGTTCTTTTCCGTCTCAGTGCTCTCTGATGACACGTGTCTCGGGAACCGCCCAGTTTAGAAGAGGTTTACTATGGGGATTTGCTTCTAAACTGGGCGGTTCCCGAGACAGGTGTCATCAGAGAGCACTTAGACAGAAAAGAACAACCTTAACTTCAGAATAGAAGTAATTTACAAATCTGTTTAACTTTCTGGAGCCAGTTGATATATAAAAAAAAAGTTTTTTACAGGAATACCCCTTTAAGGCAAATTTTCTGGGTAATAATATTTCACTTTAATAAAAATGTGGATGTCGGGGCAATAAAAAACAGAATGCAGAAAATCTGCATCCACCATTTTACCTCCAGGGCAGCATGAATCAGTCTTAATCCCCATTCTCTTTAACCTAACTGGAGAGTAATAACTTCATTAAATAATTGTGACCTGGGTTATCCTATGTACTTGGGTCTTCAATGCCATTTCAACATTAACCGAAATATTATGCCAGCTCTTTTCCCCTAATGGACCA
This sequence comes from Hyla sarda, assembly GCF_029499605.1. Classification (NCBI taxonomy): domain Eukaryota; kingdom Metazoa; phylum Chordata; class Amphibia; order Anura; family Hylidae; genus Hyla; species Hyla sarda. The sequence goes on from NC_079190.1 coordinate 218,578,383, forward strand.
ATGCAATCCTCCCATTCTAGTATTCATCAGTATCCATAGGTAGAGAAATGCAGATCAAATTGTTATAGATACATGATAAACATTTATTCCTTGGAATAATACGTGCTAGTGATTCCAGGCCAATGCCTGAATCAATTTTAAGCATATATAAAGACCCTGAGTATTTAAAGGGTTACTCTGCTGCTCAGCATTTGGGGCTATGACATCACGAGCTCCCGGCGCGGGCTCCAGCGTTCAGAACAGTTTGTTCCAAACGCTGAGCAGTGGAGTACCCCTTTAACTGCGTGAGCCAATTGTAAATAAAACAATAGTGCTTACCCTCTAGCCCAGGGGTCGGCAACCCGCGGCTCCAGAGCCGCATGCGGCTCTTTCAAACCTTTGCCGCGGCTCCGCTCCGGTCTGAGACTCCGCTGGCCGCCCCTGGGTCCGGGCCTGATGTCAGTGACGACGTCCTCCTCCGCGCAGGAGCACGTCTTACGTCACTGAAGGGGCGGCCCTCCACTGCTGGCACCACAGAGGCTGTGGATAGCGGTACCCAGTCTGGGCAGCATGGCGGCCGGCGGGTAAGGGAGCGGCGAGCGGGTGACAAAATGAAGGGCCGGGTTATCGTGAGCGGCCGGGGGACTCGGGGGGGATCTTGTAGTAGGGTCCAGACCTGCTCAGTGGGATCAGGGGGGTTTAAATTGAACCCCCCTGATCCCCCTGTGGTATTTTCATTGAGATTCTCCCCCCCCTCTAATCAGGGCACAAATGGATCAGGGGAGAATTAAATTGGCTCTGGGGGGGAGGGGGGGGGGGGATTACAATCAGAATGCCTCCAGCTGTTGCAAAACTATAACTCCCAGCATGCCCTGCCTTTGGCTATCCATGCATGCTGGGAGTTGTAGTTTTATAACAGATAAAGAGCCCCAGGGTAGGGGAAGGTGCTCTACATTGTTTCCCAAACAGACTGCCTCCAGCTGTTGCAAAACTACAACTCCCAGTATGACCGAACCGCCTTTGGCTATCCGGGCATGCTGGGAGTTGTAGTTTTGCAACAGCTGAAAAGCCCCAGGGTAGGGGAAGTGCTCTGTTTCCCAATCAGGGTGCCTCCAGCTGTTGCAGCTGCCCCTTTTGCCCCACATTAAAGACAGGCCTGAGTAGGACCCTTATCATCCACCAGCAACACCCTCCCCCCAGCAGTAGCACCCCCATCATCCACCAGCAAATCCTGCTGATGAATGATGAGGGGTGCTATTACCCCATGGAGGGTGTTTTTGGTGGATGATGAGGGTGCTACTGCTAGCTAGCCTGTGTGACAATGAAGGTGACTTCTTACAGCCCTGATGTGCAGACACTGAGCACTGAGGTTCAGGAGCAAAAGTCCCATTAACCAGGTAAATTAAATATTTTAATTAGCTATTCATTTGCAAAAATATATTTTACATTGTTAAGTGAAAGTCCTTTCTTCAGATTGACAGCTGACTGCACGATCCTGTATATATAGCATTAAGGTAAGAAACAATATATGCAGTGTTATTATTTGTTTTAAATGTCGCAATGGTTTTGCGGCTCCCAGTTTTTTTTTTCCCTTCGGAAACGGGTCCAAGTGGCTCTTTTTGTCGTAAAGGTTGCAGACCCCTGCTCTAGCCGGTATCTTGTCACATCTAGGGTCCTATTGTCAAATATATGGTGAATACTCTCAACACCTGTCCTAATCCAAAAATAAAAATGAGTATTAGCTTGCATTGAGGGGCGGAGCGTGACATCACACGCCGCCCGCCCTGTAGTCGCCAGTAATCAGTCCCGGAGCGAACACGCTCCGGGGACTGATTACAAACGGGGTGCCGTGTGCATGATCCCGGGGGGTCCCCAGCGGCGGAACTCCCGCGATCAGGCATCTTATCCCCTATCCTTTGGATAGGGGATAAGATATCTAAGCACCGGAGAACCCCTTTAATAAGATCCTTATAAGTGCCCTGCTTCGATTCCATATACTGAAAATTTCTTTCCGTAGGATCCCTTGTATAGATTTCCCCAAGACTTGGATTTAAATTAGTGGCAGGTGAATACAAAACTATCAGCAGGGACCATACTTGTGTATTCCAACCATGGTGGCTCCAGCTCCAGCATGCTGGGGATCGTAATTTTGCAACATCTGGAGGTACGATGGTTGGGAAACACTGGACCCATACGCATGTCCTTATCTGTGTATATCTGATTTAACCTTTGATTTTGCACAAGTTATGATGTGTATTTACCCCCCCCCCCCCCCATCATGTCTAGATTGTTTTCATCATTTAATAGCTACCACATTCATAACCGGTCCTAGGTACGGCATGTAATGTGGGCTTAAGAGACACATTATAGTTAGTTAATCCCTGTGGTGGAGAAAACAGGATAAACGGTATCATATTTTAAGTACAAACCATGTGCTCATTATCAGACACTTTCTCACTCTCCATTCAGTAACTGTAACATATGAAATTTCATATTGCTCCACTGGAAAACAAAAGATTATATCAAGTGCCTGTCATGGAAAAGTAGTCACTGGATACAGTCAGGAACCCTCCATAATAGAAAGGGCAAACCCAAGGTCATATGACAAACTCAGTAGTAAATGTGGGAATTTTATATTTATGGGGAAAGCCTCTGTTCTACTTACTATTGTTCTAAATTGTGTTCTATGCCTTTAGAAAAGTCACTGAACACTAAGGGTGGGGTCATATGTGCCATATTTTGCTGCTGCTTATTTTCCTACCCATTGAAGTTAATGGGTAGCAAAATACACAGCTGATTTTACAACCCATTGACTTCAATGGGTAGGAAGATACTCAGCAGCAAATACACAGCAAAATACAGCATTTGTGACCCTACCTCTAGACGAGGTTTCCACACAGTTTTTTTTTTGTGTTTTTGTTTTTTAACATGCAACTGCAGTTTTTGAGCATAAATCCTAGCCTAAAAGTGATGTTGTATCAAAAAGCTTGTAGTCACAATTTAGTCTTGAAACCAAGTTTTTACATTTGCTTTTTATACATATGATATCATGAAATACCTTACTGATCTTCCTCCGTTACATGTATATAAATGAACATAAAAACAAATGAACGAATGAATGAATGAATGAATAAATAAAGTAAATGAACTGATATGCAGAACATGCATTCAGTATCTTTTTTATATGTTTTAGATGCCTGACAGAATTACAATTTGGGCACCTACGTGTAATTTTGCAACACAGGGGTAAACTTTTAGGGTATGTTCACACTACGGAATTCCGCGGTGTGAACTTAACATTAGTGTGAATGGGTCTCCGCGAGACCCGTTCACACTGCGGAATTTCAGCGGCGGACAATTCCGCCGCTGAAATTGTTCCGCGCAAAGAAAGAACATGTTCATTCTTTGAGCGGAAGTCCGCGAGCACTGCATAGCCGTCAGGCTAGGTTCAGACTACGGAATCTCCGGGCAGAAAATTTCTCCAATAGACTGCAATGTGTTCCGCGCGGCTTTCCGCCTGAAGAAAGAGCAACGCCATTCTTCAGGCGGAAATTTCCAAGCAGATTTTTCTTTCACAAATTCCGAAGTGTGAATTTGTGAACGGAAACCCATTCACTATACAGTACATTTTAGCAAGCAGAATTTCCGCCTGCAATTTCAAAGAGGAATTGCAGGCAGAAATTCCGTAGTCAGAACCTAGCCTCAATGGTGACGGTGCAGTGCCGCGCGATCCTTCCGCCGCCACCGGCTGCCAGTCTGAATCTCCGCTCACTGAATTCAGCGAGCGGAGATTCCGTTCACACTCTGTAGTGTGAACATACCCTTATGGTTACAAATCTCACCTAAGCAGAGAATCATATGTACAACACCTGCTAGAGATAAAATTACAGAATATGAGAGCAAAGTTCATACATACCATTACGTGCATGTATTCACACATCACAAACTAAACAGACCATAGATTTCTGTGATCAAATTCTAACCATCATATAGGTGACAAATGTCCTGAATACAAGCAAGCGGGGGGGTTAGATGCAGCAACTGCTCATATTGTCAACAATATAACACTAAGATTTCAATGTGGGAGTTACAGGTTTACATCATAGCAGAGTTGTCCCTCACACACTGCAGCCCAAGCTACATTCTGGTGCTAAAGATAATAAATATTAGTGACTACACAAGAGTACTTCCTACAATATATATTTATTTATTTTTACAACAAATGCTTAGTGTTTGTACACATTTATAAAGTGGTTGTGACTAATTCCCTCTTTTTATCTAAAAGTCAAAAGGCATCAAATGGCGCAATTGATCCAAGTTGATCTGTATTGCCCATTTTTATTTACAACAAAACTGCCCAATCTTAATGCTGAATTTTCTGCTGTGGCTTATCTTCCTGTTCCATGTGCCACCGCTTGACATCTAGCTGGGAAAGGTGAGCACTAGCACAACATAAGGGTCTATTGGGGGCAATAAAGGGGAAATCCGGTGGAAATTTTTTTTTAAAGGGGTTCTCCGGTGCTTAGACATCTTATCCCCTATCCAAAGGATAGGGGATAAGATGCCTGATCGCGAGAATCCCGCCACTGGGGACCCCCGTGATCTTGCACGCGGCACCCAGTTTGTAATCAGTCCCTGGAGCGTGTTCGCTGCGGGTCTGATTACCGGCAACCACAGGGCCGACGGCGTGTGAAGTCACGCCTCCGCCCAGTGTGTCGTCACGCTCCGCCCCTCAATGCAAACCTATGGGAGGGGGCGTGACAGCTATCACGCGCACTCCCATACGCTTGCATTGAGGGGAGGATCGTGACATCACACGGGGGCGGAGGCGTGACGTCACACGCCGCCCGCTCTGTGGTCGCCGGAAATCAGACACGGAGCGAACGCGCTCTGGGGACTGATTACAAACGGGGTGCCGCGTGCAAGATCACGGGGGTCCTCAGCGGCGGGACTCCCGCGATCAGGCATCTTATCCCCTATCCTTTGGATAGGTAAAAAGATGTGTAAGCACCGGAGAACCACTTTAAAATCAACTGGTGCAAGAAAGTTAAACAGATTTGTAAATCACCTTTGTGAGAAATATGTGAAGTTCTTCAGTCTGACCACAGTGCTCTCTGCTGACACATCTGCCCAGGTCAGGAACTGTCCAGAGCAGGAGAGGTTTTCTGTGGGGATATGATTCTAATCTGGACAGTTCCTGACACAGACAGAGGTGTCAGCAGAGAGCACTGTAGTCAGACAGAAAATAAACTCACAAATTTCTCTGTTTTATACAGCAGCTTAGAAGTACTGGAAGAATTAAGATTTTTTTAATAGAAGTCATTTACAAATCTGTTTAACTTTCTGGCACCAGTTGATTTGAAAACATTCATTTTTTTACTTGTTGCCACTGGAGTTCCCCTTTAATAATCATATTTACGCTCTTTTTGTAGTCTAAATTTGTTGTCTGCAGCCATTTATATGTAACTTTTTTTTGCAACATTTTAGGTAGAGCACATTAGCAACTGAACTGCACTGTTGTCGAGTGTAGATGATTTTTTGCAGCCGCTCTTTAATCACTCAAGCACCGATTTGGTCACTAGCTCCCACCAACTCTGGGCAGCTTAGAATAAAATCCAAAAATGGACCATAATAGTTTAGTGGCTCTGCATTGCTAAAGGGGTTTCTTTTTGCAGCTTTGCAGTAATATGTTGCCTAAATCATTATTGTGTGATTTTTTTTTACAGTATTTTTTGCCTTCTGCAAGTTACAAAACGTATAAATTATAAATTATCTGATCCTTTAGTTGGTAAAGTTTTCATGGCTGACTTAAGCAATGTTGGAAAGGTTACTGATTGCAGTCTGTCTCATTCTTTTACTTTAGTTTGTCTGAATAAATTCAATTCAATTACATAAAAAACTGTTTGGAGACCTTTCCAACACATTTTTTTTATTTTTTTATTGGCAGTGCTACAGGGGAAGTAAAGTAAGTGCAGTTTATAATATAGTGTCTGTACCTGTTTTTGATGGCTGAACTTGCAATTTGTATATGAACTTTGCCCCAATGGTCATTTTTAGCAGCATACAAAATGACTGTTCTCAGCTTTTCCCAGGTTGCAGTGTGACCCAAGACATTACATAACTAGTCATGTGTTGAAAGGGAGCCTGTTCTTCCTTCAATGGGTGAAGCGACCCCACAGGGCTGCAGGGAATTGTAGTTTCACCATAGCACAGTATGGAAGGGAGTGACTGATGTGTGGGAGGGAGAAAAGCGACCTCACACTTACAAATAAGGGATCCTGGGACTTGTGGAGGGAAGGAACTCCAACAGGAAATAGCCATTTCACAAAAAAAAAGCAACAGCGTTATGGTGGACTCCTTAGGACTCTGTCCTAAGCATGCCATTACTGTCTGGCAGGTAAGTACTAAACTCACCTTATGGATAACCACTTTAACAAATGCTTTTGGCGACTTGACCACCCTTCCGCTCCACATATACACCACCAGGAAAGTAAGGCGTGAGGAAGAGCAATTCTGAGGTGGGAGGTCCATGCAAAAGATTTATCATATGCTGTGCGGCTTTTTGGTAAATTTGTTGAACCAAACCAAAATGACCACAACTACAGTGACCTAATTCCTGACCTGGGATAGACCAGTATTGATCAATGCCCTTCCTATTGTACATATAGTTTGTGGGGAAGACAGAACATATTCCCTGTCTGATATGTAAATGCACCATTAGTTCTCTTTATTATGCCACTGCAACAACTTTTTCATAAGTTACACTTCTGAAAATAACCTTTTACGAAATGACTTCATAAATGGAGACAGCACAGATTTCCGGCCTGTGCCTATTATTAAAGGGTTAGAAAAGCTTAATTCACTAGTCTCTTCCCAAATGTACAGAGTGTCCTATAATGATAGTGCTTTCATAACATTAGATGATGCATCCGTCTTTGTCAAGGCAAATGTTCAGGATCCAAACTGGGAATATGCAGCAGAAGTAAGAGCATCTGAGAGCAGCAGATACACAGAGAAGCTTCCAGAATTTCTGTCAGCTTTTTGTCAGCCACTTGTCAGCGACCCAAAAATATGAAATATGTCAGAGTGAAGGATACATTTAACAAACCCCCATTCTTCACTGAGGAGACAGAAGAACTGCACGCTAGGTTTTTTTGTGTAGCGGGTCACATTATTCACATAGGGCTTTATAAAAAAAAAAAAAACTGAGCATACACAGTGTGCTGCCTGCAATGCTTTCCTGATCACCCATTGGCAGGCACAGAAGAAAAGCAGTATATGATAATACTGCATGCCATTTTGCCACTAAGCTCTCACTACCCTCACAGAGCATGAATAGACAATAGGGGAGTTTAAAGGTTATAACACACATCATGTACATTGTGTATTGTACAATGCGACTATACAGCTATTCATGCAAAAAGGCAATGCATCTGTGCATTATAACAAGTCAATGTGAAGTCAATGCCGAGGTCTGGTTTTGCTCAGCCAACAGCAAGACGTACTCAGTGGTTTTCTTGATTTGTCATATGGCTCCTGAATACAAGGCCCATAGAATTCTATGGGCCTATACTACTCCGTTAGATGTTTTCAATGTTTGGCTGGGTTCATATCAAAATATGAGCCTTCGAAGCACAGATACGATTTTGGAAGCTCAAATCGTCTGAAATCGTATCTGTGCATGGACCATTAACTTCTATGGGGCAGCTGACCCACTCCTTTAAATACAATTTTCTGATACAGGAATACCCCTTAAAATAACTTGCACTCTACATAAATATTAGTAAATTACAAAGTGCTTAGCTTTAACACATACCTGTACGTTCACTTAACTTTTCAGAATAAGTTGTCTTGTGTTAATACAAAGTCGTTATATCCTAGAACTTCTATATTTATATCAGTTACTCATTGTAACACTCACATTTCAGAAGACAGGAACCCCGGTGGATGTGGATCCGCTGGACCTGTGTGGCAGATGACTCAGACCGTACCAGGGAGCGAAGTCTAAGTTGGCACTGGTTTTCACCAGAGCCCGCCGCAATGCAGGATGGACTTGCTGCGGTAGGCAGCACCCAGGTCGCTATCCCTGGCATGGCTCAACCACACAGGCGGTTGAGGAGATGCGAGGCAGCTCGTAGTCAGGATAGCAGAAGGTCAGAGCAGGCGGCTCAGTAGCCTAGTCAGGAACGTAGCAAATGGTCAGTAGGCAGGCGGCAAGGAGCATGGTCAGGTCACAGAGCAAAGGATCAGATACACAGCAAGGCAATAACAGGAATGCTTTCTCTTAGGCTCAAGGCAACAAAGATCCAGCAGGGAAGTGAGGAGGGTGGAGGAATTTATAAATGAGCCATAGGTGAATTACACTAGATGGGGGCAGGAGAAACATCCGGTGAGTGACGGACTAGGGCTCGCATGCGGAGTGTGTCCCGTGATGAGAGTCCCAGCCCCTTCGACAGCAGCAGGTAACGGGTCCATGCGCTCACTGCCAGCATGTGCAGCCAGGGCGCGTAATGTAACACTCATCTTCTCTGTGTGTGTCTCTCTCTGCCAGTCTTTCTTCAGCCACTGCTCCCCTCCCCTCTATAGATCTCTATGGACAGCATGTATCTTTATCCCCCAGTGAGCTGATAAAATGTTGATATGGATCTTAGCAGTTTTTCAAATGTGAATGATGAGGTTAGGAGGGGAGAAAGCAGTAAAAGGAACCTGATAGACTGAGAAAGAGGTATTTACCTTTTTATAATATATCAGTATTATTTTTATATTTGCTTATACTAATGAACTATGTGAAGCTTTTTGAAATGACAGTGACGATTTATAGCATACCTATCATTTCAGGTAAATTTTCTGCATAAGCCATCATGTCTATGCTAACATACCGTAATATTATTTCTAATCCACATGTTACCTGCATTCTATATTTTTGTCAATTTTCCTTCTGAATACTTCATCTCTAATTTTCAAGTTTTCCTTGAGCTCAGCTTCAAAAGGCACAATAGCTGCTGTTCTTCCACACTCAGGGGCACAAATCCTCTCTTCAGTGCATGATTTTGTGCCTGCTTCCTCATCAGGTCCTTCATTTCTTTGTTTTTTTTCACAATTTTGCCCAGTTATTTTTACACAGAACAGGGCTTCATACAGAGTGCGGTGCATAAGTACCGTAAGTGCCATTGACTCAGCAGCACATCAATTAGAAAAATGCTAACCTACAAGCCAGGACGAAATTCGCAGTCGCCCTGGTGACCTGGCACCTGGGAATTGTCGAGCCATTGCTTATTCAATAGTCTTGGAGGACCTCAGCACGTGGAAAGGTCAGGCACGTACCAGAGCATACTGGATGGTATCCCACTGTTGCTCTCTGCTCTACATTTCCTGTTCTGCATAGTTTTCTAAACATTTCAGTAGAAAAAACTATACAACACAATGTGGAGTCCCCAGCTGCATGGCTATCCATTTTATATGCCTAAACATCTAAATAGCATTCTTCTACCTATGGAATCCAAAATATATAGAATAACGATATAAAAATCCCAAAAATGTATTTCATCCATTAAAAATCAATGAGATGGTGAGGATTAAAAGCATAGATGAAACGCCGACGCGTTTCTTCGAACCATATGGTTCTTAGTCATGGTGCCATGACTAAGAACCATATGGTTCGAAACACGTCGGTGTTTCATCTATGCTTTTAATCCTCACCATCTCATTGATTTTTAAAGGATGAAATACATTTTTAGAGTTTTTATACCGTTATTCTATATTTTTCGGGGGAGCTGGATTTCCTTTTCCTTTTTGGATTCCATTGTAACTGGCTGCACGGCTTGACCTGCATCCGTGCTCCTCCACCAACTACCCTTCAAGTGGCTACTTCTACAGAGCGGCGAGCTGGTCTATTTTTTCTTTATGTATTTATTCTTCTACCTAAGCATTGTGAACTGGAATATAGAGATATACACTGATCGCAATAACAAGAAAACCACTGTCATAGAAAGTGAATAACATTAGTTATCTCAGGACAATGTCATCTGTCAATGCTGGGATATATTATACAGCAAATAGTCCTTGAAGCTGATGTGTTGGAAGCAGGAAAAAGCAGCATATGTAAGGAGTGACTATACACAGACCAATTTGTGCTGGCTAGATGGCTAGGTCCGACCCTCTTGCCTCTAAAGCAAACCCGTCAGGTGATTTATGCTGCCATATCAGAGAGCAGGATATAATAAACATACAAGCTGGGCTCTTAGATACATAGGTTTATAAGATTTAAAGTGTACCTGTTAATAAAAAAAAGGTACATGTCAAATGTTTTTTAATTTTTTTATCAGTCGGAGTCAAACAAGAATAAGCAGGAAGAGAAGTGCACATCATTCCCTGCTCTATAAGACCAGGACGGCCCCACTTATATTGTGAGTCCGCCCTGGTCACTCGAGCCTACAGACATAGTGCTAAGCAAACATTTCTTCTGGTTCTTCTTGTGATCAATTGGGGCCTGAACTCTCAGACCCTGACTAATAAAATATTTTGAATTGTCTCTGCTGCTTATAAAGCCCACACCTAGTGATTGACAGCTTTCCCTGTATCGGTGTATGTACAAAGAAGTTTAATCACCATAGGCTGGGTAATCGGGACTCCCACTGTCTTTCCTAAAGGCTTATTCACACTACTGAATCTGTTCCCCCTGTAGCAGAACAAGCCAACGCTAGGAGCGCTCGGAAATGGCGTTGTCTCCATAGGGGGCAAAGCATATCCAACATGTTCATTCTTTCAGCTGAGTCTGGGATACAGAATTTCCATGGCAGAACGTCCACCGTGGAAATTCTATAGAGTGATTGGTGTAGCAGAATTCAACTGAAAACAATGGGAAGCTGCTACACCGAATTTTCCGCTGCAGAATTCCACATCGGAATTCTGCTTGGAAAATATGTAGTGTGAACGGGCTTCAAGAGTCCTGTCAGGATTTACTCTGCTTTTAACTCACACATCCTGCTTTAAATCACATGCACCTTTATATAACATAATCAGCTATCTGACCCTATATCAGATCCTGCTCAGACAGAGAAGCATAGGGTACATCACCAGAGAGGATTGCTATAAGGGATTTTGTGCTAACAATTTGGTGTCAAATTCCACACTAACTTTTAGAAGTCTTGTGGAGTCCATGCCTCAACAGGTCAAAACACACAATCTAAAAAGGTGCCATACAACTTCAACAACTGTTGACCAAACAAATAGTTATTTTTCCTAATCTCCCCATAAACATAAATGTTCAGTTCAGCCAAACATTCATGTGTTCTCAATGAAGAAAGAAGGGTAAGCTGCTGCCAGACAGCTCTAGTGGTGCCTTATCTCTCTAAGGTTACGTTCACATCTGCGTGGATTTCTGTGTGAATTTTCTGCGCTGAATTCCGTGTAAATTTACTGCCCATTAACTTTAATGGAATTCCGCAAGTTCAGTTAGACAGGAGGAGAATTTCCGCATGTGGAATTCCGCTGCTGAAATTCTGCATTCTGTGGTCCAGAAAAATAAGTCTGGTCTTATATTTTTCCACACTTCGGCTGCAGCATCTCATTGAAGTCAATGGGGCAGACTTTCAGCTGAATTTGTGTGGAATTTGCACGGTAATGCAGGAACTATCATGTTTACTAAAAAAAAAAAAAAAAAAAAATTATTCACAGAGGGTACTACTACGCCCATCATGGAACAGGGTCTGTTCCATGAAGCCAGTCATTTAGGGTTCCCGGCGGGGTATTTGAATATTAATTTTTGACATACATCGCTGGGGAGTCGTGCGGCTGCTCCCCTGGTTAATAACTTTTGATTGCATTGGGTTTCAGAAGTGAAACACGATGGGATCAATCCCTCAGCCCCTTTACTACTACCCCCAACATGGAACAGATTCTGTTACATGATGGGAGTAGTAGTACTAGCGCTACAGTAGTCTCCCCAGCCACCGGCAGACTCCCGCAGCTGGGGAACTACTACTCCCATCATGAAAACAAGTCTGTTCCATGATGGGAGTATTAGCAGTACCGCAGCAGTGCAGGACTCCCGGCCGGTTGCGGAGCAAAGATGTGGAATAACGCGGAATCTGTGCGAACATTTCCTCACGGATTGTGCACAAAGTCAGCATTCATTCCGCATCTGTTTAACATCTGTAGAATTCTGCACCAAAATAATGCGAATGCAGCTGTTGCATTAGTTGCCGATTGATCTCTCTCCCACCAGGCGATCCCTCCACCCATTGAAGCAGACAGGCTCCCTGTCATCAGCTGACTGGTGAGTCAGGTCTACAGCCTGGGAAAAATCTGAGACAACAGTCATTTTGTATGCTGGTAAAAATCACAGAAGAATTGTGAGAAAACCGTCACACACAGGTACAGACACTATATTATGAACTACACTAACTTTACAGCCCCTGTAGCATAGTCAAAAAAAAAAACTTGAATACCCCTTTAAATAACTCTGTTTAGACAATTTATTGTATAACAAACTTGCAATATATTTTGACATGAACACAGCAACCTGAAAAGACTGATCTTCGAATAAAAGGTACAATTTGTTGCTGTGTCGAGATGTATTCATACTTCTGAACATTGCAATCCAGATAACAGAATAGGTGCTAATGCATGTGTTCAAGCTACAATATATATACATAAAACAACAACACTCAAAGGGGGGACCTCTGAGTGGGAACAAAAATCATTAAAAGGCTTTATATTAAATTTCAAAAGTGCTTTCAAAGTGTAACACAATATGTTCTTTTAATGATACTCCTAAGATAAAAACTCAGAGGCCAACAAAATAAAATTGCCTCAAGTAATAAGCTAATAATTACAGAAGTGTGCCAAGCTCAAAACATACATAAATAACTCCAAGCAGGGAAAATAAGACATAGACAGCTCAAGCTCATAAGATACCTTTGTCAGGCCTGGGAAAATCCCAGGAGCCAGGTAGTCAATAAGGCAGAATTATAATGCAAGGTTTACTTTCATATTTCAATACAATGATGAACTTTACCATGTCACACACTCAGCTCTACTACACTAACCATGCACGGGAGCGCAAGAAAGCACCTTAAAAATTGTTCCTGTTATTCCTTTTGACATGTTACATGTCAAAAGTTTTGATCTGTTTGTGCTTCACTTTCCTGACTCTCCTGGCACTAAACAGCCCCATTATAAGTCTATGTGTAACTGAAGAGAGATCGCAGAAAGCAGGGGAGAGACGTGCACAGTATTTCCTTGTTTGTTCTAATGATCAGTGCCGAGACCCATTCCAATAAAAAAATATATTTTTTTAATTAATAGGGACAATTTAAGGATAGGGTCACACACAGCGCATCCGCGGGGTATTTGACACAGCAAATGTGCTGCCAGCAGTCCCCGATCGGCTGTAGAGCACACTCCCTGCAGCTCCATGTGTCTGCTTGTAGTGGCGGATTTCATGAGCTGACACACAGAGAGCATGCTCTGCAGTCGCTCTGTAACTGCTGGCAGATCATCCGCATCATCAAATACACTGCGGATACGCTGTGTTTTACCCTACCCTAAGGTTTCCTGATAGGAGCCTCCATTGCACATTCCGTCAAAAATGCTAGAGCAGCATGCAGCACAATTTTTTCAAGGAAAATTCTAAACATTGACGGAAACCTGACGGAGTGCACAGGTGTCCAACCAACACCACTGTTATTTTTGTTGGTCTACCCCTAAGGCAGAGAAGAACAACAGATACAATGACAGTGGTGTTAACAGTCTAAATGACAACCCTGTACGTTAATCATTTTAGCCCAGCCTAAGAAGTGGTGAAAAATAGTAGTGTAATACAACAATGTAACTATATCATAAGTAAAGAGCATGTCACAATCTTCAATACACACCACGTTAGCTACAATCTGAGTATTAGTTTAATGTATGTAATACTCAAATTACAGCTTAAGTGAGTGTGTATTGTAGCTACATAACTGCTATTATCATCTGGCAAATGCTGCTGTTACTTGGGATGGTCGGGGGTTGCCTAGTTTGTCAAAGTCTCTCTGAAATGCAAGCAAACAGCCCACAATTACTATAAATGCCAACACATGGTTACAGTTTTCCACAGACACTAGATTTTACAAGGCAGATTTATAGCCTTACATATAATGTTATGAATAAGCTATATATTCAAGAGCAAATAATGCAAATATTTTAAATACCAAGTTAAAAAAACAGAAGCACTGCTCATGAAAAAAAAAAGAAACAGTGAAAAGAAAAGCATTACCATACTCAACTAGTAGTGAGCAATGAAAAGAACTATTAAAGTGGTCCCTCAAGTTACAATATTAATTGATTCCAGAATGACCATTGTATGTGGAGACCATGGGGGAGGGGGGGGGGGGGGGGGGGAGATTTATCAAACTGTGTGAGAGAAAGTGGAACGATTTTCCCACAGTAACCAATCACAGCTCAGCTTTCACTTTACCACAGCTTGCTAGCTGAGCTGTGATTGGTTGCTGTGGGGAAATCACTCCACTTTTTCTCTCACACAGTTTGAAAAATCTCCCCCATAACTTTATGGAAACCTGGTCATTGGTTCTGGAGCTCCAAAATGTCATTCAAAAATAGGAAAATGTGAGGATTATAGAAAAATAAATAGTCAGCTAAGGCTTCTTTCACACTGCTAATGTGACACGGCAGTGTGACGTCCGCTAAGGTAATCCTGGGAGAATAGAGGGAGGAAAAATACATCATGCAATGTTTTTTCCTCCCGCTACTCCCGTCAGAAAACAACAATGCCCGACAGACCCCATAACAGTAAATGGGATCTGTAGGGACCCATTGTTTCCCATTGTGCCCCATCGTCAAAAATAACGTCCGTTAAGGCCAAAAAAAAAAAAAAAAAGTGACTGACGGACATTTGCAGACAGGGCACAATGTCAGCGTGAAAGGGGCCTAATACAGATGAAGCAAGTCCGTACATATTAAAGTAAGAAAGAGTTGCTGGAAGCTATAAAACCACTGTCTGTAGAGGAGAGAAGTTTCTTCAGGGTCCTGTACAGTACACAGTGTCCCAAAAAAGTAAAATGGTGCCACCCTCAACTAGTGTCCAAAAGAGAAGCTAACCCTGGCACAAATATAGAGAAACATATAACATGTAGTACCACCCTGTACTGTAGGAAGGCGCTACCAGACAGCCAGTCAGTGCATATACTTCAGTAATACAGGTGTTTTGCCCAGTGAAATGCCCATTCTGATTGGACATTTCGCAAATCTGGACTGTCCGCAGCATTGTATGATGAGTCTGGTATCAAGTTACAATGGTCCAGAAAACACCATAGTATGTTGACAATATTGTATGTTGAGGCTATTGTAAGTAGAGGGACCACTGTATAACTTTCCAAAAAAATCTAGAGATACCCTAATTTGGTGCATAGGTATATTACCTGAAAAAAGAAAGACCTCTTAGTACTGAAGAAAACACCAAAATCTACATCTATGTTTAAAATGGATTCCTATTCAATGAAACAACTTTTAAACGGGCACTGTCAGATTCAAAAACTTTTGATAGCTTTTGTCAGCTTGTGTCCAACTACTGTCATCTCATACAGATCCCCCCCGCGGGCGCACAGTACCCATAGCGGGGAATCAATTACATTACAGCCACAGCGCGAATAACATTGCAGGAGACATCCTTTTGCTGTGGTATATTTGTGGTCATGTGACACACGCAACCCCCCCCCCCCCCCCCACTTCTTGTGGCAAAACACAAAATATGGAACTTTTTGCTGTGGTAGCCAAACGCAAACTGAAGGGAACGCTGTTTGAGACAGCATATTTGTGGTCATGTGACACGCGCGTGTCAGCTATGGGAGCTGTCTAAGGCTGGGTTCTTATCACGTTTTTACCAATACGGGACAGCATACGGCTGGGGGGAGCTAAAACCTTGTGCTCCCGTATCCCTGCCGCATGCCGCCCGTATGTAATTCATTTCAATGAGCCGACCGGAGTGAAATGCTGACTCCGGTCGGCTCATTTTTGCCCCGCATGCAGTTTTCCCACCGCACCTAAAACCGCAGTCGACCACTGTTTGAGGTGCGGTGGAAAACCGTATACGGGGCAAAAATGAGCCAACCGGAGTCAGCATTTCACTCCGGTCGGCTCATTGAAATAAATTACATACGGGTGGCATTGGTAAAAATGTGATGTGAACCCACCCTTAGTCCAGCACTGGAAAGTGCTGAGTTATGTAACACATTCCACGGCAAAAACACAAAATATGGCACTACACCGGAGCGACTGACCTGTGGCCCCACCTCCACAGGGCCTTAGTATAAAATGAACTTGTGAAATGCACTGCGTAAGTGCTACGTGGGACTGTACCCTATATATCAAGCAAATATTTGAGTTCTAGTTTATGCTGCAGAGTTCAATGTAAACTAAATGACTGAACACAGCATCAAATCTACAGCTTCAAATCCTGCACATCAAATATGCAGAGGATACTGTACATGTAAATACACCCTTAGGGTAGGTTCACATGTACAGGATCTGCTGCATATTTTTTGCAGCTGATTTTGCTACCCATTGAAGTTAATGGGTAGCAAAATCAGCTGCACAAAATATGCAGCAGATCCTGTACATGTGAATGTACCCTTAAAAGGGATATACATGTTATCCCCTATCCAGAGGACAGGGGATAACATGTCTCATCACGGGGCGTCCGTCCCCAGCCGCCGATCTCCGGGCTGGTGCTGCGGAGTTCACGAACATGGAAGTCTGTGGTTTCCGTGTTCGTGAAGTCATGCCCTGCCCCCTCCATTCATGTCTATGGGAGGGGAAGTAACAACTGTGTACTATCCATCACGCCCCCTCCCATAGACATGAATGGAGGGGGGGTGGCGTCACATCACGAACATGGAAACACCAGGCTCCTGTGTTCATGAACACGCATCGCCAGCCCAGATATCGCAGCCAGCGGACGGACCCCCGCAGTCAGACATGTTATCCACTATCCTTTGGATAGGTAATAACATGTCTAGGGGCGGAGTACCCCTTTAAGGAATTTCCTGCTCTAAATGTTAAAATGGGAAAATCTTTTTAAGATTCTTATACCACAGAGGCTTCTTTTTCTTTACAATCCTGTTTATCTAAGGTTTCCAGTCTTAAAATGTTTTCGTCTTAAAATGTGCAAGAAACCCCCCCATTATTTTACTATTTAAATATGACATGCATTACATAACCTTACAATTTTACATACTTAAAGCAAACCTGCCAGCATTTTTTGGGGGTATTTTGTAAGGCTGTATAGGGCTATTGAACCTGAATTCGAACATAACTTTATTATTTAATTGACCCTTTCATATCAGAGTTAAAAAAGATATGCAAACTAGGCTTTAGAGCCCACTGGACATTTCTAGAGATGAGCGAACTTACAGTAAATTTGATTCCTCACGAACTTCTCAGCTCGGCGGTTGCTGACTTTTCCTGCATAAATTAGTTCAGCTTTCCGGTGGGCTGGAAAAGGTGGATACAGTCCTAGGAAAGTCTCCTAGGACTGTATCCACCTTTTCCAGCCCACAGGAGCACCAGAAAGCTGAACTCATTTATGCAGGAAAAGTCATCAACTGCCAAGCCGAGAAGTTTGTGACGAATCGAATTTACTGTAAGTTCGCTCATCTCTAGACATTTCCCTCAGCTGCTGTATTACAGGGAAGAGGTGGGGGCTACAGTACAGCCTAGTGGCTGTCAATCGGGGCTAGAGGAGGTGACCAGCACACAGACAGGAGTGGCTTACCAGTGAAGAGGCCAAACTGTGCTGGGCTCTAGCAACCGAGGGTCTCTAAAGCCTAAATTGCATATCTTTGGAAAGACTGATATCTCGGCACTGAAGGGGTCTATTAAATAATGAAAAGTGGGTACAGATTCAGGGTCAAATGCCCTATGTAACCATCAAAACTAGCTAGAGTAAAGCCACACAACACAGCAAGGCACATGTGATATGAGCTTTACTTGCGAGTTTGCTAGCCAGGCTCCTTCAGCCTCAGTAACTATACTGCATGGCAGGCAATGCAAGGAAGAGTAGGCAGCCTGCCAGACGTACTGCTCAGCTGGTGCACAGTGATAGGAGGCAATGTGGGCGACCTCCCAGGACAGCAGGGCATGATTTATTCTGGGACTGTTCTGGCCATTATAAAAATATCCTCTATCCACAGGGTAGGAGATAAGAGCCTGGAGATCACAGGGGGGTCCCAGAGGTTGGACCCCCAGTGATTAAACACTATCCACTATCCTGTGGATAGAGGACATGCTTTAAAGGGCTAGAATACACCTTCAAAAGCCACACTTAAAGGGGTAGTCCAGTGGTGAAAAACTTATCCCCTATCCTAAGGATAGGGGATAAGTTTGAGATCGCAGGGGGTCCGACCTCTGGGGCCCCCTGCGATCTCTCTGTACGGGGCCCCGGCTCTCCGACGAGATAGCGGGTGTCGACTCCCCGCACGAGGCGGCGGCCGACACGCCCCCTCAATACATCTCAATGGCAGAGCCGGAGATTGCCGAAGGCAGCGCTTCGGCTCTGCCATAGAGTTGTATTGAGGGGGCGTGTCGGATGCCGCTTCGTGCGGAGGTCGACATGCCCCCTTCCCGCAGGCTGTCGGGGCTCCGTACAGGAGATCGCGGGGGGCCCCAGGGGTCGGACCCCCCGCGATCTGCAACTTATCCCCTATCCTTAAGATAGGGGATAAGTTGTAAACCAATGAATCACCACTGGACTACTCCTTTAAGTCATGTAAAAAAAAAAAAAAAAAAAGAAAAATCAACATAACCCTGGATTTCCTACACGCTTCAGGCTCATAAAAAAAAAAAGAAAAATCAACATAACCCTGGATTTCCTACACGCTTCAGGCTCATAGGCTTTTTGGCTGCATGACTAGTCCACATGATGAATGACGATAATGCTGTAGCAAAGAAAGCCTGTCAAAATAAATGGTTAGTAATCCCTCCCTTTGGTTTACTTATATTCAGTTTTCTGCTTACCATAGAGGCCAGAAGATAAAGATTTAAAAAAATCGGAAAGATGATAGTATAGATACATACTTAGCATAGATATGTCGCCTACACAAAATGTAGGTATTCAAAAACCAGCTTGTAACCTACCACTCTGAGAAGTATTACCGAGGCATTCCTTTAGTAATACTTCATCTAGCCTAATTCTCAATAAGTACTGTATTTTTTTTCTTGAATTTTAGACCATTTTACAATATAGCTCTTTTATTCTTGTTTCTTTTCACTTATTTAAATAAGCTTATGGTGATGAAAAGTTATTCAATTTTCAAAAAAATCTAAATCTAATATTCTGACAATATCTGTCAGAGGGAAAGATTCTCCTTTCAGGACCACTTCGTGCCAGGAGAGAAACTCTGGGTAAAAATGGCTCCTGCTCTGGTGGACCCAGAATATCATTGCATTACATGGACAACTGTATATTTGAATGGCCAGCATGTAATGCCCCTTCAGCGGCCACAGCAGGGGCAGTACATGGCACAGGCAGCACATGCATTCCCAAATAAAAACTGAAAGAAACCATATCAACTTCTCTTTAAAAAGGGGCTACAAATCCAGGCTTGACTGGGGTTCATAGTCTAAGGCTTCCTCTAGTTTCCAACTTTAAATGGGCACTGTCAGATCCAAAAACGTTTTATATGTCGTTACTGATTTAAAAAAAAAAAAGTTGTTTACATTTTTAATAATTAATAAAGAAAACTGCACCAGAAAATTCCACCACTAGGGATCCCCATATCTTCTGGGATACTAACCAGTCCTGCAGCAGCATCAGGCTTGTCCATGAGTCATGGACAAGAGATGACTCATGGACAAGGCTGCATGAGCAAACACACATCACCTACCACCACCACATGCCCCCTTCCTCTGAGAGGATTTCTAACACTATAAGCTAATGAAATTTTTTATGATAAATATAGGTGAAAGAGGCATAAAAAAAGAAAAGAAAAAAAAAATCGATGAACATGGTAAGGATTAGGTACTGAGTAACATTAATAAAAAACATTTTTTTTTCTTTTTTGACAGGTACGCTTTAAAGTGGTTGTCTGGGCTCCAGTAAATCACTGGACTGAGCAGATAGTTCCTGCATGAGTGATATGCCATGGGAAGGAAAAAGTACAGGAAGGCACCAGTGACTAAGATTAGACAGTGGAGTGGAAGAGGTAAGTATGCTGTCTTTTATGTCTTCTGAACACAGAGGTCACATTACATGATAACCCTCTTGCCTAGTAAACCCCTTTAACGACTGCTGTTCCGGGGGTCAGTCTTGGATTAGAAATGGAAGTTATGAGGAACAAAGACATGGTCAAGAACAGAGTCAGAAAGTCAAGCAGAATGTACTAAGCCAAAGGATAACCAGGAACATGGCCAGAAGACAGAACCAGGAAAGGACAACAGGAACCAAGCAGTCAGACCAAAGAGTTTAGGATCAAGATAAATACAGAGTCAATAACAATATAAACAATCATAATGACCTGATTTCATCTAGGAGTGGCAGTCACCCCCACAACCTTACGCAGAGGGCCAAACACTTAACAGATGCAGAAAGGAGGAAAGTCAGGTTACTCAGCAACCAGACGCAGCCGATAGCCCATCAAATTACTGTATGTACATTCAAAGAATAACAATCTATTCTGGTCATATGATCAGAAACGTGCATTGCTTGTTACAGCATAGTTTTCAATAGCTCTGTACTGTACCTGTGTGATTACCACAAAATCAGGAAATCTTGTTCTCCAAAAAAAGAGTATGGCTAAATTCACATATAGAAGTTTTGCTGAAAGTTCTGTCTGGGTTTGCAGGCAAAAAAATGTCCAACCTAATAAAACAGCAACAAAGTGGGTGGAATTATGATAAAATCCATCCACATGCTGAAGAATTTTTTTTTTCTCTCCAATAGTTTGCCAATTTCAAGGGTTTGTTGCAGCTTTTCCCCATTGACTTTAATTGGGATGTGAAAATCTACAATTAAATACTACTATTACACATTTTGCAGAGCAGGTTATCTGTAAATCTACAGCAATATCTATTGAGATAAAAGTAAAAAAAAACAAAAAAAAACGCTACACTCACCTTAACAGTAACTATACTAGACTTCGCTGGGAAAAGGTAATCCTCTACTTGAATATCTTTAGGAGTTTTGTAGAAAAGCTTAGTCATACTACTCCTTATCTATTTCATCGACTATTAACATATTTCGGAATGGCTCTCCTGCACAACCATACGTTTCCTTTTCTCACCTTTTAGACAAAACAACATTCTTTGCATGTCAGCAGGGCAAGGCCTACAACATCAACACCCTTTGTAAAGTGAAGTGAGTCTGGCATCAGTTTCCATAGCCGATTGAAAGTTAAATCCTTATCCGTACTACTTAAGTCTTCTGTGACATTAACTAGGTGTTAAATGACACTTATACCAGAATTGCCAAGATAAATCCCAACACTAGAATTAATACAGATATTACATTTTACTCTAAGACAGAGCCAGAAATAGAAAATATATGTGTGTTACACAAATTTCAGGGAACTTTAGTACTGAATACTCATATGTACCATCTATAAATACATCTAATAAATGTGGATGATGTGTGCATGATAATATTGCTTTAGTAAACCAGTTGCTCCAGTTAACATCATGCAAGACTACTTTGGCTCAAGAGGGAATGAACAAAGCAAGGCTTTCTCAGTGTACTGAATCAGGAATTGTATTCTCGTTCTGCAAAGACAATCAATAATCTCTCCTGATGCTACACAACTTTAAGCCTGCTCCCCTCAACAGCCAGTGCTCATCGATGTGCTACATTCCAACAGGAACATTTCATATCGACAGCATGCAGCAGGATCAATACTATTCATCTCTTCACCTGATGGCCAGATTCAGCTTTCAACCTTGTTATCTACTTTTCCTATCAACTTGACCTAAACTGTGGCAAGACTACATAAAAAAATAAATGTTTTAAAATTACTCGGATACAAAAGTTAATTCACTTTTCTTACACCAATAATAAAATTAATAAAATGATGTTTCTAAACATTTGTTATTTTTGCATCTAAAATGCAGGGTTAACGTGCTGGTAAGCTCAATGTGAAAACCGTATGCAACCGTATCGCAAAACATATTCATTAACATCTCATAGAAAATCGTACACAACTAGATGTAGCCGGTACTGTATGTTTTTGATCTTGTACGTTTTTTTCCCGTTCGCAAAACCGTGGCCTACCACGGGTCTGTCCTGTTTTGGATTCTTTCATGTTATAAAAACTGTATACGGTTTTTATAACATTCTGCTCAATGCAAAAGCATTGGGCATTAAAGGGTACCTCTCATCAAAAAAACTTTTGATATATTATAGATTAATGTATGCAGAATAACTTCACAATTGCATGTTATTAAAAAATATGCTTCTTTCTATTTAATTTTCCACTTTGAAGAAATGACCACTAGGGGTCTCCCTACCAGTCCTGGCAGCAAGCATTTCAGACTCATGCTGGAGTCCTAAACACTACGAGCTGCCAGTCTGCTTTGTTCACAAAGGAGATCACTCAGAGCTGCCAGCCTGCTTTGTTCACAGCCTGTTTGGCTGTGAACAAAGCAGGCTGGCAGCTCTGAGTGTTTAGGACTCCAGCATGAGTCAGAAATGCTTGCTGACAGGACTGATCGGGAAAAATACAATAGAAAGAAGCATATTTTTCATTAACATGCTATTGGAAAGTTATTCAACATTCATTAATCTAAAATATATCAAAAGTTTATTTGATGAGAGGTACCCTTTAAAATACATATGGTTGTGTCAGTTTTTTGTTTCTCTTTTGTAAAAAACGTGATGTGAATGTAGCCCTAGGTTTACACACTTCACACTAGTAAAGAGGTTATTCAGAACGTGAAGGGCTGCGAGACCTTTGGAAGCCTGTAATAATGGATACTGTATGACTGTAAAAACCTTTGAGCGATCAGAAATGTAAATAATGACATTGGGGGAGATTTATCAACATATGTCCAGAGGAAAAGTTGCTCAGTTGCCCATAGCAACCAATCAGATTGCTGCTTTCATTTTAAACAAGACATCTGAAAAATGAAAGAAGCGATCTGATTGGTTGCTATGGGCAACTGAGCAACTTTTCCTCTGCACAGGTTTTGATAAATCTCCCCTTTTGTGTCTAGCCTAATTTCACCACATACAAATCTAAGATGACTGGAAGTGCAAGATAAGACTCAGACTGGCATTCATGATGAAACGTGTCGCTCTAAAACAGTTGCTAGCCACAGGCTATAGCTGACCACTCCTTCATTTTCACTTGTTGAAACAAGAAAATAAATAGTAGAAGCAGTAAGGAGACAGATAAAGAAACCGTAAACTTCTCTACCTATATGGAGATTATTTCTGCTATAGAACATTCAGAAGTTCAGTGTAAAATATCAGATCTGCAATTGCACTTTTTGTTCCAATATTCAAACTGTGTGATAGGGCCACACAACTATAATGGGTCATTTACAGTACTGCAACCTCTACATCGGTGGTCTTAAACCTGCGGACCTCCAGATGTTGCAAAACTACAATTCCCAGCATGCCCGGACAGCCAACGGCTGTCCGGCATGCTGGGAGTTGTAGTTTTGCAACATCTGGAGGTCTGCAGGTTCAAGACCACTGCTCTACATCATCTTCCACCATACGAAAGAGATTTTAGGCTAGATTGTCATCGCGATTTGTGAGCCTCCGAGGCACAGATACGTTGTGAAACTGTCAAAATGGCATGCTGACAAATCCAGGCACGGACAGGCATGGGCCCTATTCAATTCAATGACCTGCACATAGTCAGCTAGTGACTGAAACGCATGCTTTGAAGCACTATTGCCCACATTGTAGTGTAAGTGAAGCATTTTTTTTTTACACCTTTTTTTGTGTGCTGGTAATGTGTAAGAGCGACAAATTTATTAAATGGTCACAAAGCATTTGATAAATTTTGTGCAGGTCACGTTTTCTGAAATTTCACTCTTCACATACACTAAAAAAAGCTAAGCTAAGTCTGGGCCGGTGTGGTTTTAGAGACTTTTCAGTGGCTTTGCGCCTTTTTTGCTCCTTTTTACAAAAAGGCGCAGTTCATAAAACCCTTCCATATCATGTGTATTGCCAAAATCAGTGGATTGCAACTCAAAATCAGCAGAAATGTGTAAACCAAAAGGCGCAAAAAAAAGCGCAAATAAAACCTGCTTGCTCCTTTTTTGCCCCTTTTTTTAG
Source organism: Hyla sarda (assembly GCF_029499605.1). Classification (NCBI taxonomy): domain Eukaryota; kingdom Metazoa; phylum Chordata; class Amphibia; order Anura; family Hylidae; genus Hyla; species Hyla sarda. Next base: position 218,602,633 of record NC_079190.1, read on the forward strand.
ACACAAAAAACAGTCTAAAGACAATGATAAATGTGGGCCTATATTCAGTTCAAGCCAAAACTTGTATAAGGTAGGAAAATGAACTGAACTAAGTCACTATCTGACAATTCTGGTCATGTAATTGAATGTGGCTTGTGCCTGTCCGAGCACGGATATGTCGGCATGTCATTTTGACAGTTTCCCGACATATCCATGCCTTAAAGGCACAAGTCTTGATATGAATCTAGTCTTACATGTAACACAAAGCTAATTCTAAATTTACATTCCCAGACTACAGTGTGCTTTCCTGAGCTAATATTTGAGTTTACCTGGAGAAAAGGATCCAGATGTGTCCGGTACTATCTTATTTCTGGAACATGCAATAGCTATGGACCCGCTGGGCTACCCAACTGGTTTAACTCTGGGCCAAACTCAGGAGTAGCATCCAAGTACTCTAGGTTTTTACCCTTTTTCCCACTCAAGGATGTGTAAACTGGACTTTTGCTGCTATAGGGTGCAAGTCTGTTTCCCAAGAGAGGTCTTTTTGTGGGTAGCGACTGGCCCAGCAGACCAAAGGGCCCAGTAAAGACAGGTCTAGGAGCAGGCATGATCCATAGGTAGGTAGCAATGTAATACAATTAAGTACAGCCACACTGGCGGTTTTCTCCCATTTTAGGCGCCGCATTCAACTTTGATCACGGCATCTAAAGGGTTAATGCCAAACATCAGCCCTAGTACTGGGCAGTATGACCAAAAAGGTATCACGGTATGTTTCAAACTTATGGCGGTTCCACGCTATTTGACGGTATTTTTTTTCTCACTCATTTCCCCCTAGCAGCAGCCCCCCCTCAAATGAATTATCAGCCACAGTGCGCTGGGGAACTAACCATACATGACCCGGGGGTGCTGCTCTGCTTTTCCTCCCCCCCCACCAAATGAACTATTAGCCACAGGGCGCTGTCCCCACATCGGGGAAATAATCATGTTACCGGCAGACACTGCTCTCCTCCTCCTGTGAGCCGCGGCGCTGGAAATTAATGAGTTGTGGGCCGTGGGGCCTGCAGAAGCTCTGCAGCGCCTGTGGCCCACTGGCTTTTTGCGCTTGCATGGGGAGGTGACAGCTTCCGTTCATCCGAAGAGAAGTCCTGCTCCCGCAGCTCACAACTCATTCATTTCCAGCGCCACGGCTCGCAGGAGAAGGAAAGCAGCACCTGCGGGTAGCATGATAAGTCCCCCGATGTGGGACAGCGCTGCAGCTGATAGTTCATTCCTTCAAGGGGGGGGAGGGGCCCGACCAGTATTGCGGTATAGGGAAAAATTCATTTTGTACAAAAAAAATAAATAAAATCACACTGGTATTCTGTATGAACTGGTATATCGCCCAGCACTAATCAGCCCTATCCGCGATGTCCGGTATTAGCTGCGGGTCCTGGTTGCTGATAGCAACCGGGACCTGTCGGGTATGACGCGCACTCAGCCCCTGAGCCCGTTTCACATATCTGGAGCCGGCGCAGATACGTTCTGCGTCGATAAGGGGGTAATGGAGAAATGCGGCCCAAAACCTTTAAATGGGCACTGTCATATACAAAAACTTTTGATATGTTGTAAAGTATTAGTAACAAAAAACAAGAATGGCACAACAACCTCGGCCATATAATAATACTATCACAAAAATAGAGGCCATACAGGTAAAGTATGTAAACAAGTATATAATCTTTATTAGACACTGAGTTAAAATATGTTCATAAAATCACAAAAGTAGTAGAATGGTGATCAGAATACACGTTGAAAAGCTGGGTGAGTTTGTTCCAGATAGTAATGGACTAAAGTGATTACAATCATAAGTTCATGTTCCAAAGCGTGGCCCTCTAGTGAAAAGGATAACCGGCTGTACAGCACTGGTATAAAGGGTATGCTAGGGCAGGGGACACACAAGGAAACAAGTGATATAAAGGAGTTGTAATAAAGAAAAACAGGGGAGACTGAAAAAGAATCACAGCATAATAGACAACAGTTTACCCAGTCATACACCCTATGTAGGAACACCTCACCTACCACGAACGCGTTTTGTTCGCCCCCAGACGAAGCTAACAGCTAAAACACGTTCGGGGTAGGTGAGGTGTTCCTACATAGGGTGTATGACTGGGTAAACTGTTGTCTATTATGCTGTGATTCTTTTTCAGTCTCCCCTGTTTTTCTTTATTACAACTCCTTTATATCACTTGTTTCCTTGTGTGTCCCCTGCCCTAGCATACCCTTTATACCAGTGCTGTACAGCCGGTTATCCTTTTCACTAGATTTCACACTTTGGAACAGGAACTTATGATTGTAATCACTTTAGTCCATTACTATCTGGAACAAACTCACCCAGCTTTTCAACGTGTATTCTGATCACCATTCTACTACTTTTGTGATTTTATGAATATTTTTTAACTCAGTTTCTAATAAAGATTATATACTAGCTTACATACTTTACCTGTATGGCCTCTATTTTTGTGAGAGAATGTTGTAAAGCATGCAAAACCAATAGGTTTTACAATTGCTTTCATTAGAAAATTTTCTGTATTTCATACTGAAAAAGCCAGTCAAACAACTGCCCCCCCCCCCCCTGCCTGCTTGGACACATACTAGTCCTGCTGTGTGCATGCATCATCACCTTTGTCATGGACACACTTCCTTGATTGACAGCTGTGAGTGCCGGGCTCATAGCTGGAGGAAAAATCCTGACACTGTAATCTTGTGTCCCGCTACTATCAGTGAGGACAAGCTGGGTGTTGTAGTTTTGCTAATGCTAGGGGAGATGTGAGCAGACAGCATACGGAGGGAGGGGGCGGAGACGTGCACAGTGAGGCCACGCCCCCTCCCTTTGAGAGGAATTCAGACTAGGGAGCTAAATAAAAAAAGTGTAATAAAAACATAAATAAAGGTAATAGACACATAAAAATGATGTACATGGTCAGGATTAGGTACTGAGTGATATATAAAAAAAAAAAAAAAAAAGGTTTTGTTGAATCTGACGGGTACGCTTTAAGTTTCCCTGTGCCCTGGCTGAAAAAAAAAATAAAATAAAATATTTAACTCACCTTCCTAAGTTAACCCATTGAGCCAGCACTGCTCGGCTCCCTGGTTCTTATGCTTGGAATGTTACACTGCGGTCAACGTATCGCCGGCTGCAGCAATGTCCCACCTCGGCCAGCGATAGGCTGAGCGCACTGTCATGTTAGGAGCCTGGGCAGAAGGGAGAAGGCGGGGTCTGAGCTCCTAACATGACAGTGCGCTCATTCTATCATTGGCCAAAGCGGAACATTACTGCAGTCAGTGATACGCTGACCGTAGTGTGACGTTCAGTGCCTAAGAAGCAGAGTGGTGAGCAGCGCCGGAGGAACCGGACGCCAATACCAGTGCAACGGTAGAACGTAGGAAGGGAAGTTAAAGTATTTTTTTTTATTTATTTTTTTTGCTGCATTTCAGTTTTAGTTTTTAAGTTTTGGGCCGCATTTCTCCTTCAACCACAATGTTGTTAAGGCACAAGTGATGCAGCCTTAAAAAAAGGTTATGCAAGACCACAATAGGTGAAGAACAGATTTGGAAAATGTATGCTGTCCCTTAAAGGGGTATACAGGTTTAAATATTTTTTTTTTTGTGGCATTATAACTCCGGTTATGTGGCATTATAACTCAGTTCCTTTCACTTCAATACCACACAGAAACTGAGGACAAGAGTGGCACTGTTTCTGGGAGATAACTGGATAACTCCTTTCAAGCAGCAAGAAGAGTGTGGGTGCACACCATACAGGCCAGACAGAGAACAAAAGCAGAAGATACAGCTGACGGCATCAAAGGCAAGTAAAAGACCTGGAATTGAAGGCATTAGTAAGTTAGTGTATGTCAGCCTTACAATTCCTATTCTTTGGAAGCATTTTATTGGGGGAACATCAAGAAAGTTTTCTCTAAAAATACATTAGATGCCCTATCTGAGCTGGTTTTGCCCCACTTTGTGGTACTAAAAAGAGTTCTATAGAAAAAGGTCCAGGAATTTAGAATAGAAAGGCAACAAGTAAATGTTATTTGGAGGAACATGTTCCTAGCTATCCCAAAAATACCTCTTTAGAATGACAGTAGAAAAATCTGGAAATCTCACTGTCCCACATTAAATCACTCAACTATTTCTCATAGGCAAACATGTTCACTTTCAGCTGTATAATTGTATAACGGGGAATTTTTCTCCGTACTTAACATTTTTCATGTCCAATGAAATCCCTTGCCCGGCTGGGCATGCAGTCTCATTTCTCAGCCTTTCCAACAAAGAAATATCAGATTGCACAAGGTCATCCAGAACTAGGATGACATTTTCAAAATGATGTGCTGCTACTAACGCATCAGAATTCTCTAATCTTAATGTCAAAACCTTCTGCCCAACAAAACACTGAAAAATGTTACAAATTATAAAACAATGTGACAGGCCATTAAGGTGTAATCTCGGAATAATACGGCATTCGTAATGAGACGGACATTGCTTAGTGGCTGGATCCGGCGCTTGGCACCAAGGACAGTGAATGTAATAGGTATGCACCTGATCCTTACATGACAACATACAACAGTAACGAAGCAAGTGCTGGATGATGGGCACAAGATGACCACTTAGCTGATTCCTCCTGACTTCGGTGACAATCTTTAGGAAGAATGATCATGAATGGTAATGAGGATTATGCTTCACTGTGTCAATTAAAACACTTACAGAAGCACTTGTCAGCATGCAGCATTCAGATTAGCAAGACAGAGCCTTGTAACTTTGCATAACAAACTCATTATGTCATTGGATGCACTTTGCTCCGATATCGAGCGTGATCCTACACTGTACGCTTCAATCAGCAACAAAAGAAATGAAAGTATGTCCTCCGTCTATAAAGGGCAAAGAAACATGTTTTTATCGCAGCCATTCCTTTTACTATCATATGCAGTATGTAGTGGTACATGTTTTTGATTGTCATTTCGAGATATATTGTTATTAGCTATAAATATGTGATATTCAAATAAAAGGCTAAAGAAAAAGTGCCAAATACACTTTTTTTAACTGTATTTTTATTTGTTGTTTTGTTATTTTAAAGAAAAGAAAATTAAAGGAGAACTGCGGAATAGGAAAATTATCATCCATACTGCCATCAGTAAAAAAATAAACTGGTACATACCTTCCTTCGCTCCCCCGATGCCTCTGGTAACCGGCTCCGGCCTCCGCCGCGATCCTCGGCGAGTCATACTGCACTCAGCCAATCACCGGCTGCAGCGAAGTCCCGACTCGGCCGGCGATAGGCTGAGCGGCAGTGTGACGTTTTCGGCCCCGGCACCGAGTGCAGTATGACTCGCCGACCACCGGCAACCAGGAAGAGGGTCGCGGCGGAGCCGGTTACCCGGGGAGCGAAGGAAGGTATGTACCAGTTTATTTTTTTACTGCCGGCAATATGGATGATAATTTTCCTATTCCGGAGTTCTTCTTTAAGATAAAAAGCACTTCTATTGCACACAATTTTATTTTTTCCTACTTGTGTAAAACCTTATTAACTAAATTGTGCCATATGGGTAACCCCTTTTTAGCAAATAGAGTTCAAAGGGGTTACTGTGCTTGGAACACTGCTATATTATCCAGAGCAGAGAGTCACTACAAATTATCACCTCTTACTCTTATGAGCCTCTCATCGAACTTCTCAGAAGCAAGAACAGACAGGGTAAAAGGGGAACTTCGGTGGAAACAAATGTTTTCAAATCAACTGGTGCCAGAAAGTTATACAGATTTGGAAATGACATTACTACAAATTTCAGGAACTACTACATATTTATCAAATATGATTGGATCCATTACATGTACACTGGTAGCTTACAAATCAGTGCTACATACAGTGGGGATCAAAAGTTTGGGCACCCCAGGTAAAAATTTGTATTAAGAAGCTAAGGAAAGATGGAAAAATCTCCAAAAAGGCATCAAATTACAGATTAGACATTCTTATAATATGTCAACAAAAGTTAGATTTTATTTCCATCATTTACACTTTCAAAATAACAGAAAACAAAAAAAAATGGCGTCTGCAAAAGTTTGGGCACCCTGTGGAATCTATAGCATGCACTGCCCCTTTGCAAAGCTGAGACCTGCCAGTGTCATGGATTGTACTCAATCATCTGGGAAGACCAGGTGACGTCAGATGTCAATCTCAAAGGTTTTAAATGCCCAGACTCATCTGACCTTGCATCAACAATCAGCACCATGGGTTCTTCTAAGCAGTTGTCTAAAATCTGAAACTGAAAATAGTTGACGCTCACAAAGCTGGAGAAGGCTATAAGAAGATAGCAAAACGTTTTCAGATGTCAATATCCTCTGTTCGGAATGTAATTAAGAAATGGCAGTCATCAGGAACAGTGGAAGTTAAAGCAAGATTTGGAATACCAAGAAAAATATCAGACAGAAAAGCTTGCAGGATTGTGAGAAAAACAATTCAAAACCCACATTTGACTGCACAATCTCTCCAGAAAGATCTGGCAGACATTGGAGTTGTGGTACACTATTCCACTATAAAGAGATACTTGTACAAATATGGTCTTCATGGAAGAGTCATCAGAAGTAAACCTCTTCTACATCCTCACCACAAAAATCAGCGTTTGAACTTTGCAAATGAACATATAGACAAGCCTGATGCATTTTGGAAACAAGTTCTGTGGACCGATGAGGTTAAAATGGAACTTTTTGGCCGGAATGAGCGAAGGTACGTTTGGAGAAGAAGGGGAAAAGAATTTAATGAAAAGAACCTCTGTCCAACTGCTAAGCATGGGGGTGGATCAATTATGCTTTGGAGTTGTATTGCACTCAGTGGCACAGGGAACATCTCACGAGTAGAAGGAAAATGGATTTAATAAAATGTCAGCAAATTTTGGATGCTAACTTGATGCCATCTGTGAAAAAGCTGAAGTTAAAGAGAGGATGGCTTCTACAAATGGATAATGATCCTAAACACACCTCGGAATCCACAGGGGATTACCTCAAGAGGCGTTAACTGAAGGTTTTGCCATGGCCTTCACAATCTCCTTACCTCAACATAATTGAAAATCTATGGATAGACCTTAAAAGAGCAGTGCGTGACAGACAGCCCAGAAATCTCAAAGAACTGGAAGACTTTTGTAAGGAAGAATGGGCAAATATACCTCAAACAAGAATTGAAAGACTCTTGGCAGGCTAAAAAAGCGTTTACAAGCTGTGATACTTGCCAAAGGGGGCAGTACAGGATATTAACTCTGCAGGGTGCCCAAACTTTTGCAGACGCCATTTTTTTGTTTTCTGTTATTTTGAAAGTGGAAATGATGGAAATAAAATCTAACTTTTGTTGACATATTATAAGAATGTCTAATCTGTAATTTGATGCCTTTTGGAGATTTTTCCATCTTTCCTTGGCTTTATGCACATTAATACAAATTTTTACCTGGGGTGCCCAAACTTTTGATCCCCACTGTATAAAACTTTTAATACATTTTTTATAAATTTTTTGGGGAATAAAATGTTATGAAAAAAAGCAGCAATTTTGGCCTTTTTTTTTTTTTTTCAGTTCACGCCATTCACCGTACGGGATAATTAACATTATATTTGAATAGTTTGGATATTTACGCACGGGGCAATATCAAATATGTTTATTAAAACATTATTACACTTTTTGGGGGTGAAATGGGGAAAAAACTGACAATTAAAATTTTTATTGGGGAGGGGATTTTTCTAATTTTTTTACTTTTATTTTTACACTTTAATAGTCCCCATAGAGGACTATTTATAGCAATCATTTGATTGCTAATACTGTTCAGTGCTATGCATAGGGCATAGCACTGATCAGTGTTATCGGTGATCTTCTGCTCTGGTCTGCTCGACGGGGACCTCCGTCCACCATTACAGTGCTGCGGGCGATCCGATTGTCCACATTAAGTGCCGCACTTCTGCAGATGCCGTGATCTGTATTGATCACGGAATCTGAGGGGTTAATGGCAGACATTGCGGATGTCGCCCATTACCTGCGGGTCCCTGGCTGCTATCAGCAGTCGAGACCTGCCGCGCATGACCCGAGCATCGCTCCGATGCTCGTGGTTATGTATAGGACGTAAATGTACGCCCTGGTGCGTTAAGTACCACCTCACCAGGACGTAAATTTACGTCCTGCGTCGTTAAGGGGTTAAGGCCACAAAGTTCAAACTTGTTTTCATCAGACGAGGGAATCTTGTTTCTCACTCAGTCTGAGAGTCCTTTGGGTTTTTAGTTTTTTTTTTAAAGGTTGGTCTTCATTTGTCTTTCTGAAGGGAGGCTTTTTCCCATAAGGACCAGATTGGTGGAGTGCTGCAGTGATTTTTTAGAAGTTTCTCCCATCTGTACACAGAGGCCCCCATTTACTATTGCAAACCCGACATGTTTTGTCGGTTGTGCACCAGATTCTGGCGCATTGCACCAGAAATTCTGTCTGCGCCAGAATGGAAAAAACCAGACTAATCCATTTTACTATGAAAACCCGAAAATTTGGCGTGGCCGTCGTGAAAAAGGGGCATGTTCCTGACATTTTCACAAAAACCCAACATATTTACTAAGGTTTCCACAGAAAATGTGGTGGATTTCAGCTGAGGAAAACCCGACAGATCACAGTCGGTGTAAAAAAAGCAAAATGTAGGGAAAGTGGAAAATGTAGGGAATTAAAGGGGTACTCCAGTGAAAATCTTTTGTCTTTTAAATCTTCTGGTGCCAGAAAGTTAAACAGATTTGTAAATTACTTCTATTAAAAAATCTTAATCCTTCCTGTACTTATTAGCTGCTGAATACTACAGAGGAAATTCTTTTCTTTTTGGAATGCTCTCTGATGACATCACGAGCACAGTTCTCTCTGCTGACGTTATTATTATAATAATAATAATAATAATAACACTTTATTTATTGTTGTCCTCACTGGGATTTGAACCCAAGGCCCCAGCACTGCAGGGCAGCAGTGCTAACCACTGAGCCACCATGCTGCCCTCAGCATACATCTGCTATGCACGGTTGTTAAAATGGACAGAGATGTCAGCAGAGAGCACTGTGGTCATGATGTCAGCAGTGTTGAAAAAAGAAAGGAATTTCCTCTAGCCTTCAGCAGCTAATAAGTACTGGAAGGATTAAGATTTTTTAATAGAAGTAATTTACAAATATGTTTAACTTTCTGGCACCAGTTGACTTAAAAGAAAAAAGGTTTTCACCGGAGTACCCCTTTAAAACACACAAAGAAACCTACACAACACTCTTAGTAAATCAGGGCCAGAATTTTTAAAGCTCAGCCTTTAACCTCTTCAGGACATAGGGCGTATAGATACACCCTGCATCCCGAGTCCTTAAGGACCGAGGGCGTATCCATACGCCCGTGGGAATTCCGGCCCCCACCGCTAGCCGGTTGGGGACCGGAGCCGGATGCCTGCTGAAATCGTTCAGCAGGCATGCCGGCATATCGCCCAGGGGGATCATTATGCCCCCCCATGTCGGCGATCGCCGCAGATCGCTGGACAATTCAGTCCAGCGATCTGCGACGATTCCGGGTCAATCGGGTCTCCAGTGACCCGATGACCCGGAATTACTGGCTGTTCGGGGCCGTCTCTGACGGCCCCGAACAGCCAGAGCCTGCAGGGGTTAGATGGCACTGGTGCCACCTCACGATCGCCCTGATTCGTCGGCCGGTAATCAATCAGGGCGCCTGCTGCGGGTGTCACTCCCGCACCCGCTCCGCCCCTCTTCTGGAGGACGTGAGCAGGTGCGGGACGTGCACCCCGGGTGCTGGGGACCCCGATCCCCGGCGTTAATGTTGGGATCGGGGCCCCAGGAGCAGCGGCGGCGGCGGGACTGACCTGCAGCGTCTGGATCGTTCGAGGTGAGTGACAGCCTCCTGCTGTTGCTTAGCAACAGCTCCCAGCATGCAAAAAGGGCATGCTGGGAGCTGTAGTTATGCAACAGCAGGAGGCAGACCACCACAACTCCCAGCATTCCCTTATGGGCATGCTGGGACTTATGGTTTTGCAACAGCTGGAGGCACATTCTTTCTACGGAAAAGTGTACCTTCAGCTGTTGTATAACTACAACTCCCAGCTTGCACAAACAGCTAAAGTGCATGCTGGGAGTTGTAGTGGTGCATCTGCTGGTTGCATAACTACAACTTTCAGCATGCCCGTTGGCTGTCGGTGACTGCTGAGAGTTGTAGTTTTGCAACAGCTGAAGGCACACTGGTTGTGAAACTCAGTTTTTTTTTCCCTAACTCAGTGTTTCACGACCGGTGTGCCTCCAGCTGTTGCAAACTACAACTCTCAGCAGTCACCGTACACCATGCACCGTACATGCTGGGAGTTGTAGTTTTGAAACAGCTGGAGGCACACTGGTTGTGAAACACTGAGTTAGGTAACAAACTCAGTGATACATAACCAGTGTGCCTACAGTTGTTGCAAAACTACAACTCTCAGCAGTCACTGACAGCCAACGGGCATGCTGGGAGTTGTAGTTATGCAACAGCTGGATGTCCCCCCCCAATGTGAACGTACAGGGTACACTCACATGGGCGGAGGATTACAGTAAGTATCTGGCTGCAAATTTGAGCTGCCGCAAACTTTCTGCTGCAGCTCAAATTGCCAGCGAGAAACTACTGTGAACCCCCGCCCGTGCGACTGTACCCTAAAAACACTACACTACACTAACACAAAAAATAAAATAAAAAGTAAAAAACACTACATATACACATACCCCTATACAGCCCCCCTCCCCTCCCCAATAAAAATGAAAAACGTCTGGTACGCCACTGTTTCCAGAACGGAGCCTCCAGCTGTTGCAAAACAACTCCCAGTATTGTCGGACAGCCGTTGACTGTCCAGGCATGCTGGGAGTTTTACAACAGCTGGAGGCACCCTGTTTGGGAATCACTGGCATAGAATACCCCTATGTCCACCCCTATGCAAGTCCCTAATTTAGGCCTCAAATGCACATGGCGCTCTCACTTTGGAGCCCTGTCGTATTTCAAGGCAACAGTTTAGGGTCACATATGGGGTATCGCCGTACTCGGGAGAAATTAGGTTACAAATTTTGGGGGGTATTTTCTGCTTTTACCCTTTTTAAAAATGTAAAATTTTTGGGAAAACATTTTAGGTAAAAAAAAAAAATTTGTTTTTACATATGCAAAAGTCGTGAAACACCTGTGGGGTATAAAGGTTCACTTAACCCCTTGTTACGTTCCCCGAGGGGTCTAGTTTCCAAAATGGTATGCCATGTGGGGTTTTTTTTGCTGTCCTGGCACCATAGGGGCTTCCTAAATGCGGCATGCCCCCAGAGCAAAATTTGCTTTCAAAAAGCCAAATGTGACTCCTTCTCTTCCGAGACCTGTAGTGCGCCAGCAGAGCACTTTTCACCCCCATATGGGGTGTTTTCTGAATCGGGAGAAATTGGGCTTCAAATTTTTAGGGGTATTTTCTGCTATTACCCTTTCTCAAAATAAAAAATCTTTGGGAAAACAAGCATTTTAGGTAAAAATTATTTTTTTTTTTTTTACATTTGCAAAAGTCGTGAAACACCTGTAGGGTATTAAGGTTCACTTTATCCCATGTTACATTCCCCGAGGGGTCTAGTTTCCAAAATGGTATGCCATGTGTTTTTTTTTTGCTGTTCTGGCACCATAAGGGCTTCCTAAAGGTAACATGCCCCCCAAAAACCATTTCAGAAAAACGTACTCTCCAAAATCCCCTTGTCGCTTCTTCCCTTCTGAGCCCTCTACTGCGCCCGCCGAACACTTTACATAGACATATGAGGTATGTGCTTACTCGAGAGAAATTGGGCTACAAATACAAGTAAAAATTTTGTCCTTTTACCCCTTGTAAAAATTCAAAAATTGGGTCTACAAGAACATGTAAGTGTAAAAAATGAAGATTGTGAATTTTCTCCTTCACTTTGCTGCTATTCGTGTGAAACACCTAAAGGGTTAAAACGCTGACTGAATGTCATTTTGAATACTTTGGGGGGTGTAGTTTTTATAATGGGGTCTTTTATGGGGTATTTCTAATATGAAGACCCTTCAAATCCACTTCAAACCTGAACTGGTCCCTGAAAAATACTGAGTTTGAAAATTTTGTGAAAAATCGGAAAATTGCTGCTGACCGTTGAAGCCCTCTGGTGTCTTCCAAAAGTAAAAACTCATAAATTTTATGATGCCAACATAAAGTAGACATATTGTACATGTGAACCAAAAAAAATGTATTCGTAATATCCATTTTCCTTACAAGTAGAGAGCTTCAAAGTTAGAAAAATGCAAAATTTTCAAATTTTTCATCAAATTTACGGATTTTTCACCAAGAAAGGATGCAAGTATCGACAAAAATTTACCACTATGTTAAAGTAGAATATGTCACGAAAAAACTATCTCGGAATCAGAATGATAACTAAAAGCATTCCAGAGTTATTAATGTTTAAAGTGACAGTGGTCAGATGTGCAAAAAACGCTCCGGTCCTTAAGGCCAAAATGGGCTCCGTCCTGAAGGGGTTAAGTAACCATAGGAATCTTAGTGATCTCTTAGTGACCTTCTCCCTGATTACTTAGTTTGGTGGGGCATCCAGATCTAGTAAGGTTGCTCCAAACTTTTTCCATTTCAGAATTATAGAGGTCACTGTGCTCTTGAGAACTTTCAGTGCAGCAGAACGTTTTATTGTACCCTTCTCCAGATCTAGAACTCCTCAAAAGCCAGTCTCTAAACTCCACAAACAATTTAGTTTCAGATAATTGAAGGACTTTGTGACAAGTCGCACATGATAAATTCATGACCACTGCAAAAAGTCAACCAGAATATGGCATAGCTACTCAATTTTAGAAAAAGCTTCTAAAGCAAAAGTCACAATGAAAAATCTCTAAATAGTAACTGCAACAAATCGTGCAGCAAATCAACACCACAAAAACAGGGTAAAACCAATAATAAATTTCCCTGCACGCTGTTGTTGATTCTAAGGGTACATTCCCACACGGCGTATTTGCTGCGTATTTGCTGCTGCGTATTTTATTTTCTCTGTTGAAGTCAATGGGTAGGAAAATACGCAGCACCAAATACGCAGCAAATACGCAGCAAAATACGCCGCGTGGGAACGTACCCTAAAGGGGGAAATATACACTACTGAGAATTAGGAGTTTGCAGACCTTTGAACTGGTATTATTATTATTTTTTTTTTGTGGACGCTTTTTGTTTTATGATTGTTTCATACTGATATAACCTACAGTTGAATAAGAATCCCTTTATGAAAAAAAAGTGTTTTGCCTGCTTATGTTTTCTTTAAAAAGGTTAATATTAGGGGTGTGAATCGCCAAGAATTTGGCGATTCGATTCGAATCGCGATACCAGTGTGGCGATTCGATATATCGCGATATATCGCGATACCGTCTAGGTGACGATACATCGCGATATATCGCCCACCTGGGAGCATTCATAGATCCCAATAGACGCCGCTGTCAGCTTTGACAGCGGCGATCTAGTACTCCGGTGCTCACTTTTCTCATGTTATCCCGTGCGGGCTGCAAAATAAAATAAAACGCACTTTATCTTACCTGCCAACGAGCCCGCGGAGCTCCGGTACAGTCCGGTACAGGTGTTCGGTCCCCGGGCTGTATTCTTCTTACTTCCTGTTAGTCCGGCACGTCACATGGAGCTTCAGCCTATCACCAGCGGAGGCGGGACATCGCTGCGGCTGGTGATAGGCTGAAGCTCCATGTGACGTGCCGGACTAACAGGAAGTAAGAAGAATACAGCCCGGGGACCGAACACCTGTACCGGAGCTCCGCGGGCTCGTTGGCAGGTAAGAAAAGTGCGTTTTATTAAAAATTCCACATCCCTAAAAGAATCGATTCAAAAATATTTTGAATCGATTCTGTATCGGCAAATGAAAAATCGCGATTATCGCGAGAATCGATTTTTTCTTACATCCCTAGTTAATATATTACCAAATCTACAAGGGTATGCTAACTTTTAAGCTCAACTTTATATGGTTGTCACAAGCTGAACTTGATTTATAGATAAATAAAACAAAGAGAGTCAGCAGTGGACCACCTCAACTGTCGTGCAGGTGTTTGGTTTGACCAGCCTGCCGAGGTCGGAATAGCAAACTCCATCCAAAGGAAACACAGCACTGATCATGAGGTCTGGTGTAAGGCTGCATTCACACCACGTTTTTGCAATACAGTTCCCGTATCAGGTTTTTAATGAAAAACGGATTCCTCAGACCCGTACTAAACTGTATCAAAATGTGTGTACGAATTTTAACCTGTATACGGTTAAAAACCGTATATGGTTTGAAAAATTATGTTCGGTTGCATCCGTTTTTTAAGAAAAAAAAAACGTATACGTTCTTAACTTTTCACTCCATTATGAAAAAGGTTTCACTTGTTTAATTGAAATTCCAAGAAAAAAACTGTGCAAAGTCAAAAACTGTATGGTGAAAACTGGATGGAACAGTACACACATATGGTTCTATACTTTTCCCATTAACTCCCATGTTAGCAAAAAAAAAACATATACAGTTTAAATACGGTTTTTCACCCGGACCAAAAACCGTGGTAGGCTACAGTTTTGGGCACAGAAAAAAAAATGGACAAAACTGTACAAAATGGACACAACCGGATGCATCGTTTGACATACGGTTTTCAATACGGTTCCATACGGCTTTCTAATTGAATACGTATACGGGAACTGTATTGCAAAATCGTGGTGTGAATGCAGCCTAAAAAAGACTGTAAGTCTATTGCACCAAACATCAACACATGCAATGTTTCTGCTTAGAAAGCCTTTCTCATGCATGCTTTAGACTAAGTTTCCACTTGTTTTTTTTTTTTCTGGCAGTTTTTGAGCCAAAGCCAGAAGTTCAAAAGGAAGTTTAAAAGGAATAGAACATATAAAGGAAGGACTTATACTTCTCCTCCCTTATGGATCCATTTCTGCTGTGGCAGTATTTCAAAAACTTAGCCTAAGAAAGGCTTTCTAAGCCGAAATGTTAAATGTATTGATGCTTGGTGATATAACTACTAGCATTTTTTATACCGGACCTTTTGACCAGTGCTGTGTATCCTTTGGATGGACTTTGTTTTTAGATAACCAACAATCATAAATGCAGTAATGTCCACATGAGTCTAGTTTCCAGTATGATAAGTAAACAGAAGGGTTCTCAGATTGCAACATTGAAAAGTGTGAAAGAAGCTTTAGGATGAAAGCACACAAGCGGTCAGGCGCATTTGGACACATGCAGTCAACAGCAGTTTTGACAGTGTTAGATGTAGATTTTCTTGCAGATTTTGCAATGGACTGGCTGTAAAATGCAATGATTGCTCTGCTTTCTGTGTGGAAATCTTCCAGTACATGAGGATAGGGTTGTAAAACCCCCATTCAGATTTACTGTAATGTAAATTGTTGTGGCTCTGCAAAGCAAAATCTGCACCACAAATCTACAGTGAATCATACACATCTGGTTCAAGGTGCTAATACAATAAAGATAGCTGTCCACTGCTGTTCCTTTTGACAACCCCATGAACATGCATTCTTGGCACAGCCAAGTGTGCATGTTTTTTATTGGGTTAATGAAGACAAGCCCCTGACCAGCTCCCCTTGTAGCCACTTATTTCTTTGTAAGACAAAGAATTTGACAAGTGGAAATCCAATAAACCCAATCTTTCCTTCCTCCGGCAACTGCCCTCAGTGAAGTGTCTGGGTGACCCTCAGTTAGGGTGCATTCACATTAAGTTTTCTTCATACGGTGACCGGATCCGGCTGGGTATGTCAAAATGTCCCAGCTGGACCTGACCTGCTTCTCAGTCATTTGAATGAGCCGACCGGAATAAAATAGTGAGTCCGGTTGGCTCATTTTTGCCCCATATCCAGTTTTGTGGCCAGACTGAAAACCGTAGCATACCACGGTTTTCAGTCCTGCCACAAAACCGGAAAAGGGGCAAAAATTAGCCGATCGGAGTCACTATCTTACTCCTGTCGGCTCATTCAAATTATTGTGCAGCAGTCAGCCCATGTGAAATATATAAACAGACTTGCTCACTGAAACAATTATTAGAATAGTCTGAAGCAATTCTCACCAATCCAGATGAAGGAAAACAATTAAGTTGTGTGCTTTGAACTGGATTGGTTGGCAATTACTTCAGAAAATACACTGACTGTTTTAATAACTGTTTGTGTGCAAGTTTACATTTAATGGGGAAAAAAAAAAATCAACTCATTGCCTATTTTATAC
The DNA here is from genome assembly GCF_029499605.1 of Hyla sarda. Lineage (NCBI taxonomy): Eukaryota > Metazoa > Chordata > Amphibia > Anura > Hylidae > Hyla > Hyla sarda. The sequence goes on from NC_079190.1 coordinate 218,618,890, forward strand.
AGACATATTACGAATGGTTTCACACAAGGATATCACAAATGCACTGGTCTGACAAATGTTCAGTCCATTAACCATTGAACTTCTCAAAGATAAAGTCAATTTGAAAACCACACCTCAGCGTGATTTTGGCCACATCGTAACCACATAACGGTTTAATGTGTGAACCCTAGTAAAGTAATAAAGTTGTTTTTAAAAGTATGTAGATTTTCCACATGCAAATCCACTGTTGAAAGTCAGCAGTCAAGACTGGCAGGCTGCCATATCATAGATGACAATGCAGTGCTAGAATTCTACCAGAAAGGAGTGGAAATCTGACTGTCCATTAGGGTTCAGGACTACAGAATGCTGCTTTTCATTCGCTCAGTCATGACTTAGGGGGCAATGACAAAATAGATTTCTTGCCGGTGAAAAACAAAGTGTCAGATCCCATTTTTCAAAACCTGAATGCTTGCTATGGACAATCTCCCCATATATCAGATTTCAACTATTGAACACCGAAATAGAATGTTTTATTATTATGTCCATCAACGTTTCCATCATGGTTACAGCATTCTTCCATTTTATCACTGTTCCATTTCGTATGGAACATTGACTTGTAATATCGCAGGGTCTTGAACCTGTCATGAGAATCTGATCCATACATTGTATACAGTAGATAAAAGAGAAACAAGCGCACTCACCACGTAAGCAGCATAAAACTTGACTTTATTGCGAACATCCAGGTAACAGACATCAGGAGTGCAGGGGAAAGGGAGGGAAGGAGGTAGTCGCGGGCGACAGCACCGTCTCGCGCACAGCGGCGCTTCTTGAGGCCCCAAGGGCCTCAAGAAGCGCCGTGGTGCGCCAGGCGGTGCTGTTGCCCACGACTACTTCCTTCCCTCCCGTTCCCCTGCACTCCTGATGTCTGTTACCTGGATGATCGCAATAAAGTCAAGTTTTATGCTGCTTACATGGTGAGTGCGCTTGTTTCTCTTTTATCTACTGTATACAGTGGATTTGTCTGCTGCCTTCACAAGCTTGCACCCCCACCACCTATACACAGGACAGACCCGCTGCTACATTGTCATTACAGGACTCCATGCACGTTTAATACCCTACAGCGCAGTGCCAGGTATATCTCTCTCTATATAGACTGATCCATACATTGGTTTCCTCTCCTCTTCCACAACAATAGTGAAAATATCCGGTAAGGTCAGCGGCGTACCATGCAATTCTCAAAAAAAAATAAAAAATTGATTACTGTATGGGCACCATAATGGTGCCCATACAGCAAACAAGTTTTTTTTCCCTTCAAAATGCAAAACCCTGCCCCAACACAGCAGAATGGAGATGATCATCAACAACAAAGCAGATCAATAGGACCTATCAACAATATGGAACAACTCTGCTCGTCCATGGCTTCTATGCAGAGATCAAGGCAGGTAGTGATGTGTATCCAGGAGGACTGATCCTTCTCTGCACACACAGCTGTCCCCTGGACAACAATCCCACTGGGTAGCTAGGGGTTAATGGTAACCGGACTAACAAGTTTATTAAAGCATCTGGAGGAGGATCATGTGGCATGATACCGCACAGTCAGGACACAGCCCTCCTCCAGAGATCACACGCGATCCTGCCTGGACTTCCAGGATTTCCCTGGGATCTGCTGTTCCCCGGCATCTGATGTGTAGGATGCTCCGCTCTGCTGCATCCATTCCGTAACTTTGCATCTGATTCTAGTATTCTGCTCCATTATCAGTGGATTAGGGAGCAGACAGAAGGCAATCCCGTCTCCACTCACTGCTGCCATATGTTACACTATAGGAGCCACATAACATGAAGCATGTACATACAACTGGATCTACACGTCTGTCTGTAGACATTACCCAACGTGTATGTGCTGCAGATTACACACATGCATTACCATCCCTATACACCACACGTATTCACTGCTTGCCTACTACACGTTGGGAATTCCGAATGAGCACTGCAGAAAAGCCCATGAGCCCCGGCACCTGCATGAGTAATAAGAGGCAGTCTCACCTGTGCAGCCGCCGTGTACCCGCACCGGGTTCTGCAGCCTCTCCGCTCCCCGGCTATACATGTCAGTGTGCCTGTGTGTTTGCACTGGCTCCACAACTCCGGCCTCTCCGCCAATCAGCGGCCTCCTAACACAAACTTTCGCCCCCAGCGCGGCGGAGTTGCCGTAAAACGCGGTCTCTGATTGGCTGCCGGCGGGGAGGCGTCCCATTGGCTGTGCCGTGATGTGTGGTGATAATGCAGAGGGGTCAATACTTGTCTGTGGTGTACTGGAGTATGGATGTGGCGCTGCCTGCCGGGTCAATACAATGCTGGCCTCTCTCCAAAGCAAACACTATCGGTTATGTATTAATAAGGGAACTATGGCGGAGCTCTCGGGTCAGCATTTCTAGGGAACTTGGCTTTCACAAGGGAAGTCCGGTCACTTCTGCTTTTGGTTTCTGACGTTTTTGCAACATTTATTTATCTTTTTCAGTCTTAGGGTGTGTTCACACTGAGCAAATGAAGAGGAATTCATGCTGAAAAATTTATGGGCGGAAATAAGGGTTTTTCAGCCATTTCTGCGCGAATTCCATGCAAATTCCGCACGAAAACGATGTGGGGTGGAATTTTTTTTTTTTACCATTGACTTCTATTGGATTCTCCTTGCGGATTCCGCTTGAAGAATGAACATGCTGTTACTTCAAGCGGAAAGAAATTCAGCGTCGGAATTCCGCTAGCAGAATTTCTGCAGTGTGAACAGGACAGCAGAGAAAACATTAAAGTCAATGGGCAGAGGAGATGTGTATAATTTGGAGCGGAGAATTCAAGAGGAATTACTTGAATAAATTCCTCTTGAATTACTCAGTGTGAACGCACCCTTAGGGTGCGTTCACATGGAGTAAATGAAGAGTAATTCACGCCAAAAAATTTATGGGCGGAAAATATAATTTTATTTTTGTGGGAAATTCGCGTGGAATTACCCGCGGACATGGGGGAGAAAGAAGTGAAGGGTTTTTCAGCCATTTCCGCGCAAATTGAGTGCGAATTCTGTGTAAATTGCGCGCAAATTGTCCGCGAATTCCGCGCAAAAACGATGTCGGGTGGAATGTTTTCTTCTACCATTGACTTCAATTGATTTCTGCTAGCGGATTCCGCTTGAAGAATGAACATGTTCTTTCTTCAAGCGGAACGGAATTCAGAGTCGGAATTCTGCCAGCAGAATTTCCGCAGTGTGAACAGGACAGCAGAGAAAACATTGAAGTCAATGGGCAGAGGAGATGGGAATTAATTTGGTGCAGAGAATTCTAGAGGAATTACTCGAGTAAATTCCGCGTGAATTACTCAGTGTAAACATACCCTTAGGGTGCGTTCACACTGAGGAATTCAAGAGGAATTCACGAGGAATAATTTCAGTCAGGAAACTGTTGCCTTCTCCATCAAGCGGAATTTCCATGCGGAAATGAAGAAGAATGAAGGAGGAGGCTATTTAATCTACTTTTCTGAATTTCGCTTGAATTCCGCTCGAATTCCTCTCAAATTCCGCTTGAAATCCGCTTGAATTCCGCTTGAAAACGATGTCAGGCAGAATTTTTTTTTTACCATTGACTTCTATTGGATTCTGCTGGCGGATTCCGCTTGAAGAAATTCAGCATCGGAATTCCGCTATCCGAATTTCCGCAGTGTGAACAGGACAGCAGAGAAAACATTAAAGTCAATGGGCAGAGGAGATGTGCATTCATTTGGAGCGGAGAATTCAAGAGGAATTACTCGAATAAATTCCTCTTGAATTACTCAGTGTGAACGCACCCTTACTTCCTGAAAGAAATATTTACCCCAAATGTGGGGAGAAAAAAAAATAACATTCATTAAGTTTATGAATATGGCCCATAGTGACCATTGGAATCCAGCATGAAGATTCCGCTGCAGCAGAGTTGCTGCATTCTGCTGCACTGTGCATATGGAATTTCTGTGCCTGATGTTTCTGACATGAAAATTCCATTTTCCGTGTCTGCATAAAGAAAGAACCTGCACATTCTTTGTGCGGAGACTGCACGGAATGCGCCCAAAAAAAAAAATTTCGTGCAAAAAGTATCAACCACATTTTCAAAGAGCTTTGTGTCGCGGTTTACACTGTTCACGTCAGTTTTGTAAAAGTGGGCGTGTCCACATATATTATCTGCTTTAGGGTGCGTTCACACGCTAGTAACTAGCAGCAGGTTTCCCATTGCGAGTTACGCTACCATTCATTTGAATGGATCCGCGGACAGTCCGCAAATCTGACCCTATTGCGGACTGTCTGTGGACCCATTTAAATCAACGGTAGTGTAATTCGCAGCAGGATTCCCACAGCGGGAAAACCGCTGCTAGTAATAGCGTGTGAACGCACCCTTACATTATATTTTCAAAGGGGTGAGAGTCCGGTTTTCATCAAAAATTTCACACCAGCTTTTTGATAGTGTAGAAATCACAGAAATGGTTGTAGTTTTATTATTTTTAGGGTTTTTTTTCTTAGTTTGTAAGGTGTTATTTAAGTAATGATAAAAAAAAAATTATTGAAAAATGTTATTTAAAAAAAAAAAAAAAAAAAAAACCCGCACCTGCACTCACATTTAAGCTCAGAAATGTTTTATTTATACTGTACAGTTATCACCTGTCTGGGCACTAGTAACCATGCAATATTTAGTGAGATGTTTCCGCCAGAATTTTCTGGTATAAAATTTGACGCAAACATCTGCTATTTTGGTGTAAAAAAAATCCAATATGGCTGCAAAAAAAAAAAATTGGGGGCACGAAAAAAAACTAAATTGGCACGAAAATGAATTTTCACATATTGTCAAAGCAGCACAAGAGACCTTTGAAAATGTGAGGAGAAAAAAAAAAGGCGTGGATAATATCGCTTGAACAGAAATTACAGTCGTTTTTGAGAATGTCCCCTATGTATACCAAAGTATGGAAAAACCGGCTACTACCGAATCCTTGCATGCTGGGAGTAAAGGTGTGGAGCTTCTGTGAATGCTTAGGGTGGTGCTCTGTTTATAGGCAGTGTATGGTCCAGTCTGGGATAGACCCGCTAGTCCAAGCATTAATATGAAATCTAAGTGAAAAGTAGTGACGGCCGTCACGCCCCCTCCCATAGACTTGCATAGCGGGTGCGGGGTGTGATGTCACGCGGGGGTGGAGTCGTGACATCACGATACTCCGGCCCCGTGGTCGGCACCCGGCAGTTTGTGAGCTGGCAGCGCGGCGTGCAGCTCAAAGAGGTTGGTGCCGAATGTAAGATTGCGGGGGTCCCCAGCGTTGGGACCCCCGTAGTCAGACATCTTAGGCTAGGTTCAAACTACGGAATTTCCAACAGAAATTCAGTCGTAAAATTTCCGTCCGAAATTCTGCTTGCTAAAATGTCTAGTGTAGTGAATGGGTTTCCGTTCACAAATTCACACGTCTGAATTTGTGAAGCAGAAAATCCGCTTAGAAAATCAGTTTAGAAATTTCCGCCTGAAGAAAGGCGTTGCTCTTTCTTCAGGCGGAAATCTGCGCGGAACACATTGCAGTCTATTGGAGACTGCAGTGTCCGCGCGGTCCTAGCGCCGACTGATTCAGCCGGCGCTGGCTGCACTCGGAATCTCCGGGCGGAAATTTTCTGCCTGGAGATTCCATAGTCTGAACCTAGCCTTGGGGTCGGATTTATAACTTTAAATCCTTTGTGATTCTTTTGTGATGTTCGCAAATATGTTCAATAAATCTCGGTGAGCTGACTCCTGTATGAATGGATCGTAGATGCTCTCTTAGTGGTACGTGGAGTGGACGGATGGTAGATCCGATATAATATCGGCCACATGTAAATAGGATACAGTAGATGACATATGTAGTCCTACAATTAAAAAAATCACATACTGAGATTGATTCTCCGCCTATTGTGACCTTTTTTCCGGAACAAAGAAATTGCAGTGGTTGCATGAACCGCAGCTATAGTTTCCTTGTGGGACCATTTGTTTAAGCCAGTTTTTTTTAAACTGTTCACCAGTCCATTTTTAGCTGTCTCACTGATGTCTCACCGATTATGGGACCGTTTCTGATTCTGTGCCAGTTTTTTTTTATGGTGGATCTGATGGCATTAGATAGATTACTGTAAGTGAATGAAAATATAATTTTTTTTATTTCTGCATTTTTTTTTCTTGTAATTTTTTGATAGTATGTCTTTCCTTTCAATGTTCCAAGCTTAGGTCAATGCTTAATTCAAGAGCTGTTCTGGGTATCTGCGCTGTATGAAAAGATTTTTCATTTCTATAGCTTTTTCTTCAAAGATTTATGTTTTACTGTTTGTTTTTCTAAGTCGCAGGATTACAAGATTTTACCTGCATATGGATAGTGAGTGCCGTTTTCTACTTTTCGCTTAGATTTCATATCTACGAGATGCACATTCCCGTGCGGTCCTAGTGCCGGCAGATAATGCCAGTGTCTGGAATGTCTGCATGGATATTCTCCATCCGGAAATTCTGGCATATGAACATAGCCTAAGGCTAGGTTTCCACACAGATTTTTTTTTTATCTGGCTTTTGTAAGCAGTTAACTGAAGGAGCAGATACAGGTTATAGGTGTTACGTTATGTGCTCCGTCTGCACACGCTGGCCGTGAGCGCATGGTCCCTTTACCTACTGCTGCCGGCAGGGCTGGGACTCGCATCACAGGACGCGCCCACATGCGAGCTCCAGTCCGTCACTCACCTGATGCTTCTCCTGCCCCCGCCTCTCTGCTCCATCGCGCGTGTCTCCGTTCCCTAGGGCACACACGCGCCGGAGCTTTGATATTTAAAGGGCCAGTGCGCTCATTAGTGTACTTCACTTGTGGCTCATTGATAAATTCCTCTACCCTCCTCACTTCCCTGATCGATCTTTGTTGCCTTGTGCCTGAGAGAAAGCATTCCTGAGTATTGTCTTGCCGTGTATCTGATCCTTTGCTCTATGTCTTGACCGTGCTCCTCTGCCACCTGCCTACTGACCTCCTGCTACGTCCTGACTATGTTACTGTGCCACCTTCCTTGACCTTCTGCTATCCTGACTACGAGCTGCCTTATCCCTCCTGTGCCTCGCATCTCATCAGCCGCCTGTGTGGTCGAGCCGTGCCAGTGGTAGCGACCTGGGTGCCGCCTGCCGCAGCAAGTCCATCCTGCTTTGCGGCGGGCTCTGGTGAAAACCAGCCGCACCTTAGATTCCGCTCCCTGGTATGGTCCGAACCATCTGCCACACAGGTCCAGCGGATCCACATCCACCGAAGTTCCTGTCTTCTGAAACGTGAGTGTTACAATATGTTAGTTTTCCATTGATTTTTATCCTTTCTCTGGGCCAAATGTGGTAAGCATGTGCAGTCAAGAAGAAGGGCACCTTACCTACTGCTCACTAAGGCTAGGTTTCCACACAGTTTTTCTCCTGGTTGTTTATGGAAAATTTGCCACTGCAGTTTTTGAGCCAAAGTCAGAAGTGTATTCAAAAGGGACAGGACATATAAAGGAAGGACTTACACTTCTCCTCCCTTAGGCTAAGTTTCCACAGCAGTTTTTGAGCCAAAGTCAGAAGTGGATCCATAAGGGAGGAGAAGTTTAAGTCCTTCCTTTATATGTCCTATTCCTTTTGAATACACTTCTGGCTTTTGCTCAAAAACTGCAGTGACAGTTTTCCAAAAACTGCCAGAAAAAAAACAAGTGGAAACTTAGCCTTATGGATCCACTTCTGACTTTGGCTCAAAAACTGCAGTGGCAGTTTTCCAAAAAACGCCAGAAAAAAAACCTGTGTGGAAACCTAGCCTAATGCTTCTTTTTATGTGTATTATGTGGTAATGTATAGCCACCAATTAATCTTAGGGTTATTGATTTTTGGTAGGTAAATTGACCAGCAGTGACATAGACAAACCTGTGCTGTATAAATGATGCAACCAAAAACCATGTTGGCATTTGTTTTTGCAGAAAAATTGTGCATTTGGCTAAATTACTGTTAATAGCTATGTAGTTTTGCATGTTTATTTATATTTAATATTTATATAGCGCCAGCATATTCTGCAGCACTTCAACTCTGAGGGTACAGGTACAGACAATAATCAAATATTACTAATTTACACACAAATTATGCCAACAGAAGGAGAGGAGACCCTGCATACAAGAGCTTACAGTCTGTGAGTTTACAATCTATGTGAATGGAGTTTAGATTAATTGCAGGATGTGGTTTTTATATACAATGATCCAACCATGTTTTATAAATAGGGTAGATCACATAAAGATGGATGAACCAGTCACCAATTAATTTTTGAATGTCTATAGTGGAGTATAAAGGGTCACTCCTGAGTGAGAGTAGGGAGAACATAGGGGGGCATTTATAAAAACATTTACCCGTTTTTTCTTTCATATAATTGTCGCAAAAAAGTCGCAACTGTGACTACGCAATTTTCTGTGTGACAATCATACCTAAGAGCGAGAAAAGCAAAAAAATTGATTTTGGCTTATGTAAGCAAGTTTTAGAAATTGACTTGCAGTAGTAAGAGATTTATAAAATGCGACTGTCTCTAAAAAGTACCAATAGAGGGAAAACTTTGCTTAAATTTACTCCAGCACATTCCTGGCTTACTAAAATGCCTTACATCCTCTAAAATGAATTGTCCTCTTTTATAAATGGTATTCATTTTTTTTATTTTTTTTTTATGAAAGTGTGTTATAACTACATTATTTTTAACTTTTTACTTTTGTGCACTGTCTGTGAATTATTTTTTTTTTGCTTTTTGCTTTTGACACTGGTTGCCATAATCAACCTCTTCTACTCAAGCTAATTACAATCTTTGCTTGTCAAAACGTATTTTAAACTTCTATTTAAAAAATAAAAAGAATAATGACAAAAAAAACGCATATGAGAACCTTTTTTAATCACTTAAAACTCAAAATATCTTTGCCAAATTTATTGGGTGAGTTTGGTGGAATAGAGTCTCCTACAGGTTGTGTTGTGGTAATGGCGACATACTTTGTAATATTTCTTCCGCGGCACTAGGCTGGGAAATGTGTTTTGATTTGGACCTCCTCTTACCACCTACTTGTGCCATCACATTGGGTTAGGTAATGCTGGATGATTTTGAGCCCAAGAACAGCAGAGCAATCTCCGGCGCTTACCTCACAGCTTTTGCTTACGTGGAGGTATTTTCACGCTTTTGCTTACGTGCAACAAATTTATTAAGGCCATGTAACAGAACAATACATTTGTCGCACGTAAGCAAAACAGTAGTTGAAAAAATTACTGAAAAATAGACTACAAAAGCAATGTTACATAAATGTCCCCCATAGTGGTTATAGGAGAGACCATGTAGGACATTTTGCATGCCAGACTGCAAAGATGTGATTTTAGGAAATGTTTAAAATCATGGGTATTAGATATAAGTCTGATGGTTCGAGATGTTGTATTTCAATGAACTGGTGCAGCATGCGCAAAGTCTTGGAGATGGGAGTGAGAGAAGATGTTAGTTTTAAATAATTTGCAGTACGGAGAGCACGTGTAGGATGCTAGACAGAGATGGGGGAAGAGATATAGGTTGGTGCAGCACTGTGGCAAGATTTCTGGCTAAGAGTTAGGAGTTTATATTGTTTTCTGAACAGAATAAGTAAACAGTGTAGTGACTGGCATAAGGGGGTGGCACCAGTATGAGGGCGCGAGAGGAAGAATAGTCTGCAGGCTGCATTTAGGATGGACTGAAGAGGGGAGGGTATAGAGAATAAAAGGCCTATCAGTAAAAAATAATGAGCAATATTTAGCCCCTTAAGGACCGGGGCTTTTCCGTTTTTCAATTTCCAATTTTTCCTCCTTAACTTTAAAAAATCATAACTCTTTAAAATTTTCACCTAAAATTCTATATGATGACTTATTTTTTGCATCACCAATTCTACTTTGTAATGACATTAGTCATTTTACCCAAAAATCTACGGTGAAACGGGAAAAAAAATCAATGTGCGACAAAATTGATGAAAAAACACAATTTTGTAAGTTTTGGGGGCTTCTGTTTTTACGCAGTACATTCTGCAAAAATGACACCTTATCTTTATTCTGTAGGTCCATACGGTTAAAATGATACCCTACTTGTATAGGTTTAATTTTGTGTCACTTCAGAAAAAAATCATGAATACATGCAGGAAAATGTATACGTTTAAAATGGTCATCTTCTGACCCCTATAACTTTTTTATTTTTCTGTGTTCAGGGCGCTATGATGGATTTTTTGCACCATGATCTGAAGTTTTTAGCGGTACCATTTTTGTTCTGATCAGACTTTTCGATCACTTTTTATTCACTTTTTTGTGGTATAAAAAGTGATAAAAAATGCAATATTTTGGACTTTGGAATTTTTTTGCGCATACGCTATTGAACGTGCGGTTTAAAAAGCGGTATATTTTTATAACTCGGACATTTCCGCATGCGTTGATACCACATATGTGTATTTTTATTTTTATTTACACTGTTTTATTTTGTTACTAGGAAATGCCGGGTGATTCAAACTTTTAATTCAGAAGGGAATACCTGAAAAGGTTAACTTTTTTTTTTTTACACTTCTTTTTTTTTTGCAAGCTGATAGGTGCCATAGAGACCTATCAGCTTGCAATGGCTGATTTCATTCACAGACTGCTGCCTTGCCATTGCATGGCAACAATCAGTGAAATCGGTGATTGATTGCTCAAGCCTGGATCTCAGGCTTGAAGCATTCAATCAGCGATCAGACTGCAGTAAGGAAGGTAAGAGACCTTCCTCCTGTAGTACAGCTGTTCGGGATACCGCGGCGATCCCGAACAGCTCCCTGAGCTAACCGGGCACTTTCACTTTTGTTTTTAGCTACGCGGCTAAAGGGTTAATAGCGCGCGGCACCGCGATTGGTGCCGCACGCTATTAGCGGCGGGTCCCGGCTTCACTATGACGCCGGGCCCGCCGCGATATGATGCGGGGTTACCGTGTAACCCCGCGTTATATCGCAGGACTGGGACACATGACGTAGCGGTACGTCATGTGTCCTTAAGGAGTTAAGAGAAGAGCAGATACTGAGGTTGTTTTTCAGGTGCAGGTGACAAGAAGGTGAAAGGATCTCAATATTGAAGGTGAAACATCTGTGTATATATGGTAGTTGTCATGATCCAGCCCAGAACTTCAGTGCAGCTTGCTCCTTCCAGGTCCAAAGGTAGCAGCAACATGTGTTCCTGTGGTGACGGCTTTGCATTACACAGAGCTGTGCAAAGTTTGGTGACAGCTCCTCCTGTCATATCAGCTGCAGAAGAATAGGGCCACATTTGCCCTTGTGTGCATGCCTCTTGGAGAGGGATATAAAAACTCTTCATTGATTAGAATGTTTGCTAGAAATTATGGCTTATAAAAAAAAAACACCACTAGTGGTCCCCATACCATCTGAAACATAATCCTGTCTGGCTGCAGCATAATCTTTTTCCAAGTTGAAGCACAGGCATAGACAAAGTCCAGTAAGTGAGGGTGGCGCTAGCACTCCACTGTGCTCACTCCTGCCCTATCTGACTGCAGCATGAAACAGGGAGGAGGGGGTTACAGAACAGCCTACAGTGATTGCATGAAGAGACCCAGCACAACAGATTCATGACAACTGTCAAAAGGGCATATATCAGGCTAGTACAGGATATAATGCCATGGATGGTGCTGCAGTAATAGCAGCTGTTTTGACTCCGGTTTAAAAACCGTACTGCAACCGCATATTTTTTTTTAACATGGACGTCAATGGGAAACGCACATGTATACGGTTCCATACGGGGAAAACGTATATGTTTTTACTTTGCACATGCGCATTTGAATCCTAAAGTCCCCACCCAAGACCCCTCCCATTAAAAATGGACAAAATTTTCAAAAACGTATGTTTTTTTTTCTATAAAAACGGACGGAACAGTATGCACTTTTAAAAACAGTATACTGTTTAAAAACGCATACGGTTTACTTTTTCCCATACTGTTCCATCCGTTTTTTTCCCATACGGTTTTTGATTGAAAACGTATGCGGGAACTGTAGTTGGAAAAAGTAGTATGAACCCAGCCTCAGTCTGAGCTAGGGCCACCTGGACATTGCCATACCAATTTGAGCAAGTTGGATGTTCTGTCAGATTTTTTAGATCAGAATTTTCGGACCAGAAAATTCTGCCCAGAAAATTCCTCAGTGTGAAAGGGTTAATGGAAAACCCATTCACCCATTTAGCCTCAGGGAGCTGAATTTCCAACAGAATTTAAAAAGTGGAATTCCAGTTGGAAATTCTGTAGTGTGAACATGGTCTAAAGGATCAGCTGCTAATATATTGTTGCCAGATAGTACAGGACATCTTCCAAGGCTTTGTGAAGTCTACAGGGCTACTACAATGATTCTTACCACCCTAGACAAAAGCTAATTTTGCCGCCTCTTGACCTCGCCCATTGGCTCTGCCCTTTGATACACCCCATTACTACTGGGGTGACACACTGTAACAAATCTCCCCCTCGGGTAATCACTTTTCGACTGGGGTGTCACACATTGTAACAAACACTCCTTGTGTAATCACCTACTACTGGGGTGAGACATTGTAACAAACCCCCTTCTCACGCGACTGCGTTTCTTACTGGGCGGGTGCTTCGAATGAGCGTCAGGTGCTTCAGATGCTGGCTGGTTGCTAACTTTCTTGCAGAGGAGCACCCCCATTAAGAGGGCGCTCTAGGTGGCTGCCTATTTTGCCTATAGGCAGAACTGGTCCTGGAAGTCTACAACTGAAGGGGTCAGAGCTATTTTGCCTGGCGCAGTAAAAACAGGTGTTTTTAATGTTATAATTTATCCATGTGTAGAACCTACTCTTGCACAAATTCTATGTGGACCAAACAATGTCCAGTGAGATGCTGATGGTATTAAATCTTTGTCTGGTAAAGCTTTTTATCTCACGTGATCATTCTGTAATGTTAGATGTCTGCACAACCTTGTTTTGAGGATCAATAAATGCTTTTGTCCTACTATAAAGTAATGATATAACCTCACTTAATGGTAAATCAAAACCTTAATGTGAATTGCTTCTCAATTCATCATATCTGTAATTTAATTCTCTGCACATACTTTTCTAGGAACTCTTTCAGAATATATTCATATGTTATAGAAGTAGACCTTTAATAACCTTGTAATGTATATTTGTTAAGAAGATACATTTCTTTTAAATATTTAGCATAAATACTAGCCGACACATTAGGATAAAAGGTTTGTTACTAAAAAGATTTGTAAAGATAGCTCAGTTATAAACTAGTCTGCATCAATGCTGTTTTGCAGTTCATGCTTCAGCTGCATATATAGTGCCTAGGTCACCATAAACTGGGTTATGTGCCCCTGATCTCCAGAATGCATCTACACACACTTGATGGCACCAAAGAACAATGGGGGAGATTTATAAAAACTTGTGTAGAGGAAGAGTGGTGCAGTTGCCCATGGCGACCAATCAGATTGCTTCTTACATTTTGACAGGCCTCTTTAACCCCTTAAAGACCAAGGACGTATATTTACGTCCTTGGCCGGCTCCCGCGATATAACGCGGGGTCACACGTTGACCCCGCATCATATCGGGTCGGTCCCAGCATGTATCTGAAGCCGGGACCCGGGGCTAATAGTGCGGCTAACCCTAAAACGAAAGTGAAAGCTGCGCGGCTGCTCAGTGGGGCTGATCGGGACCACCGCAGTGAAAATGCGGTGTCCCGATCAGCTGGGACACGAGTGGAGGTCCTCTTACCTGCCTCCGGCGTGTCCCTTCGGCGATTGATTGCTCCAAGCCTGAGATGCAGGCTTGAGCAATCGAACGCCGATAACACTGATCACTGCAAAGCTATGGCTTTGCAGTGAACAGTGCTGGCAATCAGTGTGTGCAGTGTTATAGGTCCCTATGGGAGCTATAACACAGCAAAAAAAAAGTGTAAAAAAAAGTTAATAAATGTGATTTAACCCTTTCCTTAATAAAAGTTCAAATCACCCCCCTTTTCCCATAAAAAAACATGTAAATAAAAATAAATATACACATGTGGTATCGCCGCGTGCGTACATGTCCGAACTATAAAAATATATCATTAATTAAACCGCACGGTCAATGACGTACGCGCAAAAAAAATTCTAAAGTCCAAAATAACGTATTTTTGGTTGCTTTTTATATCATGAAAAAATTAATAAAAAGCGATCAAAAAGTCAGATCAATACAAATATGGTACCGCTAAAAACATCAGATCACGGCACAAAAAATAAGCCCTCATACCGCCCCATACGCGGAAAAATAAAAAAGTTATAGGTGTCAGAAGATGACAATTTTAAACGTATACATTTCCGTGCATGTAGTTATGATTTTTTTTCCAGAAGTACGACAAAATCAAACCGATATAAGACGGGTATCACTTTAATCATATGGACCTACAGAATAAAGAGCAAGTGTCATTTTTACTGAAAAATGTACTGCATAGAAACGGAAGCCCCCAAAAATTACAAAATGGCGTTTTTTCTTAAATTTCGTCGCACAATGATTTTTGTTCCATTTCACTGTAGATTTTTAGGTAAAATGACTAATGTCACTGCAAAGTAGAATTGGGGGCACAAAAAATAAGCCATCATATGGTTTTTTAGGTGCAAAATTGAAAGGGTTGAAACTGCACCATTCTTCCTCTACACAGGTTTTGATAAATCCCCCCCCCCCCTCCCCAAAGGCCCTGATTTATTAATATGTGAGAGAAAAACTGGAGAGTTCTTTCCCATCAAGCAACCACAGCTCAGCTTTCACTTTAGCAGAGTACATTAGCATAGAAAAGCTGAGCTGTGATTGGTTGTTATGGGCAAAATCTCACCAGTTTTGTGTCACAGTTTGATAGATCAGGGCAGGGCCGGACTGGCCTACCGGGAAAAATCCCAGTAGGCCGCTCCTCCCCCATGGGCCGGCAGGGTTGTGTAAGTAATATTGGGCCTGTGTAGGAGCCAGAGGCCAAGGCTAAAGCTGCTCTGCCTCTGATCCATTGCGCTGACCTTGCTCGCTTACACACCTCTGGCTGCCGGCCAGAGGCCCCTCCATCAGATGACAAGCAGTGCGGCTTCTTTACAGATACAGCGGCCGCGTAATGACAGGGCCGGCGTCACTACGTAGGCCCAGCACCGAGGAGGGCAGAAAATCACTTGCCAGGCTGGGGTGCTGTATGCTGTGCCGTAATCCCTTACTCACAGAGCGGCGTGGGGGCACAGCAGTTAGTGAGTGTGGGGCTGGCCGGGTGACTGGCGCTGACGGGGCCCCTAACCATTTCACCCTCCGATTCCCCCGCCCTCCTGGGCTGCACGGGCCGTGCTGCAGTGGCATGGGTGGATGCAGGTGAGGAGGCCAGGTGTTAATGTATGATGTGTTTGTATGATTTGTGTGTATGTTTGATGATTGTATGTATAATGTGTGTATGTATGATGTTTGTATGTATGATGTGTGTTTTATGTATGTAATAAATGATAGATGTGTATAA
Source organism: Hyla sarda (assembly GCF_029499605.1). Classification (NCBI taxonomy): domain Eukaryota; kingdom Metazoa; phylum Chordata; class Amphibia; order Anura; family Hylidae; genus Hyla; species Hyla sarda. The sequence continues at coordinate 218,634,396 of NC_079190.1, forward strand.
GCTAGATGTATATATGTAGGTTTAATGTGTGTGTATATGTATTGTGTGTATGTATTATTGCGTGTGTATGTAGGATGTATGTATGTAATGTATGATGTGGGGCCGCAGGGCCGCCATCAGGGGGGTACAGCCAGTACTCCAGTAAGGGCACCGGGCCCTGCTGTACCCCCCTGCAGCGGGCGTAGCACAGAAGGGCTGGACTGATGGTGGGACCTCCAGCCTGAGAGGGGCCCCACTGCTGTAGCACCATTTTCTTTTAAAATATTCAGCCTGCAGCCCTTTAATGTCAGTGCAGGGGCCAGGGCTGCGGCCGCACTGACTCTATGGGAGGAGAGCAGAGGGATGCTCCTCCCCTTCCCCCCCCCCCACACTCCTCTGCGTGCAGGCTGCAGTCCAATAGGAGCAGGGCCATGCTTTGCTTCCTGCTCCACCGAGGATTCCCACACCCGCCCACGCTGAGGCCACCCATCAATAAGGTAACTTTCTGGTAGGAAAGAGGGGAGAACACAAATTGCTGTTTAGGGGTCAGTGGGGGATTTCTCAATGTTTCCTGAACAGGGTGCCCCCAGCTGTTGCAAAACTACAACTCCCAGCATGCATTTGGCCATCCATGCATGCTGGGAGCTGTAATTTTGCAACAGCTGGAGGCACCTTGGTTGAGAAACACTGATCTTTCTCTCTATCTCCTATCTCTTTCTATCTCTCTCACATCTATCTATCTCATATCTATCTATCTATCTATCTCTCCTTTATAGCTTATATCTCTCTAATGTCCATCTATCTATATCTATGTTATATCTCAGTGTTTCCCGACCAGGTGGCCTCCAGCTGTTGTAAAACTACAACTCCCAGCATGCCTTTGGTTGTCCGGGCATGCTGAGAATTATTGTTTTGTAACAGTTGGAGGCTCCTTGGTTGGGAAACACTGATCTATTTATCTCATATCTATCTATCTATCTCATATCTATCTCATATCTATCTATCTATATCATTTCTATCTATCTACCTATCTATCTCATATCTATCTCATATCTATCTATCTTTCTATCTCTCATATCTATCTATCTATATCTATGTTAGATCTCAGTGTTTCCCGGCCAGGGGGCCTCCAGCTGTTGTAAAACTACAACTCCCAGCATGACTTTGGCTGTACAGGCATGCCGGGAACTGATCTATCTGGAGGCATGATCTACCTAGGGACTCTTTCTACTTGGGGCATTGCATACCTAGGGAACTACCTATTGAGGGACCTACCTACTAAGAGCATTATCTACTTGGGGGGCACTATCTACTGGGCACATTATCTACCTGGGAGGACTACTACCTTGGGGCACTACCTACTGGGGCATTACCTACTGTCTACCCGTTTGGGTCATATTTCGCAATATTTTGGAGTTTTTCACAAAAAATGCTGCACCACTTATATAAAGTACAATATGTCACGAAAAACAATCTCAGAAAAAGCTCCGCTCAGAAGAAGTGTTCTAAAGTTATTATCATTTAAGGAGACACATATCAAATTATAAAAAAAAAAAGTGCCTGGTCATTAAAGGGTTACTCCGGTGGAAAATATATATCTTTTTTTTCAAATATATATACTTCTATTTAAAAATCTTAATCCTTCTAGTACTTATCAGCTGCTGTATGCTACAGAGGAAGTTGTGTAGTTCCCATAGCAAACTTCTCCTGCTCCGGACAGTTCCTGACATGGACAGAGGTGTCAGCAGAGAGCACTGTGGTCAGACTGGAAATACCTATACAACTTCCTGTGGAGCATACAGCAGCTGATAAGTACTGGAAGGATTAAGATTTTTTTATAGAAGTAATTTACTAATTTTTTTAACTTTCTGGAGGGAGCCTGTTGATTTGAAAAAAATTATAATAATAATAAAAATAATTTTCCCACCGGAGTACAAAAAATGGGTCCGTTCCTAAGGGGTGTAGTAAAAGCTTGGTTTTTGATTTACTAGGCTTCTGTCATTTACATTGTGGCTGTGCCAGTTGACAAGTGGGGCTGGTATGCAGTTATTTCCAGGGCTGGTTTTTATCCCCAGTCCGGCCCTGGATCAGGGTTTGTTTCAGGAATGTTGAAGACAAAGGCTCATATGAAGATATTTGTCAAGATGATGAATAATTCCCAGGAGGTAATTGGCTCATGGAACAAGGTTTCAAGTAATTTAAAGTAACAAGGACATTTCCTCCACAGCTCAGCTGTTGCTTGAGCACCATGAAGAAAAAAGACTCCATGCTCTGAAATAGATGGTAGAATAAACTTTAGAATAATGCTTGGCTTTCGGGAGACTAACAAGGTCACTATCACCTAATCCAATAGGCCTCTATCTTTCAGAAATGAGTGTTCATGTTCCAAGCTGTAAGATGTAATTTGGCTAGGTTAAGATGATAGGTTGGACCAATAGGTCTTCCCGTAGAGGGAGCTTGAGAAATTGACTGCTTGAAAGAGTTAATGCGAGTAGATACCAAGCTTGGCGGGGCCAATGTGGCAAGACTGCAATAGTCATGGTCCCTTCATCTCTGTTCTTCTTTAGAACCTGTGGTATCAGTTGAAATACAAAGACTAAGATGCTTTTCCAACGTATCGTCACTGGCTTGTCCTCCCTCAAAAGGCCGGAGAATAGGGGGGAGCTTTGTCTTGTAGGGAGTGGCCATGGCATCCAATACCGAAGGACCTCACTTCTCTGTTGGCCAGGCAAAGACTTGGGGTTCAGTTTTCACTCCCCTGGTAAGAGACAGTTCGGTTCAGCCAATTGATTCTGGTATTCTGCGATCCCTTCATATGCAATGCAGAAATTTGCCCGAGACATTATTTGTCTGAAGTGATAGAGACTTGGTTCCTCCTTGTTGGTTTGCATAAAATACTGAACAAATGTCTAAGTGGATTAAAATGACATAGAGCTAACATGACTGCAATTAGTTCTATGAGATTGGAAAAGAGTACTCACTCTGCTGGAGACCAGATGATCTGTACCAAGAGATTCCCTACATGTGCACCCCAGCCATAATTGGAGGTGTCTATTGTGAGGACTTGAGGAATTAGAATTGTTAGAGACATGCCCTGTTATTTACTAGCCACCAACTAAGATTTCTCTTTCCGGCTGCTGTTAGGGTGAGAGCCACTGCAGAGCCACTTTCAGAACAACCACTATTTTGTTGAAGACTCTGGGTGCTGAAGTGATTCCGGATGAGAGGCAAATTAACTTTAAGTGAGTTGCTTGATGGTTGTAGATACTAGAAGGATTAAGATTTTTTAAATAGAAGTAATTTACAAATCTATTTAACTTTCTGGCACCAGTTGATTTAAAAAAATGCTTTTCCATTTTTTCCATTACCTTTAAAGGGGTAACAAATGTTTTCAAATCAACTGGTGGCAAAAAGTTAGACATATTTGTAAAAGACTTCTATTTAAAAAATCTTAATCCCTCTAGTATTTATCAGCTGCTGTATACTACAAAGAAAGTTGTGTAGTTCTTTCTAGTGTGACCATAGTGCTCTCTGTCCATGTCAGGAACTGTCCAAAGTAGGAGCAAATCCCCATAACAAATCTCTCCTACTCTGGATAGTTCCTGACACTTACAGAAGTGTTAACATAGAGCACTGTGGTCTGACTTGAAGGAATGGCATAACTTTCTCTGGAGCATATAGCAGCTGATAAGTACTGTAAGGGTTAAATACTTTAAGTTTTCTGAAATAAGACTTAAAGGTAGGCAGGGATACTTACTCCTATACTAACGAGGAATTGGTATGTCTAGGTTGTTCCCTTCCTGTTATTCAGCTTGTAAATTTATGAATTGGGACTAATCTACAAGGAGACTTTTTGGTTTAACGTAATCAACTGACTCATTCCCTGCATTCTAGTCTATATACAAGGAGTCTGGATTGAGTGGCAGCTGGGTAGTGAGGACTGAGACCTGCTGTGATCTAAACTTTTGACATGTCTAAATAACATGTCAACATTTTTGAAAATGACAGTGTGCAGTTTTGTTGCAGTTTTTGCAGCAGCTTTTAAGCTAAAACTAGTGTTTATAATATATAAGAGCAGATGCTACTAATATAAGAGCAGATGCTACTTCTTATCTTCTACACTCTACACAATGTAAGAGCAGCCTTATTGGAACTGAGCTGTAATACCACACAAAAACTGAGGACAGCCGTGACTTTGTTCACACGACTCTGAGATCACTCAACATCACATGTTATGTTATTGAACGGTGTTGCATGCGACATAGTGTGACTGTGACACGACCGTTTCTAAAAATCCACTTAGATTTTTGGTTGCAGGTTGTATATTTGCTAGTGACTTCTATGCAACTTGGCTATTTTGTTAAAGGCCATATCACAACTGTCATAAAGTCAAGCAACTGCATGTCACAGACAAATCACACAAATTATTTTGGTTGCAAAACTTGGATTAGGCTTGTTGCTCAGCTGTCTGTGTAGCCCTAACACATTTCTATTTTAACAGATTTTCTCTAAACACTGCATCTTACAATACATTGCAGGTTAAATGCATGGGTAAATTAAATTATAGTGAAAATTATCTTCATTCCATTGTGCTCGGGCTGCAAAAAAACAAACATTAATTCACCCATTCCCCCGTTGCGCCGCTATAGCTGTTCGGTCCTCCAGTCCGGTCTCCTTTCTACTTCCGTGTGCACGGATTGTCACACTGCAGTCAGCATATTGCTGGCCGCAGCGATGTCCCGCCTTGCCCAGTGATAGGCTGAGCGTAGTGTCAGGTAAGGAACCCGGGCAGCAGGAAGAAGGCTCCTTACATGACACTGTGCTCAGCCTTTCACCGGCTGAGGCGGGACATTGATGTGGCCAGCGATACGCTGACTGCAGTGTGACAATCCATGCACACAAAAAGAACAACGGAACGCTCCCTGTGTGGAATCAATGCAGGCTGAGCGGTGAGGGAGTGCAAATAATGAAAACTCACTCACCTGGTTGGGTTGTGCTGGAAAGGCACAACGCTCACAAAGGTGTAAGTACAATGAGACTGCAGCGGCTTCTCACGCCGGCTAGCGGACGTGATAATATGCAGGAAGGAGGGAAGAGAAAGTGGAAGCTGAGGTCATGCTGTCATCAAGTGGGACGAATCCGAAATAGAGAGGTAAATTCCTTTATTTGAAATAGATGCAACGTGTTTGAAAACACTCAGCTTTTTTCATCAGGCATGATCTAACAAGGTTTTGGCTGAAATTTATACAGGATGTGATAATGGCGTCACAATCACGTGACATATTGATCCTTTGTAAAACATGAAAAAAAGGTAAAGACAAAAAAGGAGAAAAAAGAGAAAAAAGTGCTCATTTATGAGAAAAAAATCCGACCCATATATATCCCTATACATTAATAAATACATTGCAAGGTATAAAATATACACAATTTATACAAAAAAAAATTAAATAATAAAATATATATATATATATGATATACATATAAAAAAACATATAGACATATACATACATACATATATACATGTATATACAAAGAAACGTGCAAAAAATGCACAAATAGATATATATACACACACACATACATACACATACATCACAGCATTAGGCAAGGATATCCCAAAAGGAAAAAATAGTAATAAAATTAAAAATGTATTAAAAAGTCGTTTTTTCAGTCTGTTCATTTAATCCATATGGCCATAATGAATTTATATTAAAAATCCAAAAAGACTCTCTATCAATAAATATTTGGTATCTATTATATGTGTCCTCGGGAATAGCTTCAATAACAGTTACTGTCAGACACTGGGGATCCATGCACACGGAAGAAGGAAGTAGACCGGACCGGAGGACCGAACAGCTATAGCGGCGCAATGGGGGAATGGAGGAAGATGAGTTAATATTTGTTTTGTTTTTTTGCAGCCTGGGCACAACAGGATGAAGATGATTTTTACTATACTACGACTTTAAAGTCAAATCTTGTACATTATAATTTTTTTTTTCATCTTTAGTGTAGTGTATTCCTATTTACAAGTGCTTTTGCACCCTCTAGTGGTAGATATCATAAAGTGCAGCATTTTCTAACAATTCAGCAAATACCATTGTCTTATATTACTCAGAATGACAATAAGCTATGAATACTGTCTGCAGTCTGGATCAGTTACTACTATAAAAATTTCATTATCCATTAAGGAAACAAATCAACCTGACAACAAAATTCAGTGCAAAAGTATCCATAGTCTTTAACCACTTAGGGACCCAGGGCGTATAGGTACGCCCTGGTACTTAACCCCTTAAGGACGCAGGACGTAAATGTACGTCCTGGTGAGGTGGTACTTAACGCACCAGGACGTACATTTACGTCCTAAGCATAACCGCGGGCATCGGAGCGATGCCCGTGTCATGCGCGGCTGATCCCGGCTGCTAATCGCAGCCAGGGACCCGCTGGCAATGGCCGACGCCCGCGATCTCGCGGGCGTCCGCCATTAACCCCTCAGGTGCCGGGATCAATACAGATCCCGGCATCTGCGGCAGTTCGCGATTAAAATGAACGATCGGATCGCCCGCAGCGCTGCTGCGGGGATCCGATCATTCATAACGCCGCACGGAGGTCCCCTCTCCTTCCTCCGTGCGGCTCCCGGCGTCTCCTGCTCTGGTCTGTGATCGAGCAGACCAGAGCAGGAGATGACCGATAATACTGATCTGTTCTATGTCCTATACATAGAACAGATCAGTATTAGCAATCATGGTATTGCTATGAATAGTCCCCTATGGGGACTATTCAAGTGTAAAAAAAAATGTAAAAAAATGTAAAAGTAAAAGTAAAAAAAAAGTGAAAAATCCCCTCCCCCAATAAAAAAGTAAAACGTCCGTTTTTTCCTATTTTACCCCCAAAAAGCGTAAAAAACATTTTTTATAGACATATTTGGTATCGCCGCGTGCGTAAATGTCCGAACTATTAAAATAAAATGTTAATGATCCCGTACGGTGAACGGCGTGAACGAAAAAAAATTAAAAAAGTCCAAAATTCCTACTTTTTTAATTCATTTTATTAAAAAAAAAATTATAAAAAATGTATTAAAAGTTTTTTATATACAAATGTGGTATCAAAAAAAAGTACAGATCATGGCGCAAAAAATGAGCCCCCATACCGCCGCTTATACGGAAAAATAAAAAAGTTATAGGTCATCAAAATAAAGGGATTATAAACGTACTAATTTGGTTAAAAAGTTTGTGATTTTTTTTAAGCGCAACAATAATATAAAAGTATATAATAATGGGTATCATTTTAATCGTATTTACCCTCAGAATAAAGAACACACGTCATTTTTACCATAAATTGTACGGCGTGAAAACAAAACCTTCCAAAATTAGCAAAATTGCGTTTTTCGTTTTAATTTCCCCACAAAAATAGTGTTTTTTGGTTGCGCCATACATTTTATGATATAATGAGTGATGTCATTACAAAGGACAACTGGTCGCGCAAAAAACAAGCCCTCATACTAGTCTGTGGATGAAAATATAAAAGAGTTATGATTTTTAGAAGGCGAGGAGGAAAAAATGAAAACGTAAAAATTAAATTGTCTGAGTCCTTAAGGCCAAAATGGGCTGAGTCCTTAAGGGGTTAAGGACCCAGGGGGTACCTGTAGGCCCGTGGGAATTTCAGTCACCGCCATGTGCCGGGTGGGGACCGGACTGGGGTGACTGCTGATATCTATCAGCAGCCACCCCGTGCAAATGCCCAGGGGGGTCCTGAGACCCACCCCCATGTCGTCGATCACCGCAGATCACCGGTGAATTCACAACAGCGATTTGCAGTGATTCCAGTTATACGGACATCACGCTTCGCCCCTCAATGCAAGCCTACGGGAGGGGGCGTGATAGCTATCACATCCCCTCCCGTAGGCTTGCATTGAGAGGTGGAGCATGACATCACACGGGGGCCCGGTGGTCGCCCGTAATCAGATCCGGAGTGAACACGCTCCGGGGACTGATTACAAACGGGGTGCCACGTGCATGATCACGGGCGTCCCCAGCGGCGGGACTCCCGCGATCAGGCATCTTATCCCCTATCCTTTGGATAGGGGATAAGATGTGTAAGCACCGGAGTACCCCTTTAAGTAATGAGGCAGCAGGGAAGGGAGGTGTATATAAGATGGAGACTCAGTCTAATCTGTGCTCTCCCTTGGAAACAGCATGCTGCTGTAGGGAGAGACATTGGGCCTTGTTGGAGACACACAGCAGGAGCTGTGAGGGCCCAAGTGACAGTGGGTATTGTGGCTAAATCAGGTTGCAGGTGGCAGGTGAGGGAAGCTCACCAGTTTATAGACAGGGCATGCTCACATGTATAGTCAGTTACCAGACGGTCTAGGGCTTTATTTTTGTTCCTGTTTGTTTTGTTTTACCTGCAACCTGTGGAAATATAGCTGGCAAGGATCCAGACTTGTATGAGGAACTGTGGTCTGTGGTGTTATTGTGAGGAACGTGTCCCGTGGCAAGTGACCAGGACGATCCGAGAGCTAATCCCCAAGACGGTTCGTCACAGTACCAAGTCCAGGGTAAATTCCAAGTTTTAACCCCATAAACCACTAAATTGTTGACATTTTTTTTTCATAAAAAAATAAAAAAAATGTTAAGACCTCTGGGGGTGTTTTTTCCCAAAAATGGGTCACTGAGTCACTATCATCGGGGACTTTTTTATGTTGTCTCAAATTCGCAGCGCTCTCTCCACCTGAGCGGGGTGTGCATTTGAGGCAACAGGTTAGGGATGGCCACACACATCACATTCCCAGAATGATGATTCAGAGCATAGGGTTTGGGGTGGGCATATTTTTTAGTTTTGGCTATGCTCTGGGTCATCATTCTGGGAACATTACCTGCTTTATGATTTTACATCCCACTGTACCCCATTTTAGTACTTTACCCCATGTAATGCTCCTTGAGGGGGGGGGGGTCCCGCTGTTCTTGCTCCATAGGCAGCTATGTAGAAGCTCAAGGCCCCTGACTGCGCTCCTGCTCTTCCGTGACCGGTGTGCACCTGCAGAGCTGTTTAGAAATGTACTTACAAATTTATGATGACATTTTCTCCTGTTGCCACTTGTGAAAATGAAAAATTTGGGGTAACCCCAGCATTTTAGTGTAAAAAAATAAAAATTTTCCGTATCCCGTCCCACTATAATGAACATTTATCAAACACCTGTGGGGTGTTAAGGCTTACTGTACCCCTTGTTAAGTGCCTTGAGGGGTGTAGTTTCCAAAATAGTATACCATGTGTGTTTTTTTTTTTTTGGGCTGTTCTGGCACCAAAGGGACTTCCTAAATGCGACATGGCCCCCCATTTCAGCAAAATTTGCAAATGTGACTCCTTCTCTTCTGAGCATTGTAGTGCGCCAGCAGAGCACTTGACGTCCACACATGGGGTATTTCCATACTCAGAAGAGATGGGGTTACAAATTTTGGGAGGCATTTTCTCCTATTACGCCTTGTAAAAATTAAAAATTTTGGGGAAAACTAACATTTTAGTGAAAAAAAATTAAATCATTTACACATCCAACTTTAACGAAAAGTTGTCAAACACCTGCTCGGTGTTAAGGCTCACTGTACCCCTTGTTACATTCCTTGAGGGATGTAGCTTCCAAAATATTATGCCATGTGTTTTTTGTTTAGTTTTTTTGCTGTTTTGGCACCATAGGGGCTTCCTAAATGTGAGATGCCCCCAAAAACCATTTCAGAAAACTCACTCTCCAAAGTCGCTCCTTCCCTTCTTAGCCTTGTAATGCACCCACAGAGCACTTGACGTACACATATGAGGTATTTCCTTACTCGAGAGAAATTGGGTTACAAATTTTAGGAAGATTTCTCTCCTTGAGGCTAGGACTCCGCTGAGATTTTTGCCCTGCGATTTTTGTGGCATAAAAACGCCAGAAAAAATGCTAGAAAAACTGCCACAGTTTTCCCCTGCTTTATGGCGTTTTTTCTGGCGTTTTTACCTTTTGTGTGGAATTTGCCTTTTTTGGCCCCTTTTGTGTTTTTTTTACAAAATAGTTGGGTACCAAAAAAAAATAAAAAAGGATGCAGTAGGGATGTAAAAATGTATTTAACTAAATATTTATTTTTTATAACAAAATTTAAATAATTTTTTTTTGTAAAGTGTGTGTGTGTGTGTTTAACTTTTTTTTTCTCTTTATTTTCAAATTTTTAAAGTAGTACTACTACTCCGAGCATGGAACACACTGTTCCATGCTGGGAGTAGTAGTACCTGTACTATAGACATATCGCTCCGGGTGTCAGTCTGACACCCGATGCGATCGTCCATTATATAGCAGAGATGGAGCCCCTCTATACAGCGCTCGCACCCCTGCTCTGTACTCTGAGTGATGTTCTATTCACATCACTCATTCATATTTTCCGCCCAGAGCTGTGATTGGCCGGATGGTTGCAGCCAATCACAGCTCTGAGGAAAAGATGAATGAATGAGTGGCCGGCCCGGAGTATAGTGCAGAGCAGGGATGCAAGCGATGTATACAGCCGTTCTGCATCTCTGCTATAGTCAGGACGATCACAGCGGATGTCAGTAGTGATACCCGCTGTGATCTGTTCTTACCTGCAGGTACTCCTACTCCCAACATGGAGCACACTCTGCTCCATGCTGGGAACTGTATTACCTGCATTAATAGATTGCAACGAGTGTAACTTCTGACAACCACTGCAATCTGTCTATTAATGCAGGTGTGCTCCATGTTGGGAGTAGTAGTACTTGTAGTTAAGGAAAGATCACTGCGGGTATCACTCCTGACACACGCTGTGATCCTCCGGTATAATGTATGGATGCGGCCGGCGCTCTCCTATGGTCCCCTGCACGCCGTATGTATTCACATTCCGATTTTTCACAGAGAGTTGTGATTGGCTGGAACCATCTGGCCAATCACAGCTCTCTGCGGGAAATATGAATATGTGTATATATACGGCAGTGCAGGGGATCATAGAAGAGCAGCCACCGCATCTATACATTATACAAGAGGATCGCAACGGGCGATCTGTCAATTAGTACAGGTACTACTACACCCATCATGGAACAGTGTGTACCTTAAAAAAAAAAAATAAAATAAAGTGAAAAACACACACTGCATTTTTATTATTGTCGGCTACATTTTTTGTGCTTTACCTGCTCACATAAATTGATCCCTGTTTAAAAATGAATAAACATTTCATAATAAAAAAGATACATTTCTTTAGATACAATTTTTTCCATCACTACTGTATCTTTTTTTTTATAAAAAATGTTTTATGGTACCCTACGAAATTTTAATAAAAAAGGTATCTCCATAATTTTTTGGGATTGCTAAAGTCCAAAAAAGAATAAAAACCGCCTGCAAAAACGCAAACTTCTTATCGTTTTTGCTCTCCCATAGACTTCTATGGGAGGAAAACGCCACGATTTTAGGGCAAAAAACACCAAGCTAGGTTTTGTTGGGCGATTTGAAAATCCAGCCTCTGAGCCCGAAATTGCTGAGAAACGCCAAAAGGATTAAAAAAACGCCAAACTGAAAAATGGCAAGTGAATCTGGCATTTTGCAGTTCACTATTGACTTGCAGCTAACATCTGGACACAGTGTTTTTTCACTGAAAATTGGCGTTTTTTATGGCGTTTTTGCAACAAAAAGTTGTAGTTCCAGCCTTTACCCCTTGTAAAGATTCTCTACAAGAACATGCAAGTGTAAAAAAATGAAGATTTTGAATTTTCTCCTTCAATTTGCTGCTATTCCTGTGAAACACCTAAAGTAAAAACATGTCAACTTTATGATGCAAACATAAAGTAAACATATTGTTTATGTGAACATAATAAGCAGAGAGCTTCAAAGTTTAAAAAAATGCTAAATTTTCTATTTTTCATCAAATTTTCATCAAATTTTAGGACCAAGAAATGATGCAAGTATCGATAAAATTTTACCACTAACATAAAGTAGAATATGTCACATGAAAACAGTCTCGGAATCAGAATGAAAGGTAAAAGCATCCCAGAGTTAATAATGCTTAAAGTATATTAAAATGCTCAGTATATTAAAATATAATCATGCGAAGAAGGGGGAAAAAAGTAATATTTTACTATGAAGGCAAAACTTTAAAGGCTATAGACATTTTTGCACTGAATTTTGCTTTAATGCTGATTGTTTTTGAATGCAAAATTAAAGGTGCACTCTGATTTATTTAAAAGCTGAACTACACTACTTTGTTTCTCCTTGTTTTCACAGATGCCAAAATAGGGGAACCATACTTCATGTACGGTGGGACTGTCCCCATGTGCAACACTTATGGATACTTATTTATCATCTGATCTATTCAGTAAAAGAAGTTAAATGGGCACTGTCATGAAATAAAAAAATTGATATGTTGTAGTACTTAAGTACTACAACATATCTCTAATATACTTTAATTTAAAAAAGTGATTTAAACCAGTTTAAAATCACTTTTAAATTCGGCCACTAGGGGTCGCCCTCCTAGTGGCCGAATGCATTCTGCAGTGACGTCACTACAGAATTTCGACTCATTGAAGACTGGCAACGAGTCGAAATTCAGTCACTGCGGTGCTCGCTCCCGCCTGTCAATCATGCGGGCTGCTGTCACTCTTCTTTTGCCGGGGGGGTTGTGGGCTGCTGTGACTGTTCTTCTGCCGAGGAGTGGGTTGAGCGGTGCGACGGGGCCGGGGGGGGGGGGGGGTTTGCGGGCTGCGCGGCGGGGAGCGGTATGTGCGGCCATCACAGATCCGGTGTTCAGCCAATAGATGTCAGGGCAAGCTGGGAGTTGCAGTAGGGAGACAGCTGGAGGCACCCTGTATAGGTGAACTACGGGCTGAAGTGTCGGCCCCAGCAGGCATCAGTGACGTGGTGCCTGCTGGGGAAGTCTGCCTGGTAGTGGGCACACTGCCAGGCAGACAAAAGGCATTTTTAAGGCAGGGAGGGGGTTAGGGATAGATGGGTAATAGGCAGGGACAGAAAAAAGAAAAAAGTGATGCTGGGAGTTACTCTTTAAAGAGGTATTCCAATCATTTTCTGAGTTGTAGTTGATGTTAAGTTCTACATTTTTGCAAATACATGTCAATTTCTAACGTGTCTCCTTTCCCTGTTCGGGATGTTGCCTCTCTCGCTTGTTTACAGGTGACAGTCTAGGTTACAGAACATTGCATTGGGGGTGGGGTCGTCACTAATGCTTTGGCTCCCCTGCCACCTTATTAGTTTGTAAACATGATCACTGATGGCACCAGGCAAAGTACAAGCTGTCTGTGAGTGCACACAGCTCTGACATGATGCTGTGGGGTATAGGAGTTGGCAGAGACAAGCAGAGACTAGTATGTATAGGACTAGAGTAGGGGAAAACATTTCAGGCCAGCAGCTGTGTCTGCAGGGAGATGCTGGCCTAAACTGCCAATGTAATCTAAATGCCCACCCCAAACCAGGAAAAGAGCAGGACAAAGCAGTGCACTGATTTCAAACAACCATGTGGGAATCTCCTTTGGGGTGTATTCACACTTAGGCTAGGATTCCACTTTTTCACAGAAAAAAATGCCAGAAAAAATGCCAGTGTAATTTTCTGTGTCTGAGGTTTTTTTCTGGCGTTTTTTCTGGAGTTTTTGCATTTGAGTAGAAATTGCATTTTTGGCCCCTTTGGCGTTTTTTTCAAAATTTGTTGGGTACCAAAAAAAGAAAAAAAAAGGATGCAGTAGGGATGGCAAAAATGTATTTAAAATTAATTTTTGATAAAGTGTGTGTGTGTTTTTCACTTTTTTTCTCTATATCAATTTTTTTTAGGTAGTACTACTACTCCCAGCATGGAACAGACTCCTGACACCTGCTGTGATCCTCCTGTATAATGAATAGATGTGGCCGGCCGCTCTTGTATGGTCCCCTGCACTGACGTATATATACACCTACTCATATTTGCCATAGAATTGTGATTGGCTGGAACCATCTGGCCAATCACAGCTCTCTGCGGGAAATATGAATATGTGTATATATACGGCAGTGCAGGGGACCATAGAAGAGCGGCCGGCCGCATCAATAAATTATACAGAAGGATCACAACGGACCCGGGGCGATCTGTCAATTAGTACAGGTACTACTACCCCCATCATGGAACAGTGTGTTCCATGCTGGGAGTAGTAGTACTACCTAAAAAATTTTAAAAATAAAGAATAAAAAGTGAAAAACACACACACACTACATTTTTATTATTGTTGGCTACATTTTTTGTGCCCTGTCCGCACACATAAATTGATCCCTGTTTAGAAATTTATAAAAATTTCGTTATGAAAAAGATACATTTCATTAAATACAATTTTTTTCCATCACTACTGTATCTTTTTTATTATATATTTTTTAATGGTACCCTACAAAATTTTATTCAAAAAGATATCTCCGTTAGAGATGAGCGAACTTACAGTAAATTGGATTCGTCAGGATCTTCTCGGCGGTCGCTGACTTTTCCTGCATGAATGAGTTCAGCTTTCAGGTGCTCCGGTGGGCTGGAAAAGGTGGATACAGTCCTAGGAAAGACTCTCCTAGGACTGTATCCACCTTTTCCAGCCCGCCGGAGCACCTGAAAGCTGAACTCATTTATGCAGGAAAAGTCAGCAACCACCGAGCCGAGAGGTTCGTGACGAATCAAATTTACTGTAAGTTCGCTCATCTCTAATCTCCGTCACTTTTTTGGATCGCTAAAGTACAAAAAAGAAAAATAACGCCTGCAAAAACGCCAAAGTTAAAACCCACATGGCGTTTTTCTGGCCTTTTTTTTTTACTCCCATAGACTTCAGGGGCAAAAACACCATAGGCTCAACAAGCTGTGATTTAGCAAAACTGCCAAGAAGCTGAAAAAGGAGTGAAAAAACACCAAAAGGATAAAAAAAAAAAAAAAAACTCCAAGCTGAAAAACGCAAAGTGGAAAAATAATTTTGCGTTTTTTCACTGATTTACAGCTAACATCTGGCTGCAGAGTTTTTTGTCCCAAAAAAAACACCATGCGGCAGAATTGGCGTTTTTCCCAAAAACAAACAAAAAAAAAAAAAGTGGAATTCCAGCCTTATAGTATCTTGCTTATATTTGATGCTGCAGATTTTAAAAGTGTGGTCAATCATTAAGTTAAAATTGAAATCTGGAGCATGAAATTTGCGTAGGATACTGAATGCCTCTTTGACACCTGACACCAAGGAATAAAACATTTTTCTCTATTATGAAAGCACAGATATGGGTACCATGTGTTTGCTTTCCCAAACAGCTATCTAACAGTGTAAGCAGTTCGGAATGTAAATTGTAGCTGACAGTTTCCATTTAATGTGTTCTCTTGTGTATTTATTTGGTAAGTAGGTAAAATCAGATGTGTACCACATGCATAAATGTAAAGGAGAACAAACTTTTAGTTTTTAAGTAAAGTAACTTTTTTCATCTGTACTTCTTTCTTTTTTTAACAATAATATCTATGTAGCTACATCCCTGGTGAGTTATTTTCCCTATGAATCTGATCACTTCCTGATTTCCATTCTGAACTGTTGCTATGCTATCTGACTCCGGTCGGCTTATTCAAATGAATGAGATGCGGGCCGGGTCCCAATATGGTCAAAACGTAGTGTGAACCCAGACTAACTAAGCCAGTACTTCCTGAACAAACCAGGTGATTGCAGTTGAGCGGAGCATGTGTGACCACCTTAGTGGGTTGTAACCAAGCCAGCAGGCTATTATTACAAAACAGGCATATGGAGGGGCATTTACTAATCTTTTACTATGTAGTCTGGTTTTTACCCTGTTTTTTTCTACTTCATTTTTGACTATGTGCGACAAATTTACTAAATTGTTGCACGGCATTAATAAATTTGGCACACATAGGCAAAAGTGGGAAATTTACTTCATGTAGTAGAAAAAATAGTCTGTTCCTTTTTCCTGCTGTCTGAATAGGTTTGGCTGCTGGTTTCCTTCTGGATCTTTTGTTTTTGAGGTTTTTTTTTTAGCTTTTTCACCACATCTAAATAATTCAATAACTACAGTGGTCCCTCAAGTTACAATATTAATTGGTTCCAGGAAAACCATTGTATGTTGAGACCATAACTCTATGGAAACGTGGTAATTGGTTCTAAAGGCACCAAAATGTCATCCAAAATAGGAAAAAGTGACAAAGAAAAATAAGTAGATAACTAATATAGATAAAGCAAATCCTTACATATATAAGTAATAAAGATCTGCTGGGAGCTGTAATCACTGTCTATGTCAGTGTTTCCCAAGCAGGGAGCCTCCAGCAGTTGCAAAACTATAACTCCCAGCATGCCTGGACAGCCAAAGGCTGTCCGGGCATGCTGGGAGTTGTAGTTTTGCAAAAGATGGGGCCACCCTGATTGGGAAACACTGGTCTATGTAGAGGACAGGAGCGTCTTCAGGGGTCCTGTACAGTACAGGCAATGTCCCAAACAAGCAATGGAGTCGCCCTCACCTGGTGTCCAAAAGAGCAGCTAACCCTGATACAGGTAAAGAGTACAGAACATGTAATACCAGACACCAGTCACTGCATACACTTCAGTAATACAGGGGTTTTACCAGTGAATGCCCATTTTGATTGGTTGGTTCTTCCAGCCATTGACACGTTTCACAGATCTGGACTGTCTGTAGCATTGTATGTTGAGTCTGGTTTCAACTTTCGATGGTCCAGAAAAGACCATTGTATGTTGAAACTATTGTATGTTGAGGCCATTGTAAGTTGAGGGATCACTGTAAATTGTAGTCATGGCTCAGAAGTGGTAAACGGTGTTTAGTGTGTGTGTGTGTGTGTTTATTACATTTTTTTAAAACAGTTTTTTTCACCCTAAATGTACTTACACTTTTTTTTTTTGGTTACTTCTTCTACAGATCTGTGTATCCTGTGGACTCCTTCGGATTCGGTGGACTACTTCGACGACCAGCGTTTTTCTTTGCTTGATGTTAATAAAATGGTTAACGAGGGCTTGTGGGGGAGTGTTTTTTTGTAATAAATTTTTTTTTAAACCTGTTGTGTTTTTTTTTATTTTACTTTACTAACCGGCTTAGTAGTGGAAGCTGTCTTATAGACTGAGTCCATTACTAAGCCGGGCTTAGCGTTAGCCACAAAAACAGCTAGCGCTAACCCCCAATTATTACCCCGGTACCCAACACCACAAGGGTGCCGGGAAGAGCCGGTACCAACAGACCCGGAGCGTCAAAAGTGGCGCTCCTGGGCCTAGGCGGTAACAGGCTGGCGTTATTTAGGTTGGGGAGGGCCAGTAACAATGGTCCTCGCCCACCCTGGTAACGTCAGGCTGTTACTGTTTGGTTGGTATTTGGCTGAGAATAAAAATAGGGGGGACCCTATGCGTTTTTTTAAATATATTTAACCCCTTAAGGACTCAGCCCATTTTGGCCTTAAGGACTCAGACAATTTAATTTTTACGTTTTCATTTTTTCCTCCTCGCCTTCTAAAAATCATAACTCTTTTATATTTTCATCCACAGACTAGTATGAGGGCTTGTTTTTTGCGCGACCAGTTGTGCTTTGTAATGACATAACTCATTATATCATAAAATGTATGGCGCAACCAAAAAACACTATTTTTGTGGGGAAATTAAAACGAAAAACGCAATTTTGCTAATTTTGGAAGGTTTTGTTTTCACGCCGTACAATTTATGGTAAAAGTGACATGTGTTCTTTATTCTGAGGGTCAATACGATTAAAATGATACCCATTATTATATACTTTTATATTATTGTTGCGCTTAAAAAAAATCACAAACTTTTTAACCAAATTAGTACGTTTATAATCCCTTTATTTTGATGACCTCTAACTTTTTTATTTTTCCGTATAAGCGGCGGTATGGGGGCTCATTTTTTGCGCCATGATCTGTGCTTTTTTTTGATACCACATTTGCATATAAAAAACTTTTAATACATTTTTTATAATTTTTTTTTTTATAAAATGTATTAAAAAAGTAGGAATTTGGGACTTTTTTTTATTTTTTTTCGTTCACGCCGTTCACCGTACGGGATCATTAACATTTTATTTTAATAGTTCGGACATTTACGCACGCGGCGATACCAAATATGTCTATAAAAAATGTTTTTTACGCTTTTTGGGGGTAAAATAGGAAAAAACGGACGTTTTACTTTTTTATTGGGGGAGGGGATTTTTCACTTTTTTTTAACTTTTACTCTTACATTTTTTTTTACACTTGAATAGTCCCCATAGGGGACTATTCATAGCAATACCATGATTGCTAATACTGATCTGTTCTATGTATAGGACATAGAACAGATCAGTATTATCGGTCATCTTCTGCTCTGGTCTGCTCGATCACAGACCAGAGCAGGAGACGCCGGGAGCCGCACGGAGGAAGGAGAGGGGACCTCCGTGCGGCGTTATGAATGATCGGATCCCCGCAGCAGCGCTGCGGGCGATCCGATCGTTCATTTAAATCGCGAACCGCCGCAGATGCCGGGATCTGTATTGATCCCGGCACCTGAGGGGTTAATGGCGGACGCCCGCGAGATCGCGGGCGTCGGCCATTGCCGGCGGGTCCCTGGCTGCGATTAGCAGCCGGGATCAGCCGCGCATGACACGGGCATCCCGTGCCCGCGGTTATGCTTAGGACGTAAATGTACGTCCTGGTGCGTTAAGTACCACCTCACCAGGACGTACATTTACGTCCTGCGTCCTTAAGGGGTTAATTATTTAAAAAAAAAAAAAAACGCATAGGGTCCCCCCTATTTTAATTCTCAGCCAAATACCAACCAAACAGTAACAGCCTGACGTTCCCAGGGTGGGCGAGGACCATTGTTACTGGCCCTCCCCAGCCTAAATAACGCCAGCCTGTTACCGCCTAGGCCCAGGAGTGCCATTTTTGACGCTCCAGGCCTGTTGGTACCGGCTCTTCCCGGCACCCCTGTGGCGCTGGGTACCGGGGTAATAATAGGGGGTTAGCGCTAGCTGTTTTTGTGGCTAGCGCTAAGCCCAGGTTAGTAATGGACTCTGTCTATAAGACAGCTTCCACTACTAAGCCTGTCTAGTAAAGTAAGAAAAAAACACAACAGGTTTAAAAAAAAATTTATTACAGAAAACACTCACCCACAAGCCCTCGTTAACCATTTTATTAAAATCAAACAAAGAAAAACGCTGGTCATCGAAGTTGTCCACCGAATCCGAAGAAGTCCACAGGATACACGGATCTGAAATGAGAAGAAAACAAAAAAAATGGGTTAGTACATTTATTATCACCTGCTCACACATCTCCCGCCCCGCACGACTACAACTGCCAGCATGCCCTTACAGTAAGGACATGCTGGGAGTTGTAGTTGTGTGGTGCAGGAGATGTGTGGGCAAGTGACAAGCTTGTCCCCTGCCCCCAGCTGCAGGACTACAACTCCCAGCATGCCCTTACAGTAAGGTGGGGCGGAGGCCGGGCACAGTGTTTCCCAACCTGGGACTTGTAGTTTTGCAACATCTGGAGGCACCCTGGTTGGGAAACACTGTTTTAGGCCAGTGTTTCCCAACCAGGGTGCCTCCAGATGTTGCAAAACTACAAGCCCCAGCATGCCTGGACAGTCAAAGGCTGTCTAGGCATGCTGGGAGTTGTAGTTTTGCAACATCTGGAGGCAACCTGGCTGGGAAACACTGTTTTAGGCCAGTGTTTCCCAACCAGGTTGCCTACAGATGTTGCAAGACTACAACTCCCAGCATGCCTGGACAGCCTTTGACTGTTCAGGCATGCTGGGGCTTGTAGTCTTGCAACACCTGTAGGCAACCTGGTTGGGAAACACTGTTTTAGGCCAGTGTTTCCCAGCCAGGTTGCCTCCAGATGTTGCAAAACTACAACTCCCAGCATGCCTAGACAGCCTTTGACTGTCCAGGCATGCTGGGGCTTGTAGTTTTGCAACATCTGGAGGCACCCTGGTTGGGAAACACTGGCCTAAAACAGTGTTTCCCAACCAAGGTGCCTCCAGATGTTGCAAAACTACAAGTCCCAGTCACAGGTCTGCAAACTGTGGCCCTCCAGCTGTTGCAAAACTACAACTCCCAGCATGCCTGGACAGCCAATGGCTGTCTAGGCATGCTGGGAGTTGTAGTCTTGCAACATCTGGAGGCACCCTGGTTGGGAAACACTGTTTTAGGCCAGTGTTTCCCAACAAGGGTGCCTCCAGCTGTTGCAAAACTACAACTCCCAGCATGCCTGGACAGCCAAAGGGTGTCCAGGCATGCTGGGAGTTGTAGTCTTGCAACATTTGGAGGCACACTGGTTGGGAAGCTTGCGCAACTTACCGGCTTCCGTAGGATCCAGCGCTGCACGACACTGCCGCGCGACGATCTCCGTCAGCGATCGTCGCTGGAGCCTCGGAAGGGTAAGTGAACGTCTTCGCCGGTACCCTTCAGCTGTTTAGTTTTGCAACAGCTGGAGGACTACAGTTTACAGACCACACACCAGTGGTCTGCAAACTGTGGCCCTCCAGCTGTTGCAAAACTACAACACCCAGCATGCCCTGACAGCCAAAGCCTATGGCTCTCAGGGCAGGAGCCCGGGCTGACATTACAGTGCAGCCGCCCGGGCTCCTCATACGGCCTCCCCGCTACCCCCCTTGTCTCCCGCCCGGGCTCCTCATACGGCCTCCCCGCTACCCCCCCCCCCTTTGTCTCCCGCCCGCGCCGCTCAGCTCCCGCTGCTACAAGACTACAACTCCCAGCGTGTCTGCTGGAACAGATGGGAGTTGTGTGGCGCTGGCAGGTGAGAGGGGGGGGATATAAATCACTGTAGTATCCCGGTAGCGCAGTGAGGGTAGCGGGGAGAAAGTATGTCGGAGCCCGGGCGGCAGTAGCTTTTCCTGCTCCATGTTGGAGCTGGAGTAAATTTAGTCAATTTTTACGACAGTTTATTGCGCAACTGCGACTGTCTCAGTTAATAAATTCCTGACCACTGCAAGTAAAAACTGAAAACTTGCGTAAATTAAGCGGGAAAAAAAAATTTTACTTTCTAGCTCTTGCTAGGGAAAGGGCACAATTTATAGGGTAGGCACAATTGCGACAATTTTGCGCCAAAAATAGTCAGAAAAAAATGACTAAACCCCTTAGTAAATGCCCCTCATGGGGATTAGTAAGGATATATCTCTTAAATAGTTTTAAAAAAATATAGAAATGCTTGTAGATTTGAAATATATTTTCCTTTAACATAGAGCACTATTCAGCAGCTCAGATTTAATAATTGTATATGTGTGTGTGTGTGTGTGTGTGTCAGTTTGGGTGGGGGGATGTGATGCCTATAGCTGTGCCACTGGATTACTTATAATTACTTAACCACAGACATAGAATAGTCTACATAGCCCATAAATTAAAGAAAATTTATTCACAATCATAAGATAAATACAAATGTGAAAACAAAAAGTTATCACATTGGATTGCAGATATACAAAATATAATTAATGTCACATTCTCCCTAGATCTGGCTGCTACTGACCTATTTTGCATATGTACCACTGAATACTAATACACTTCATATGTTATATGTTGTTATGTTATGTTGTTGAGGAATATTCTCTGTATGTGTAAAAATCACTTTAAATGGGCACTGTCAGATTTAAAATTTTGTATATGTTGTACATCTTGGCAAAACATTAACCTTTCTAATATACTTCATAAGAAAATTGGATTTACTTTTTATAGAAAATCATGGCTTTGTCCATGCTGAAGTGCAGGCATGGACCAAGTCCAGTAAGGCCTCTTTCACACTATGAAATAGTTCCGTTTAGGAACTTCCGTCACTATATCGGGGAAAACCGTCCGTTACAAAACCCCTGACGGCCGTGACTTAATCGCATTGCAGCCTATGGGGTTTTGTAACTGCCCGTTTGCACCCGCATATGCCCGTAATTCATTACGGACATGATACAGTGACGGGACATCGTGGCGGAAAAATTACTGAGATGGTGGGCTAGTTCTCCTCTGTGTGCTCTCTCCTGCCATATCAGACATGAGAGAGCACAGAGGAATGCTAGCCTACCCTCACTTACTGGACTTTGTCCATGCCTGTGTTTCAGCATGGACAAAGTCATGATTTTCTATAAAAAGTAAATACAATTTTCTTATGAAGTATATTAAAAAGGTTAATGTTTTGCCAAGATGTACAACAAAGAAAATGTTTTTGTATCTCACAGTGCCCATTTAACTAAAAGGATATTTGTTTTCAGTCTAATAAAAAAAAATGGCAATTTTTATGTTAGCACGTAATCAAGTATTGATATGGGACTCTGAAAAGTGCAGTCACTTCATTAACATAAAGGTCTACCATATTTGTAAGGAAAAAAAATATTTATTAGGCTTTTATTAACAGTGTCACATTTGTAAAAAACACAGATACTGTCAACAACTTTACAAAATAATGAAATATTTCAAATGAAAGACTGGTTCAAAAACTAAAGATGTAAACATTTACAAAAACATAAATAAAATAGCAAAAAAAAACAGTGATCAGTAAAAGAAAGTCACATACATTACAATGCATGGGGATCCAGTGTAAAGTGCAGCAGGACTGGCATGCTGCATGGAGAGACTGGCCGTAAGGGCACAACCCATATTGCTCATATGTCTGATAGTTGTCTCTTCTGACATCCCATAAACAAAGAAGAGAAGAACAAGAGTGTTTACCCCAATTGCTAGGCTGCCCTTTCACACCATAGACCCATGTCCTTTCCCACCAAAATTCATAGTTCTTGTTGACTTTATTCTTCTGCGTATGATCAGTTTAATCTTCTAGCATTTGCATTAAATATTGAATGATCCAGCTGAAAATGTCACTTTATTTGGTTACAAGATGCACTGGGTATCAGAGGTGGCTCCCTCCATCAAATTACTTATATGCCACAGTTGCTATTGACTCTGATATAATTGAACACTGTAGTTGCAGCAGGATCCCAGCTATGTATCAAATATGGGCTCCTATTGCTGATTGCATGGGCACAGTGACTAGCTGTGCTCGGACTAGACCATATTGGCTTTTGCCACTAGCCGAAGCACAGCTTGATCATAACTGCTAGGAGGTTAAAGCAATTTAGTGCAACTTTCTGACACAGCAGTTGAACAGAATTTGCCCTCTTTGTGCAATAAAACATATTTCTTATTGGTATGTACATTGGTAATAATCATCCTTCTAAATGAGTGCTAATCTATGCTCCATTCGTCTTTCAATCCCTTAGATGCCATGGTCTCTATTGATGCAACAGTGTCTCTGTTGTGTATTACTGTCAGAATAGAAACTACCCCTCCATTGAACAACCCAGCACGGGAGAGACACACACCATCCTGGGCTGCCTAGGATTCAGTGCACATTTTGTGGGGAGCCCGGAAGAAACTAAAGATCTTGAATTACTGATCAACCTCAGTGATAGTGAACCCATGGTTCAGCAACCCAAAGATTTTGTGGTGCCCGCTTTCAGAGGAGGCAAGAAATCCTCCTTCAGCCCTCCAGTACAGACTGGCAGTAGTCTGGACCAATTTATGACAGCAGTTACAAATGACCATAAAGCACTGGTGTACCCTAAATCCACATCTAATCTGAAGGCTAAGGAGAAACGGCCTTGGACTGGTTAAAAAGCTGCACCGACCTGATAATAAAGAAGGCCGATAAAGGCAATAATGTCATTGTCATGTCCAAGGAAAAGTACCTAAAAGAAGCCCTCAGACAATTGGGGCGATGAAAGGATGTATGTCCAGGTTAAGCAGGACCCCACATAAAAAGTAAATTCCATGTTGCAGACTTTCCTTAGGAAACAGGTGGAAAGAGGAATTCTGTCCACATGGTCGGCAACAAAATTGTTACCCGTGAACCCATCCGTGCGACCTTTGTTAGGGGACACACCATCCTATGTCAAGGACACTGATGACCTTCTTTAGTCATTGCAAGATGTGGTCCTGGAAGAAGGAGACTGCCTAGCCTCGATTGATGTGGAGTCTTTATATACCAGGATACCACTGGACACAGACATCCTAGCTGTCAAAGAGTTCCTACTGGCAGCGGATAAACCAATGGATTACTGCACCTTTGTCACCGAAGCCCTGGATCTTATTTTGAAGAATAATTTCTTCCAGTTTAATGGGCAATGGTTCAGAAAACATCATGGCACAGCGATGGGCACTCCGGTGTCATGTACATTTGCCAATCTTTATTTGGCATTCCTAGAGGCTAAAATAATTTACACTCCTACCAATCCCTTTGTTAGCCGGATAGGCTTTTACAAGAGATTTTTGGACGACATCCTGGTGATATGGAGCGGTACCGAGTCTGAGTTCACTGAGATTATCCAATATCTTAATGAAAACAATACTCTAACTATGCAGTTTACATCAGTGTTTAGCACCTCGGAAGCTGCATTCTTGGATGTTTCGATCAACGCAAGACAACTTTCTACCAAAGGCTTCTGGAAACCCTCTGCACCTTTACTATACCTGCACCGTGACTCGTTTCACCCACCATATACAAAAGAAGCCATCCCTTTCAGTCAGTTCCTAAGATTGAAGAAAATCAATAGTAATGTATCTGATTTTGAGCAACAATCAGATGACTTGAGATGACATTTGATATCAAGGGGGTACCCAGCTCATACTGTCAGCTGTCCCCTCCAAAAAACTGAATCATATTCCAGAGAAGACCTCATCTTCAAAAAGAAAAGTAAAATAAAGAAAGAACAAAATGAGAATCGCTTTACCTTCTCGTTCAAATACAATAATTTGGCCCCAGAGATTCGGAGATCTATTTCCAGACATTGGCACCTTATTGAAGATGACCCTACACTACATGAAGTAGCCACGAGGAAGCCACTGGTCACTTACAGGAGAAGCACCACCATCAAAAATAAATTGGTCAGAAGCAAGTTCAGTGCAGAACCAAATGAGCCCAAAAAGAAAACTTGGCTCAATCTACCTGCCCTGAAAGGAAACCATAATGTGGAAGATGCTCTTTCTGTCAACACATGCTTACAGGCAGAAATTTCAAGTCAGTGGTTTGGACATATGTGTAAATGATCTAGTCGCGTGCAGGACCCCCTACGTTGTGTACTGCATAATGTGCCCCTGCAGACAGTTCTATGTAGGATCCACAATAAGGCCTCTTTTTACGAGGATACGTGAACACCTGCGACTTTCAGGACAAGGACTTGGAGTCCCCAGATTGGCACAGCATATCAGCAACGTGCGTGGGGGATCCACAACTTGCCTTTGTTCCTTCAAAATAGAGACAGTTAAAAACATTACTCCCGGCCAAAATATGCATGCGCTACTACTGCAAAAAGAAGCAAGGATCACATCCAGAAGCAGAGCTACCAGCCCTCAGTCTGAATGAAAGAAACAAATTTAATGCATTTATTTAAGCTGCTCTCCCGTTCCTTTTCAGCTTTTATTTGTATTTTTCTATGTTCATTAGCCTCACTCCTTAGACTTGTACTGTTTTGTATTTACCTTTTATTCATGTACAGGTGCTCCCTGTCTTCCTGTTAGCCTTGCAGGTATCCATACAGGACATCGGTCCAGCTCCAGTGTGTTTGCGCATGCTCCCTGGTATCCTGCCAGCTGTTGCGCTATGAGCTTTGTTTTGTTTACCTGTTACCATGACTCCGGACCTGTCAGCTGTTTGCCCCCTGCGGAGACCATGTCTACTTACATGGTGCCGTGTGCAACAGCAGAGATAGGCGTGACAAAGCTGTGTGTTTGACCGCGAAACGGGGCCATCGCCGCTCTTCTCGCAGCTATTGGAGCTGTGTTTCTCCGTGTGTTCCACCATTATGTAACTGCACTGTGACTTTTTAATAAAGTCCCTCCACGTTTGCTGAAATCAAGGGTGAGTGCGTCTCTATTTATTTCTCTGCACAATGTGTATTACTGTCAGGTTCCTGCTGCTGATGGACACTCACACTCACATGATAAGCCTGAGCTAAGCTTGGACTAAACTGTATAGAACATTATATTAAATCAATATTAAACATTATTCACTTTTGCCAGTAGCTCAAACACAGCTTGAGCAAAACTGTTTGGGGTTTAAAGCAACTTAGTGCAACTTTATGACACAAATGTACAAGTTCCTATTTTCTCAATCAGCAGTTGTACCAGCATTGTCTGCTTTGTGCAATAAAACATTTCTTATTGGTATTTGCATTTGTAACCATCATCCTTCTAAATGAGTGCTAATTCAGACTAAAAGCTTTCACTTTAGGTCCTGTTCTCACACGCTGCTTCCAAAATGACATCTCCATGCATTCACCAATGGTCATGCTTATTTACTGGGATTATTGGCAACATTGCACTAGGAGCCCCGTAAGGGTGGGAAGGGAGTACCTGACATCCCCACCTTGCCATGGGAAGCCTTTGCATGTGATAGTATACGGAGGACTACAGAAAAATGGCTCTGTGGGCAGGTCCATGTCTCCCCTGTTTCTCCTTCCCTTTGGAGGATGCTTGGATGGGGAAAGTGGAACAGCTCCATCCCTAACAACTGGCACACTCCTTGGTTTATGGGGATGTTGTCAGATTTGTGAGGGAACACCAGCTGGAGGAACTTATGCCCAACTTGGGGAAACCAAAGACAATCCACAAGCTCATCAGAGCTAAGAACACTTTGGAGCTCGTTCAATGGATCCTTGCTGCCACCACAATGACTATTTGGACTAATATGGCTTCAGCACGGCTAATCAACAGGCACAAGGATTTGTAGTAGATGGCCATTCAGGGGGTTTGTCTCTCAGGTCATTCATGCATGCCCGCAACCTGTACAAGACAAGGTACTGCCCCCGATGCCCCTATGTGGAGGAAACATCTTTGCACACCTTTTGCCAGTGCCCCTTTGCACAGGGCATGTTGGATACCCTGGAACTCAAACTCAGAAACTCTGTGCCAAGCGGAAGGCTATCGTATCATTCAGTATTTTACAGACTATTCCCTATGGTTCATGGGGTTAAGGCAATCCAGGTGGCCTGGTGCCTTATGAACTGTTTTAAGGACGCTATATGGCAACCGGGAATCGCCTCATTTTGAGGAAGAACATGTCCGTCCAGGACTGCCACAGCCTGCTAAAAGACTATTCCATCATGGACAGTTTGGACGTCGATAAAGAAGAGGGTTAAAACCCCTCCCCTTCCCTGTTCTCCCATTGTTTGTCTTTGTCTTGCAATAAAGCATTGGGCCTGTAATCTCTACTCCCTATCCCCTGTTTCCCCAACCTCCTTCCTTTACTGCGATCCCCTATGCCTTGTTGTTTGACACCTTTGTGCTGTATATTGTGCTGTCATGATATGTATGGCAAATTTATTATTTATTGTATATGTGATTGACAATTAATTGCTAATAAAGTTATTTTCAATCTAAAATTGCTCAGCCATTGTTAAAAACAAGGGGCATGGTTTTGGATGCAAAGGTTCACCTGCATATGGGAACACAGACTTATTAACAAATAGTTCATAGGTTGATATTATCCAACATGTATATATGCAAATATTTCTAGAAATTGGCAGTACTGAATATACGTTCAATAAACATTAATCTTTTTTAGTAAGAGTCCCAGCATTGGGGTCCTCTATGATCAGACATTTATCTTCTATGTTGTTGATAGGTGATGTCAATTTGTTGGAAAGTTGTGATTACAGGTCTAGGCACCTATCTGCTAGCCATCCCATAGAACACTGCATTAGCACGTCGCCAGTCTATAAAGGTTGTTTACGAGGGTCAATAGATTTAATCCATCATGGGAACAAATGTCAACAACCTAGAGTTTAGGGTTGATGTCTTTTTAAAGGAAAACTTTCATTAAGATAGTCTCCATTAAATGAGAGTAGTAATGCTAATTTGGACAGAACTGCTGATCAGAGGGCCAAAACAAAATGTGGTTTATATTGCAAGGGATATACTAAAGGCTCTTCACTCAACAGTGATTTATCGGTGATGTTCAGTTGAAATTGCTGAGTGGGTTCTAATAAAACATTCTGAAAGAAGTTGTCACAAAATAAAGGCCCCCAAACACAATAGAAAAAAGTTGTCTGAATCAGGGCCAGCCTTGTGACGGGAAATCTCTTAACATGGCAAAGCTAAAGCCCCTAATAACCCCACAAAGGCCAAAAAATGCATTTTCCATCAGGGTTTGATTTGATTAAGTTCTGCACTATTCCACAGAGCAGGAACTAGTAACAAAAAAACATAAACTGCATGCAAAATTGTTTGAAGCTTTTCTGCCACCAGAAAACAAATGGATCCCCCCAGCCCCATGTAAACTCATAAGAAGGGTTTGTGTACAGAAAATCTCCAGCGTATAACAGTACAGCAAAGTGTACTGACTACCTCTATTTAATAGACATACAGTTACCAAATAATTTCTGCATTCCCAGTCCTGACTGCCTTGCATTCCACATCTGTGTCCAGCCACCATTTGCAGGTCATGGGGTCATTGGAGTCAGTTGTAAAGAAGAGATAGAAGAGTGGTGTATATCAGAAGTTGTTAGTATGATTTATAGCCACTCCATTTTTCTTTAACATGGGAGTCTATGTATGATGGATGCCACAAGTCGCATCCGTCATAGCTATTTAATATTAATGTACTAAAAAGCCTTAAAGGCTGAGAGGAGCAGCACTGGAGATGTTCACCTCTGTAGATGCAGCCCTATATGAGTCCCTTTTCCTGCTGCAAGATGTTAATTAACTTTTACTATTTTATAGTAGTCAGAGGTAATACTTAAAGTGAGCTGGATCATAAAGGGTTTACAGCATCATCTTTCTATAGTACTTACATCCATAACAGTATATCCTGTTACTTGGTTATTTAATAAATATTCCCTTATATCAGCATTTCCACTTATCCACACTGTCTCTAGTAATCCATAAATCCACAGGCTGTAATCTCTGGACTATTATAACCAGAAAGTGATAAATCCTGCTGTAATATATGTGAACTTTGGCTGTGCATTAACTGTGATGTGTATGCTATCAATTAAAATGTGTGAATTATTTAAAAAGCTTAACAGTTCTAAGATGATCAGTTATAAGATCATTCATTCTGCTTAAAGCAGTTTCTGGGACTTTTATACTAGTGCTCTATCCTTAAGATAGGACAGCAATTTGTGAAAACAGGGGTGCTGACTCCCAGCACCCCCACTGATGATGGCCTAAGCTCTTATTTTCCTACCAGGCACATCTTACTTCATTCCACAGTGGCTGGACCTGATACTGGTACAAGATGCAATACCAGGTACAGCGAATGGACAAGTGCCACAACCCCTTCAATTAGCAGAATTGTTCTGGAAGTCAAACCTCACCGATCTGATATTGATGATCTAGCCTAAAGATAGACCCTCAATATAAAAGTCCGCGCCCAAAAAAACGTTAAATTGTTAGAGACTTGAATATCAACAGGGTTAAAGCTTTGCTTGGTGTAGGAAAAAGTAAAAGTGACTGCATTGGATTTACAGTTATGAATCTTCTTCTTGAATTTAAGTGTTTGGTTGTAAATATTATATGTAATCACACAGTACTATATACTGTCTTGTATTCTAATAATTTTTATAATGAATAAATGCTCTAGGACATCCTATGTTGTGTTCATCAAAACCATCCGGAGGATGCAGCAAGCGCTGGTTGTAGGTCCAAATAAATTCATAATTATTTGGATAGTGACTTCGATTGGAAGTAGTTGGATAGTGACTTCGATTGTTGCATTTCTGTAAAATAACAATAGAAACAATTACTTTATTTTACTTTTCTATAGTAGCAAGTGTTCAGTTTTTTTCGCTTGTAGGGAGGTTTTTCTTTAAAAAAAAACTATGGCCAACCCCAAAAAATAAGATATAGTCAATAAATAGCATATCAATTGCAAAGCAATCTAAACACATACCTTTTTAGAGTTTCATGATATACTCTCCTGTTCCTAAGATATGAGGGTTTACAATTCTACTAACAATTTAGGGAATAATTTAGATTGGTGTGAACATAATATCAAAAATGGGAGTGAATTACAAGTGATGGGTTGGGGTAATGGTTTGATGTTTTTACATTGGTTTGATGTTTTTAATATGCCCCTGACTATAAAATGGGGGGGGGGGGGGGGTGTTAAAATTAAGCAAACCTTTTTTGCTAATGATTTGCTAATCATTGTTTGTAATCATTGTAAGTTATAAAAATTCCAAGTCAAACTAGTAAAGCTCAGCTGGAGGTGTCTTCTCCCACATGGCGTTGACTAACTTGACATACAGGGCTGTAAGCCAAGCCCTGTACATCAATCATGTAGGGTGGGGTGGGGGA
The DNA here is from genome assembly GCF_029499605.1 of Hyla sarda. Taxonomy (NCBI): domain Eukaryota; kingdom Metazoa; phylum Chordata; class Amphibia; order Anura; family Hylidae; genus Hyla; species Hyla sarda. Next base: position 218,664,667 of record NC_079190.1, read on the forward strand.
GGGAAGAGGTGTTCTGCTGCAGCTCAGCTCCACCAGTTTTACTTATCAGCTGCTAACAAAAAAAGGTTATTTTATAAATTTACAAATAGCAATCAGCAAAACTAATAGTTTGCTTAATTTTACCCCCCTAGCATCTATCTGCTGGGATCTACAGCTCTGTACCTGGTATGGAGCTGATAGATTCCCATTACTTTATATCTGATATTACATTTAAAGGAAAATGATCATCCTGTTCACCCACACTGGGTTATAATGTGGGTGAACAGGAGATTGATGCGGGGTTACATTTAAAGGAAAATGATCATCCTGTTCACCCACACTGGGTTATAATGTGGGTGAACAGGAGATTGATGCGGGGTCTTTGACTAATATACATACCTTCTGTCTGGCACCCGGTCCATCTAAAGATCCTCTTCTATCTCCGCTAAATTGCACGCTGGAGGCGGGCCCGCTGGCTGAATTTAAATATTCATGGTCACGTGAGCGCGTATGCCTACTGAGCGCTGACGTTACCATAAATATTCAAATTCAGCCGGCGAGACTGTCTCCTGCGCGCAATTCAGAGGAGATAGAAGAGGTTCTTCAGAGGGACCAGGCGCCGGACTAAAGGTATGTATATTATTCATAGACCCCGCATCGGTCTTTTGTTTACTCACACTACAACCCGGTGTATTGGGTTTAGTGTGGGTGAACAGAAGTGATGTAAGTTAAGTTCAGGTAAACATCTTTAAAGGAGTTAAAGGGGTACTCCGGTGGAAAACATTTTTATTTTTTTAATCAACTGGTGCCAGAAAGTTACAGATTTGTAAATTACTTCTATTTCAAAAAAAATATATATATCTTAATCCGTCCAGTACTTATAAGCTGCTGTTTGCTCCAGAGGAAGCCTTTATTAAATTTATTTTCTGTCTGACCACAGTGCTCTATGCTGACTCCTCTGTCCATGTCAGGAACTGTCCAGTGCAGGATAGGTTTGCTAGGGGGATTTGCTCCTGCTCTGGACAGTTCCTGACATGGACAGAGGTGTCAGCAGAGAGCACTGTGGTAAGACAAAAATGAAATTAAAAAAGGAAATAACTTCCTGTGGAGCATACAGCAGCTGATAAGTACTGGAAGGATTAAGATTTTTAAGTAGAAGTAATTTACAAATCTGTTTGGGGGAAATTTATCAATACTTGTTCAGAGGAAAAGTTGCCCAGTTGCCCATAGCACCCAGTCAGATTGCTTCTTTCATTTTTAACAAGGCCTCTGCAAAATGAAAGAAGCAGTCTGGGCAACATTTCCTCTGGGCAGGTTTTGATAAATCTTCCCCTTTAACTTTCTGGCACCAGTTGATTAAAACATTTTTTTTTCACTGGAGTACCCCTTTAAAGCCAGAAGATGGACAGTTAAAGCATACCTGTCAGGTCTGCCTCTATCACCTACATTTATCTTTAATAAAGAAAATACCTCTTTTTATTAGCTCACAATGTTAGAAATCCTCTCAGGAAAAGGGGGCGTGTCCCGGCTTTTGGTAGTGGGAGGTGACTGGTGGGTCTGCTCATGCAGCCTTATCCATGAGTTATCCATTGTCCATGACTCATGGACAAGCCTGATGCTGCTGCAGGACCGATTAGTGTCCCAGTAGGTATGGGGGCCCCTAGTGGTTTTTCAGAAGCTGTTTTCTTTATTTAAACATTTTTAAACAACCATATTACAAACAGTGTTTCATTTTCATCAGTAACAACATGAAAAAAGTTTTTGGATCTGACAAGTGCCCATTTAAACAACAAGTTGAATGTTTTGTATTCTTATATAAAATCAGTTATTCATTAAAGTTAATATTAACATCAAATAAATCTACATTTAGAAGGCTACATAGTCACTTTATTGCAATAGACAATTTTGCAATTCAATCATACAATTCCTGATTTTCTTAATGTGCACACTCTAGGTTATTAATTGAAATTAAAAAAAACTAAATAATAAAAATATTGAAGAAATATATAGGTGGTACGGTATATAAATTTTAGCTCATAGTTGATACATACTTGGGCTTTTGAGAGATATCATTCTTCTCTCTTTTAACTAGGAATTGCTGTTTCTGCTGGAACCGCAGAGGGCTGTGTCTCTTGCTGAATATTATTAGCATAGGTCGAGCTATCTTCTTTACTTAATGTTTTCTGAAATGAGAAGGAGAAAACAGACTGTATTGATACATGTTAAAACTGGATTCACACACAGGGAGACATTTATTAAAATTCAGCATTTATTTTGCTGTTCCTAAGATGAAGTAAATTGGATTAAGATGTCTTTGCCTCTTAATAAATTTGCCACATACGTGTGCCACCAATATAAACTTACACCTTATAATTTATGCTAATTTGTGATGTAAAGTATAGTAAATCTGCTGGGTTGTGGGAGACCACAAACCTTTAAAAAAAAAAATGTTTCTATCACAAGAGTGGCAGAAAGCCCACAGTGTTTTGCTGCATTATTAGTGATATTTTCTTTGCTGTTTTTAACTACATGCCTTTTTTGTCAAGAGACCAGATGTCACTCTGAAGTCTATGTTGAAATATGTTTTTGTTTAAAGTATTTTTGCAATACTGTCATTACTGCAATAAGTGGTGTTAAAAAATTCACATTTTAAAGGGAAACTGTCAGCAAGGTCACCCACACTAACACGAATATACAGATAGATAGTTTGGATTACCCTGTTTCTAACACTTTTTTACGGGAAAATAACGATGCAGCTGTTCTAGAGATATTCACCTAGTATTCATGTGGTCATTTCTTTTTATATGCAATGAAAGAGGCTGCTGCTAAATGTGTAATGCTTTTATTGCCCACATAGGACGATGACCCCATCCCCTCCACCTTTTAACAGACGTACTAAGAAAGAGAGATAAATATTTATGAAGGGCAGGGTTATCTGCTGAAGGGGTGGGGTTATCAATTGGAGTGGATGGGATAAAGCATTGCACATACAGCAGCAGCCCGCCTCCTTTGCACAAACGAAGGAATTACCATATGAGAAACGAGAGAAATATTTCCTGAACGTCTCCACCGATCTTCATCCTGTAAGAAGCTTTAGAAACAGGGTCACCCACATGATCTACTTGTATATTTAGTTTAGTGCAGGTGACTTTGCTGTCAGTTTCCCTTTAAATGTCATAAAATAAAACGATTGTAAAAAATTTAATAAATAACTTTCAAGGTGTTTTTTAAAAGCATAAAATTGTGAAAGAATAAAGAGTGCAAAGGAGGCCTGAAGAAGTATTGTGCACGTCAGTGGAGTATCTAGAGTCCCATGGGCCCCAACCTCCTAACAGTTAGAGGGTACATTAAATAACAAACAAAAATATATTATTAACATAGCTATTAACATAGACGTCTGCTGGCACTGTGCGCTGCTAAAAGAAGCACTTTTCATTCATAGCGCTGCAGGGGTATATGTATATAGAAGCGCTGGGGGGTGCAGATATATAGCGTTATCTGAACCCCCCCCCCCCTCCCCCACAGCGCTTCTATATACATATGCCGGCGCTACGCTATGAATGAAAAGTATTTCTATCAACAGCATCGGGCCGCCAGCTGCTGCTAGAATGCTTTTTATTCATAGCGAAGCGGTGACATATGTATATAGATGCTGTGAGGGTACATATACATGTGCCGGCGGGGGATACATTTTACTTGCACTTCAGGGGGCATATTATAAATGCGCTGGGGGGCTACATATATAGGCTATATGTCTGCCCCCCCCCCTGCAGCGCTATATATCTTGCCCCCCAAAGCACTTTTAATATAGATATGGCACTGACCATTCAGGGCTCCCCGCGGGGTATTCAAAAATGGAAGTTAAAACACACTGATACATCGCAGGGTTGTGGAGCTTGCAGCCCGCTCCCCCGTTTAATAACTTTGGATTGCATCAGGTCTCAGAAGTGAGACCTGGTGCGATCAATCCCTCAGCCCCTGTACTACAACCCCCTTCATGGAACAGACTCTGTTCCATGATGGGGGTAGTAGTACAAACACTAATGTAGCCTCCCCAGCTGTCTGCAGACTCCTGCAGCCAGGGAATTACTACTCCCATTATGGAATCAAGTCTGTTTCATGATGGGAGTAGTCTCGGCTGTGGGAGTCTGTAGACAGAGGTGTTACGGCCATACCTGAGGGATGTTATAACGGGTCTTAACGGATGAATATTTATTCAGCCGTTAGAACCCGTTATTTCATCTGTTATTATACATCTGTTTTCACACAGAAAACAGATGTTTAATAACGTATGAATGCTCATAGTGTGAAAGCAGCCTTAGGGATAAGAGACAAATAATGCCCCCACACCATGACCACCACTACCATTACAACTAATGAGCCACTAATATCGCTATATTGTTACTGAGTAAAATCCACTCTACAAAGACCAATATTCCAACCTACAGTGACCATATAGTGGTACATACCAGCTGTATGCTAGCACTCTGCAGACCGTATAAGTGATAACACTGCAGTTACATACAGTGACTCACAGGACACTCCCTGCACCCAAAACTCTAGTTGAAGTGACAGGACAGGGAGCCTCTGGCTCTGTCCTGTCACAGCAAAAAATAAATAAATCGAGCAAGAATGAATGAAAACCGCAATCAGGGAAGCACTTGTGTCACTTCATCCTAGTGATCGGTGGGGGACTTAGCAGCCGGACCCCTAATGATCACAACTTCTGGTATGTCTTTATGACCTGACAGAAGTTATCTCAAAGTTAAGATACCTGTTAAGTATTCTTTATCTATAGGCTGCCCAGAAAGGCCCTGCAGTTCACAAGAAGCTCCTGCCCATAGTCAGTAGATATAGACAGCTATATTAACGATTATTTATTATAAATGAATGCTGACAAACATTGACTTTCTTATAAATTCTAATTTATTTATGTATACGCATGTTAAAAATTTTTGTGGAAAAGATACCTTTTCACTTTTAGCATACTTGAATTTTTTCTCCTTGTAGTAATTTCTTTTTGGAAGTACATGTAGTAACATTAAGTCACATACAACTGTTGCCTGAAAGACAAAGTCATACAGATTGAAAGAAAAGTCTGACTTGAATAAAAAATTACTAGTGGGCTCTACTGCATCTCTTACAATTCTTTTATATAAAATTATGAAAATCCCAGGTGTAACATTGTGAGCGGTATATATGGACAGAAGTGATGCAGTGTTCATGTCAAAGTGCATTGTACAAATCTGTTCTACATGTTTTAACTGATGATATGTCTATTTTTAATTTGTACTTGTTGCAAGGGCAATTGGGCCAGGACTGCCCATTAAATAGTCATTGTATGGTGTTGCAGACATTCACTATAACTATGATGGTTATAGTCATGGCTGTAAATCTTGGCACCCCTGAAATTTTTCTAGAAAATGAAGTATTTCTCACAGAAAAGGTTTGCAGTAACACATATTTTGCAATACACATGTTTATTCCCTTTGTGTGTATTGGAACTAAACCAAAAAAGGGAGGGAAAAAAGCTAATTGGACATAATGTCACACCTAACTCCAAAAATGGTCTGGAAAATATATAATATTGTCACCCTTTCAAAATTGGGGAAAAATAAGATTTTCAAGCATGTGATGCTCCTTTAAACTCACCTGGGGCAAGTAACAGGTGTGGGTAATATAAAAATCATACCTGAAAGCAGATAAAAAGGAGAGAAATTCACTTAGTCTTTGCATTGTGTGTCTGTCTGTGCCACACTAAACATGGACAACAGAAAGAGGAGAAGAGAACTGTCTGAGGACTTGAGAACCAAAATTGTGGAAAAATATCAACACTCTCCAGAGATCTAGATTTGTATTTGTCCACAGTGGGCAACATTATCAAGAAATTTACAATCCATGGCACTGTAGTTAATCTCCCTGGGTGTGGACAGAAGAGAAAAGTTGATGAGGTGTCAACGCAGGATAGTCCGGATGGTAGATAAGCAGCCCCAAACAAGTTCCAAAGATATTCATGCTGTCCTGCAGGCTCAGGGAGAATCACTGTCAGCGCGAACTATCTGTGGTCATTTAAATGAAATGAAACGCTGTGGCAGGAGACCCAGGAGGACCCCACTGCTGACAGACATAAAAAAGCAAGACTACATTTTGCCAAAATGAACTTGAGTAAGCCAAAATCCTTCTGGGAAAATGTCTTGTGGACAGATGAGAACAAGATAGAGCTTTTTGGTAAAGCACATCCTTCTACTGTTTACCAAAAAAGGAATTTGGCCTACAAAGAAAAGAACACAGTACCTACAGTGAAATATGGTGGAGGTTCAATGATGTTTTGGGGCTGTTTGGCTGCCTCTGGCACTGGGTGCCTTTGAATGTGTGCAAAGCATGAAATCTGAGGATAACCTATGGATTTTGGGTCACACTGTACAGCCCGGTGTCAGAAAGCTGGGTTTGTGTCCAAGATCTTGGGTCTTCCAACAGGACAATGACCCCAAACATACATCAAAAAGCACCCAGAAATGGATGGTAGCAAAGCGCTGGAAAGTTCTGAAGTGGCAACAATGAATCCAGATCTAAATCCCATTGAACACCTGAGGAGAGATCTTAAAATAGCTGTTGGGAAAAGGCGCCCTTCCAATAAGAGAGACCTGGAGCAGTTTGCAAAGGAAGAGTGGTCCAACATTCTGGCTGAAAGGTGTAAGAAGCTTAATGATGGTTATAGGAAGTGACTGATTTCAGTTAATTTTTCCAAAGGGTGTGCAGCCAAATATTAAGTTAAGGGTGCCAATAATTTTGTCCAGCCCATTTTTGGAGTTTGATGTGACATTATGTCCAATGTGCTTTTTTTCATCCCTTTTTTGGTTTAGTTCCAATACAAACAAAGGGAATAAACATGTGCATAGCAAAATATGTGTTACTGCAATCCTTTTCTGTGAGAAATACTTCATTTTCTAGAAAAATGTCAGGGGTGCCAACATTTACGACCATGACTGTATGTATGGTGGCAATCTTCCTCCTTGTATACTAGTATTATTGGTAATATTGGTGTTAGTATACTGGCTTTGGTCAGTAATAGTATGGTGGTAATATGTATGGTGATATTTGCTCCTTGTATTCTCTTGTTTTTTAGTAACTGTATGACTATCTTTTAAATGCACTATCATGCATAGACTTTACATATATTATACTATGTTAACGTTACATATACATTCTTACTCTTCTTTTTATTTCGTATGAAGTCATGGCATGTACAGACATGTACAGACTACCCAAGAGTGATAGGAGTATGGTTACAGCAATCACACTCCTATCACCCTCAGAACCCAGCATGTACAGGCTTCCTGAGTATGTGCAGGTTGCCTGAGGGTGATAGAAGTGTGGTTGCAACAATCAAATCACTCTCGGGTAGCCTGTACATGTTGCATAAGTTCATGTACTAAAATACTCTCAAGTAAGACAAAAAAAATTGTGTTTCATATTACGATATATACTTCTCATGGAAGCATAAAACAAAGATGTTAACATAGCCTTAACCCCTTAAGGACCAAGTTTATTTTGACCTTGAGAAGAACCAGAGCATTTTTTGCACATCCGACCACTGTCACTTTAACCATTAATAATTCTGGGATGCTTTTACTTATGAACCTGATTCCGAGATTGTTTCTTCGTGGCATATTCTACTTTAACATAGTGGTAAATTTTCGTCCATACTTGCATAATTTCTTGGTGAAAAATTAGAGAATTTAGCATTTTTCTAACTTTGAAGCTCTCTGCTTGCAAGGGACATAGACATAACAAATACATTATATATTGATTCACATATACAATATGTATGTCTACTTTATGTTTGCATCATAAAGTTGACATGTTTTTTACTTTTTGAAGACATCAGAAAGTTTGAAATGCATTAGAAATACCCCATAAATGACACCATTATAAAAACTGCACCCCTCAAAGTATTCAAAATGACATGCAGAAAGTTTGTTAACCCTTTAGGTGTTTCACAGGAATAGCAGCAAAGTGATGGAGAAAATTCAAAATCTTAATTTTTTACACTCACATGTTCTTGTAGACCCATTTTTTTGAACTTTTACAAGGGGTACAAAGAGAAAAAGCCCCCTAAAATTTGTAACCCAATTTCTCTTGAGTAAGGAAACACCTCATATGTGGATTTAAAGTGCTCTTTGGGTGCACTACAGGGCTCGGAAGGGAAGAAGCAACAATGGGATTTTGGAGATGGAATTTTGCTGACAATTTTGCTGAAATGGTTTTTGGAGGGGAAGGCCCATTTAGGAAGCCCCTATGGTGCCAGAACAGAAAAAAAAAAATCATATGCATACAATTTTAGAAACTACATCCCTCAAGGCACGTAACAAGGGGTACAGTGATCCTTAACACCCTACAGGTGTTTGACGACTTTTCGTCAGATGTGTAAATGAAATTATTTTTTTTCACTAAAATGCTGGTGTTACCCCAAATTTTTTATTTTCACAAGGGGTAATAGGAGAAAAAGCCCCCAAAAATATGGATCACCATTTCTTCTGAGTATGGAAATACCCCAGAAGAGACGGATCACCATTGGACTTTTGGAGAGAGAATTCGGGGGCCATGTGGGAAGTCGGGGGCCATGTGGGTTTACAAAGCCCCCGTGCTACCAGAACAGTGGATCCCCCAACATGTGACCCTATTTCGGAAACTACACCCCTCACGGAATGTAATAAGGGGGGCAGTGAGCATTTATACCCCTTTGGCTTTGACAGACCTTTGGAACAGTGGGCTGTGCAAATGAAAAATTTTATTTTGAATTTTCATGGACCACTGTTCAAAAAATCTGTCAGACACCTGTCGGGTGTAAATGCTCACTGCATCCCTTGTTACATTCTGTGAGGGGTGTAGTTTCCAAAATTGGGTCACATGTGGGGGGGTCCACTGTTCTGGCACCATGGGGGCTTTGTAAACGCACATGGCTTTCAATTCCAGCCAAATTCTCTCTCCAAAAGCCCAATGGAGCTCCTTCTCTTCTGAGCCCTGTAGTGTGCCTGCAGAGCACTTTACATCCACATATGAGGTATTTCCATACGCAGAAGAAATGGTTTTACAAATTTTGGGGGCTTTTTTTTTTTACTATTACCCCTTGTGAAAATAAAAAAAATTAGGCTAACACCAGCATTTTATAAAACAATAAAAAAAGCAAATTTTTCATTTTTATATCCAACTTTAACAAAAATTCGTCAAACACCTGTGGGGTGTTAAGGCTCACTATACCCCTTGTTCTGTTCCGTGAGGGGAACACTGAGAGTTTGTTACTTGTTTCGCTACCAGTGTGCCTCCAGCTGTTGTAAAACTATAACTCCCAGGATGTAAAATCTATTGGTGCATGCTGAGAGTTGTAGTTTGTTTCGCAACCAGCGTGCCTCCAGCTGTTACACTGAGTTAGGTAACAAACTCTGTGTTTCATAACCAGTGTGCCTTCAGCTGTTGAAAAAACTACAACTCTTAGCATGCACAGCCGAAGGGCATGCTGGGAGTTGTAGTTATGCAACAGGTGGAGGCAAACTTTTTCATAGAAACAATGTACCTCTAGCTGTTGCATAACTACAACCCCCAGCATGCACAATCTACCAAAGGGCATTCTGGGAGTTGTTGTTATGCAACAATAGAAGGCACAACTCCCAGCTTGCGCCTGTGTGGATGGGGGGTGGGTGTAGGGACTTATGTCTCCTGTGCCTTCTCCCGCACCCATGCAGGGGCATAACCATGTAGTGGGTTGCGACTGATTGACGCACCCAGAAGATGCATCTTCTTGTAAAATATAAAAAAAATATATATTTATAATCCTTTTTTTTTGTTTGTTTGTTTGTTCCTTTGCCCGGGCTATTTATCATTATTATTTAATAATTTTTGTACTTTTCGTACTTTTTCACATTACACCTTATGTCCTCTGTGTGGGCGGGTTTGCGGTGTCTGCTCTCGTCCCGCCCCTCTCCTCTCCTCCTCGGCTCTGTTGGGGGGGGCGGGATGAGACCTGATGCCCGACTATAACTGTCAGGCTTGGTGGGATGTGTGTATTATACACGCTTCCTGTATATAGGATTTTCATATACAGTTGTTGTGTATATATATTTGATATATCCAAATATTCTGCCCCACTTCCGGCCTCTCTGTGTGTAGTATGATTGCCCCGCTGCCGGTCATGTGGTTGGCCGACATACAGCACGCCAGGATGGGTGGATACGTGTGACCGGATGTGCGGCTGAATATTTTGACCGCACACCCGGATATGATATTGTGCGAGTACAGCCCCACTTGTATATATAGGACAGGTTTTTCCTTCAGGTTATCACCACCATTTTTTCCCCCTGGGGGGCTTGGTGTTCTGAGGTTTATCTTTCCTCCACCTAGGATTGTATCTTTTTAAGTGTTTTTAACTGTGTGTGGTGTTTCCTAATAAAGGTTATATATTATTCATCATTATTTGGTTGTGCATTTGAATATAGTGATCAGCTGTTTTCTACTGAAGATTTAGTTGTATATTTCGGTCACTGTTTGCACCCAATTCAATATATTACTATTATTTTTGTGGTGCCCATCCACTCATCTCTTTTTTCAAACAACAGCAGAAGGCACAGCCTTACCTCCTGCTGCTGTGCTCCCACAAGGTAGTCGCCGCCGCTTGTCCTGGGGCCCCGATCTCACCACAGGCGCCAATGATTGGGGGCCCCAGGTGCAGGTGTCCACTCCCGGAACCCACTCTCACCCTCCGGAATAGGGGCAGAGTGGGTGCCGTTAGTGACACCCCCAGCAGGAGTCCTGATTCGTCGCCCGATGCTGCTAAAGGGTGCTGTCTCGGACGACACATATTACCCATTTTTTCTGGGTCACCGGGGACCTGATTGACCCAGAATCACCGCAAATTGCTGGTCTGAATTGAATCCTCAGGACCCCCCGAGGCGTTGTCACGGGATGCCTGCTGAATCATTTCAACAGGCATACTGTTCCATTCATCGATGGTTTCCCAGCGGGGAACGGAAACATCCAGGACATACAGGTATGCCCTGGGTCCTTGAGTACCAGGATGTCAGGGCGTGGCTGTAGGCTCTGTGTCCTTAATGGGTTAAGGATGTACACTGGTGGATTATTATATATTTTTTGTTTAATCGACTGGTTTAAATCGACGTTTTAAAAGCTGCATTTTTAAAATGTGCCAGAAAGTTAAACAGATTTGTAAATTACTTCTATTTAAAAATCTTAATCCATCCACTACTTATCAGCTGCTGTATGCTCTACAGGAAGTTCTTTTTGTATTTCTTTTCAGTCTGACCACAGTGAGGTATTTTTATTTTTAATAAAAATATAGGTGATAGAGGCAGATCTGACAGGTATGCTTTAACTGTCCATCTTCTGGGTTTAAAGGGATGCTCCAGTGGAAAACAGTTTCCACCGGAGTACCTCTTTAACCCCTTAAGGACCAAGCCGATTTTGAGCTTAACCCCTTAAGGACGCAGGGTTTTTCCGTTTTTGCATTTTAATTTTTTCCTCATCACCTTCTAAAAACGCTTTCAATTTTGCACATAAAATTCCATATGATGGCTTGTTTTTTGCGCCACTAATTCTACTTTGCAGTGACCTTAGTCTTTTTACCAAAAAATCCACGGCAAAGCGGAAAAAATTCATTGTGCGACAAAATTTAAGAAAAAATGCAATTTTGTAAAATTTGGGGGCTTTCCTTTCTATGCAGTGCATTTTTCGGTAAAAATGACACCTTATCTTTATTCTGTAGGTCCATATAATTAAAATGATACCCTACTTATATAGGTTTGATTTTGTCGTACTTCTGAAGAAAATCATAACTACATGCAGGAAAATGTATATGTTAAAAATTCTCATTTTCTGACCCCTATAACTTTTTTATTTTTCCGCGTACGGGCCAGCTTGTTGGCTCATTTTTTGCACTGTAATGTGAAGTTTTTATCGGTACCATTTTTGCATTGATCAGACTTTTTGATCGCTTTTTATTCATTCTTTCATGATAAAAAAAAAGTTGCCAAAAATACGCTATTTTGGACTTTGGAATTTTATTGCGTGTTCGCCATTGACCATGCGGTTTAACTAACAATATATTTTTATAATTCGGACATTTACGCGCGCGGCAACACCACATATGTAAATTTTTATTTTATTTACACTGTTTTTTTATGGGAAAAGGGGGGTGATTCAAACTTTTATTAGGGAAGGGGTTAAATGACCTTTATTAACTTTTTTTTTAACTTTTTTTTTGCAGTGTTATAGCTCCCATAGGGGGCTATAACACTGCACACACTGATCTTTTACATTGATCCCTGCAAAGCCATAGCTTTGCATGGATCAGTGTTATAGGCGGTCGATTGCTCAAGCATGTATCTCAGGCTTGGAGCAATCAAACGCCGATCGGACGCAACAGAGCAAGGTAAGGGGGCCTCCGCTCACGTCCTAGCTGATCGGGAAATCGCGATTTTATCGCGATAGTCCCGATCAGCCCGACTGAGCTGCCGGGAAGCTTTCACTTTCATTTTAGACGCGGCGATCAACTTCACGCTAAAGGGTTAATAGCGTGCGGCACAACGATTGGTGCCGCACGCTATTAGCCTAGGGTCCTGGCTATCATTAGCCGCTGGGACCGACCTGGTATGACGCGTGTGACTCCGTTTTAAATACCGGGACCAAGCGTAGGGCGTACAGGTACGCCCTGCGTCCTTAAGAGATTAAAGGGGTACTCCGGTAGAAAACTTTTTTTTTTAAATTCACTGGTGCCAGAAAGTTAAACAGATTTGTAAATTACTTATATTAAAAAATCTTAATCCTTCCAGTACTTATTAGCTGCTGAATACTACAGAGGAAATTCTTTTCTTTTTGGAACACAGTGCTCTCTTCTAACATCATGACCACAGTGCTCTCTGCTGACATCTCTGTCCATTTTAGGAACTGTCCAGAGCAGCATATGTTTTAAAATTTTCTCCTTCTCTGGATAGTTCTTAAAATGGACAGAGGTGTCAGCAGAGAGCACTGTGGTCATGATGTCAGCAGAGAGCTCTGTGTTCCAAAAAGAAAATAATTTTGTCTGTAGTATTCAGCAGATAATAAGTACTGGAAGGATGAAGATTTTTTAATAGAAGTAATTTACAACTCTGTTTAACTTTCTGGCACCAGTTGAAAAAAAAAAAAAGTTTTCCACCGGAGTACCCCTTTAAGGACCAGGCCTATTTTATTTTTGCATTTTTGTTTTTTCCTCCTCGCCTTCTAAAAATCGTAACTCTTTTATATTTTCATCCACAGACTAGTATGAGGGCTTGTTTTTTGTGTGACCAGTTGTCCTTTGTAATGACATCACTCATTTTACCATAAAATGTATGGCGCAACCACAAAAATACTATTTTTGTGGGGAAATTAAAAAGAAAACAGCAATTTTGCAAATTTTGGAAGGTTTCGTTTTCACGTCGTACAATTTACGATAAAATTTACATGTGTACTTTATTCTGTGGGTCAATACCCATGATTACATACTTTTCTATTATGGTTGCTCTTTAAAAAAATCGCAAACATTTTAACCAAATTAGTAGGTTTAAAATCCCTCTATTTTGACGACCTTTAACTTTTTCATTTTTCCGTATAAGTGGTGGTATGATGGCTCATTTTTTGTGCCATGATCTTTACTTTTTATTGATACAACATTTGTGTATATAAAACTTTTATTACATTTTTTTCTATAAAAGGTGACAAAAAAAGCAGCAATTTTGGATTAAAAAAAAATGGTTTTTTTTCTCACGCTGTTCACTGTATGGGATCTTTAACATCATATTTTATTAGTTCAGACATTTACGCACGTGGCGATACCAAATATGTTTATAATTTCTTTTAAACTTTTTGGGGGTAAAATTGGAAAAAGGGACATTTTACATTTTTATTTGGGGAGGGGATTTTTCACATTTTTTTAAACTTTATTTTTACTTCTGATCTTCTGCTCTGGTCTGCTCAATCCTGGGAAGGCGGTGTAGGCAGGTGAGGGGACCTCCGTCTGCCATGTTAGCTGATCTGATCCCTGCAGCCGTGCCGCAGGCGATCAGATCAGCATAAAATGTGGCACACTGCCTCAGATGCCGTGATCTGTATTGATCACGGCATCTGAGGGGTTAATGGCAGACATCCGCGCGATCGCGAATGCCGGCCATTACTGGTGGGTCCCTGGCAGCTATCAGCAGCTGAGACCTACCACACATGACCCGATCATTGCTCCGATGCTCGTGAAGTACCGCTGCACCAGGATGTACATTTACGTCCTTGGTCGTTAAGGCGTTAAATAGGCACTGTCAAATCCAAAAACTTTTTATGTTGTCACCTATGGAAATTAAAGACCTTTTGTAATATGGTTGTTTATTATAATTTTTTTTTAAATAAAAATTTAATAAAGAAAACAGCTCCTGAAAATCCCACCACTAGGGGTCCCCATACCTACTGGGACACTAACCAGTCCTGTAGCAACATCAAGCTTGTCCATGAGTCATGGACAAGAGATAACTCATGGACAAGGCTGCATGAGAAGACACACCAATCACCTCCCACCACCACAAGGGAGGGACACGCACCTTCCCCTGAGAGAACTTCTAACACTGTGAGCTAATAAAAAGAGGTATTTTTTATAATAAATGTAGGTGATAGAGGCATACAAATTAGATGTGCATGGTCAGGATTAGGTAGTATGTAACATATTTTTTTTTTTTTTTTTTTGTGTGGGATCTGAGAGGTACATTTTAAGGCTCATTTCACAATACTGATTATTCCCGATAGTGTGACGACTGTTATGAAGATAGTGGGAGAAAAATTTGTGCTTGTGCCGTCTTTTTCTCCCGCTATCTTCAGCTGCAATAAAGGGAGTTATAACGGACATTAGAGGAAACCCATTCAAGTGAATGGGATCCTCTTTGCCCATTATAACTCCCGTTATACTCCATTACAATAACGGACGTTAATACCTCACAAAGTTGAAAATAAAAAAGAGCCATTAACGTCCGTTTGTAACAGAGCAATTACACAGTGTGAAAGCAGCCTAATATGACCATGCACTACAGATACTTGTTGATTGAATATTTGTTTGGATATCAGCTCTCTTTTCTGACCCCACTATACATTGCATGTTAAAATTGTAATATATATTCTGAATGGGAAGAGTTGAATAAGCAGCTGCCAGACAGACACCTTTGGCAGCAGCTTATCTTTACAGAAAACAAAAGGATCTGCCATGTTTATAGATGAGCGAACTTTTGAAAAATTCGATTTGGCCGATTTGTTTCGATCCGATTTTATTTGCGTTGAATCTATATTAAAAATGGCTATTTCTGGTCTATCTGAGCCTCAATAGGGGTGAAGAACACTTTGCTGTGTTCTAACATGCATATGGAGTGTGCTGGGGTAGTGAAATAATACTGTTCTTCAGAATGACATGCAGGTTACCGGCATCACTTTTAGAATCACTGCTGCAGAGCAGCATAATGAAAGAGCCTGGAGGTGGCTCAAGTATGAGGAGACCATATAGTGGCTGAATGACAGAGCCTGGAGTTGTTGGCAGCATGAGGAGACCATATAGTGGCTGAATGACACAGCGTGGAGGTGTTGGCAGCATGAGAAGACCATAATAGTGGCTGAATGACACAGCGTGGAGGTGATGGCAGCATGAGGAGACCATATAGTGGCTGAATGGCACAGCTTGCATGAGGCTGAAGCATGAGGAGACCATATAGTGGCTGAATGACACAGCTTGGATGAGGCTGAAGCATGAGGAGACCATATAGTGGCTGAATGACACAGCGTGGAGGTGTTGGCAGCATGAGGAGACCATATAGTGGCTGAATGGCACAGCTTGCATGAGGCTGAAGCATGAGGAGACCATATAGTGGCTGGATGACACAGTGTGGAGCTGTTGGCAGAATGAGGAGACCATATAGTGGCTGAATGACACAGTGTGGAGTTTTGGCAGCATGAGGAGACCATATAGTGGCTGAATGACACAGTGTGGAGGGGTTGGCAACATGAGGAGACCATATAGTGGCTGAATGACAAAGCATGGAGGTGGCGGCAGCATGAGGAGACCATATAGTGGCTGAATGACACAGTGTGGAGGTGTTGGCAGCATGAGGAGACCATATAGTGGCAGTCCCAGCAGCATCAGTAAACCATATATTTCCTGAATGGCACAGCCTGGAGTTGGCTGAAGCATGAGGAGACCATATAGTGTCTGAGTGGCACAGCCAAGAGTTGGCAGAAGCATGAGTAGACACTAGGCCTTCACAATCCCTAAGATGATAAGATGAATTCTGAAATTTAAACCGAAGATTTTGGGTAGCTAGTGCTACCATAACAAAATTTTTATTCCCAGACCCAGGCCCAGCAGCATCAGTAAAGCATATATTGCCTGAATGACACAGCCTGGAGTTGGCAAAAGCATGAGGAGACAATTGAAATATAAGAATTTTAAATAGAAATCTAAGATTTTGAAATTGAAATTGGGGATTTTGAAATGGAGCTTTTAACTCCCAAGTTTTAGTGCCCCGGGCCCCGGCATGTGGGTACAAAGGACCTAATCTAACAAGGAGTCACATGGCAGCACAACAACAGAGTCCTAGATGTGGCATCAGTAGGAGGAGACCATATAGTGTCTGAATGGCACACCCTGGAATTGGCTGAAGCATGAGAAGAACCCAGGGCTTCACAATCCCTAAGAAAAAAAGACGAAGTTTGAAATTTAAACTGAAGATTTTGGGTAGCTAGTGCTACCATAACAACATTTTTTATTCCCGGGCCCAGCAGCATCAGTAAACCATATATTGTCTGAATGATGAGGATAACATATAGTGTCTGAATAGCACAGCCTGGAGTTGGCAGCAGCATGACGAGACATTGAAATTTATGATTTTTAAATTTAAGATTTTGAAATTGATATTATGGATTTTGTAATAGAAATTTCACTACTCTGGCTTTCCTATCACAGTATATAGACCCTTGAAAGATTAACAGGTACAAAATAGTACACTATTTAGATGTCGGTATGTGGTATGCACTAGGGCAGAAAAATGTGCTACAGTACGCTTAAAAATACTTATTTTTACCTGTGTCCCAGATTACAAAATTTCTTTATAATCAGAAATTGTCAGAATGCCACCTGACATTCAAAATAATAAATGATACATACGTTCTCTGAAGAAAAGGATACTTCATTAGATGACAATAAGAGCATTGTGTGTTCCAGTGACGTTAGCTCATCGGAGGAACAGGAAAACATGATACAACTTAATTTTGCAACTGAAGAACCGCAACAAAGAATGAACGACTTAAAGCCTACTGGAACTGAGGAACTTCAAAATGGTAAATTTACCACCTGGGATAGTCAGTCAAATGAGGAGACAATAGGGCCTCACAATCTCGAAGAATAAAAGATAAATTTTGAAATTTCAATTGAAGATGTATGGGACCTAGTGCTACCATAAACATATATAGGCAATGTCCTAGGCCCAGCAGCATCACTAAACCATGTAGTTTCTGAATGACACAGACAGGAGCAGGCAGCAGCATGAGTACACAAGAGGGGTTCACAACCCCTAACATTAAAAGGTGAATGTTGAAATCTCTATTGAAGTTGTATGTTAGCCAGTGCTACCATCCAAAAATGTAAGGCCCAAGCCCAGCAGCATCACTAAACCATGTAGTTGCTGAATGACACAGATAGCAGCAGTCAGCAACAGGAGTACACAAGAGGGTTTCATAACCCCTAAGATTGAAAGATCAATGTTGAAGTCTCTATTAACTTGTTAAGGACCCAGGGCGTACAGGTACGCCTTGATACGCTGGTACTTAAGGACCCAGGGCGTACCTGTACGCCCATGGGAATTTTGGTCCCCGCCACGTGCCGGGCGGGGAATGGACCGGGGTGACTGCTGATTTCGATCAGCAGGCACCCCGCGCAAATGCTCAGGGGGGTCATCAGAACCCTCCTTGTAGGCGATCGCCGCAAATCGCCAGTGAATTCACACCGGTGATTTGCGCCGATTCCGGGTAATACGGGTTTATGGTGACCCGGAATATAAGGGGGATCGGGGTTGTCCAAGACACCCATGATCCCCCTGAAGGGATAGGAGTGAGGTGGCAGGGGTGCCACCCCTCCTATCCCTGCTAAAGGTCGTCAAGAAGCGACAACCAATAGCAGATCTGGGGCGGGGGGGTTAACTTTCGGTTTCCCCGTTCTGCCGACCCACAATAGGCGGGGCAGAATGGGGAAACCAACAGGGACCGGCACCAGAAGAGGACGGCGATGTGGCTCCCTGGATCCTACAGAAGCTGGTGAGTTGCCTAGCAACATCTGGAGAGCTACAGTCTGAGACCACTATACAGTGGTCTCTAAACTGTAGCCCTCCAGATGTTGCAAAACTACAACTCCCAGCATGCCCAGACAGCTGTTTGCTGTGTGGGGATGCTGGGATTTGTAGTTTAGCAAGATTTAGAAGGGTACAGTTTGGAGATCACTGTGCAGTGGTCTCTTAACTGTGGCCCTGTAGATCTTGCAAAACTACAACTCCCAGCCTGCCCAGACAGCAGTTTTCTGTCTGGGCATGCTGGGATTTGTAGTTTTGCGACATCTGGAGGGACACAGTTTTGAGATCACTGTGCAGTGGTCTCTAAACTGTAACCCTCCAGATGTTGCAAAACTACAAATCCCAGCATGCCCAAAAAGCAAACAGCCGTCTCGGCATGCCGGGAGTTGTAGTTGCGTACCTCCAGCTGTTGCATAACTACATCTCCCAGCATGTCCTTCGGCGATCAGTACATGCTGGGAGTTGTAGTTTTGCAACAGCTGGAGGCACACTGGTTGGAAAATACTGAGTTAGGTAACAGAACCTAATTGAAGGCTTTCCAACCAGTGGGCCTCCAGCTATTGCAAAAGTACAACTCCCAACATGCACGGTCTATCAGTACATGCTGGGAGTTGTAGTTTTGAAACAGCTGGAGGTTTGCCCCCCCATGTGAATGTACAGATTTTTCCCAGGTTGTAATGCGGCCGAGACCTGACTCGCTAGTCAGCTGATGACAGGGAGCTTGTCTGCTTCAATGGGTGGAGTGATCGCTTGGTGGGAGAGAGATCAATCTTCAACTAATGCAACAGTTGTAGGCACTCTGATTGAAAACCACAGGTCTTTGGATGCAGCTCATTTATGTTTCAATGGGTGGGGTGGCTGATGTGTGGGAGGGAAGATAATGGAATTGGGGGATTTGTAGTCAAAAAAAGAAAAGTCAAACAGAAATACCAGTTCACAAAAAGCTAGCCATAGTGTTATGGTAATCTCACAACATAGCCATTTAGCCCGAAAACAAGCGCAGATCGTTCCTAAGCACTGTCTGGCAGGTACGTACTAAAATCGCCTTATGGTGGATAACCCCTTTAAGGACCAAGCCCAGCAGCATACGTAAGCCAAGTAGTTCCTGAAAGACACAGTTAGGAGCAGGCAGCAACAGTACTCAAGAGGGTTTCATAACCCCTAAGATTGAAAGATCAATGTTGAAATCTCTATTGAACAGGTATGTTACCTTGTGCTAGCATCAAAGAATTTAAGGCTGAAGCCCAGCAGCATCACTAAGCACAGAAGTTCCTGAAACACACAGCCTGGAGCAGGAATCCGCATGAGTTTACAAGAGGGCTTCACAACCCCTAACATTAAAATGTTAATGTTGAAATCTGTATAGAAGATGTATGTTAGCTAATGCTAAAATCAAAAATTTTCAGGCACAGGCCCAGCAGCATCACTAAACCGTATAGTTGCTGAAACACACAGCCTGGATCAGGCAGCAGCAGAATTACACAAGAGGCCAGTGCTAACATCAAAAAAATGTAGGCACAGGCCCAGCAGCATCAGTATGCCAAGTAGTTCCTGAAACACACAGCCTGGATCAGGCAGCAGGATGCGTACATAAGAGGTCTTCACAACCCCTAACATGAAAAGATCAATGTTGAAATCTCTATTGAGCATGTATGTTTGCTAGTGCTACCATAAAAAAATTGTTGGTAATATCCGAGACAGTCCCAGCAGCATCAGAAAACAATATATTGGCTGAATGACACAGCCTGGAGGTGGGGAAAGCATAAGGAGCCCATTTAGTGTTTGAATGGTACAGCCTGGAGGTGGCCGAAGCTTGAGGAGGCCATATAGTGGCTGAATGGCACAGCCTGGAATTGGCAGGAGCATAAGGAGACAAAATAGTGGCTGAATGAAACAGCCTGGAGGTGGTAGCATCAGGAGTCCTGAAAGTGACAGGGTGACAGATTGGTGCGGTGGGTGGCAATATCAGTACCCGGTGATGAAGGTGGCTGGAATGTTTGTAAATGGGGAACAGAGCCTTAAATCTGTTTGGTAATATCCATATTTGTGAAGTGTTGGTGTAGTACCATGGTCAATCTACTCTGATGCATCTGACATTGGTGAGTGGAAATCCTGGCTGATCCATGCCTGATTCATCTTCACAAAGGTCAGTCTCTCCACATTTTTCGTGGACAGACGAGTTCTCCTTGGGGTGACTATGGCCCCTGCCGCACTAAACACCTGCTCTGATGGCACACTACTGGCCGGGCAGGACAGCTTTTCCAGGGCAAACTCTGCTAGTTGCGGCCATAAATCAAGTTTGGCTGACCAGAAGTCCAGCGGATCTTCAAGCTTTGTTGGCATGGCCATGTCAAGGTATGCCATCACCTGTTGGTTCAAGTCCTGCTCCATGTCTACCTGCTGCTGATGAGTTGCTTCACTATGTGGGTGAAGAAAGGTACTCATCAGCGACTGTAGACTAAGGCTGCTGCTGAAGGAGCTGGTACTGCTCCTGCCACCCCACCCCCTCCCCAGCAGCCATGGCAGTGGAACGTGAGCACAGAGGGCCCCCCGAGTAAGACCTGCGAGTGGATGGAAGATGGTGCTAATAGGCATCGGCCAACTGACTACATAGGATCTCTCTGTAGTAGGTCAGTTTGTCCTCCCTCCCAGTGGGTGTAAAAAGCCCCCATTTTGTGCCAGTAGCGAGGTTCCAATAAGGTGAAGAGCCCGAAGTCATCCCACTGCCGAATGTTGACAATTCGGTGGTCACCACGCAAGCAACTGAGCATGCATCATGCCATTTGTGCAAGTGACTCGGAGGGACTCCCTTCCTCCATCTCCACTGCATACTGCCACAGTGTGTCTGGGTCCTCTGTCTCCCCTTCCTCATAACCCTCTAGCTCCTCTAGTTGATCATGCTCCTCCTCTCCTGCCAGATGACTAGAAGCAAAGCCCATCTCAAGAAACCTAAACTGTGCTCCACTGTGCCCCTCCTCCAGTTCAGCCCCCACAGGGCTCATGTGGCCATGAGATGTAGACGTAATATCTGCATTGTCCTGACCAGCCATCATTTTCAACACTTGTTGTAGAAAATGAAGTAGTGGAATGACGTCGTTCATCCCATAATCCTGGCAACTTAATAAAAATGTGGCTTCCTCAAAGGGCCTGAGCGAACTGCAGGTGTCACGTATGAGCTGCCACTGGTTCACTTTAAAGTTACACAGGAGAGTACCCCTATCCGCTTGGATCATCAAGAAATTTGTGATGGCTTTTCTCTGGTCGTACAGTCGGTCTAACATATGGAGGGTGGAATTCCAATGTGTGGCAACGTCACAAATCAGAGTAAGTTGGGGGATACCATTCTGACTCTGCAGCTCAAGGAGGGTGTGCTTTGCGGTGTACAAGTGGCTGAAGTGCATGCAAAGTTTCCTTCCCATTGTTAGGATGTCTTGCAAATGGGGGGAACAGCTTGATAACCAGATTTAACAAGTGTGCCATGCAGGGCGCATGGCTCACCCTTCCTTGTCGCAGCACGGCGAAGATGTTCTTCCCGTTGTCCGTCACCATGATTCCCATTTCCAGTTTTTGTGGAGTAAGCCATGCACCGATTTCTTTACGAATGACTTTTAGCAGTTCCTCCCATGTGTGACTCTTTTTGCCAATGCAAACCATGTGAAGAACAGCGTGACACCGCCGTGCCCTGCACACATGTTATGCTGAAGGGCCACTGAGAGTTGTTTGGGCAGTGGAGGCTGAGGACACGGTGGAGGATGAGGAGGCAGAGTCGCACAGTGTCACAGGACCAACGGGCTGACAGCGTGGAGGAGGAAGCGGCAAGACCTGTCCAAGTTGGGGTTGTGGCTGTGCAGGAACCACATTCACCCAGTGAGCCGTAAAGGACATGTATTGTCCCTGACAGTAGTTACAGCTCCAGACGTCGGCGCTGTCGTGCACTTTGGTGCACACCGACAGGCTCAAGGACTGGACCACCTTCTCTTCCACAAAATTGTGCAGGGCTGGTACTGCCTTCTTCGCAAAGAAATGACGGCTTGGCACTCTCCACCTCGGCTCAGCATAAGCCATCAGTTCTCGGAAAGGTGCAGAGTCCACCACTTGAAAAGGGAGGGACTGCAGCACCAGCAACTTAGACAGGAGCATATTCAGCTTCTGCGCCGTTGGATGAGTGGGCACATACTGTTGTCTCTTGGACATGACTTCGCAGATGGATTGTTGGCAGAATGGCTGACTAAAAGTGGGAGGAGCAGGAGCATCTAGAGTGACAGAAGGAGGGTATGACACACAGCTCCCTTCAGCTGAGGTGGTGAAGCCTTGGCTGGCTGAAAGAGGGAGTGGCGTGCCACTGGGTGATGCAGCAGGCAAGACCACTACATAAGAGCCATGGTTCTCCCAGGCTGCTTTATGGTGGTGAAGCATATGTTGTCGCAGGGCCGTGGTGCCAAAATTGGGACCCTGGCCACGCTTCACCTTCTGCCGACATATCTTGCATGTGGCTATGTGAACCTCCTCCGGATGCTTGATGAAAAACTGCCACACCGCCGAGTAGCTGATTTTCCCACCAACAGTCCACACTAATTGACTGCTACTGCTGCCTTCTCGAGGAACCCCTGTTCCACTACCTCCCTGGAAGGTAGGCTGCCACAAAGCATGTGGTCTCCCCCGGGCACGTTTGGCTCTAGAATTTCCACTTCTGCCACGATGCTGACTGCCAACCATGCTACTGCCTTGCTGGCTCAGCTGCTGCCTCATGGGCAATTTGCAACCCTCTTCTCCTGATGATGATGAAGCCCCTTCTGCACCTCGCTCCCAATTGCGATCGGCTTCATCATCATCATCAACAAGTGTCTGTGCGTCACTGATGTCCTCCTCAGGTTCCTCAACAGTGTCTGCTTCATGACCCTGAACCCTGGCAACACCGCCTCCCACGTCACTCTCCTCATCACTACTTTCCCGCCTAGCGGAGGAAGCGGCGGATGTCTACTACACTTCTTGGCTGGGCAGTACCTGCTGACTGTCCTCTATTAGATCATCCTCAGTGAATAGAGGAGCTGAACCCACAGCATAAGATACTTCTGTAGGAGAGGGAACAGCATAGGACAGAGGAAATGGGAGGACAGGGACTGCTCCCGGGCCATGCCAACTGAGGGTTTTGTCTGAGGAACCCATCGACTGTTGACTGGGGGTGTCAGATGTCACCTGTGAGGAAGTGGATGACCGTGTTACCCAATCGACGACGGCAGATGGGTTGCTGGTCGAGACACGATCGCTAGCTGATAACGGGAGCTCAGGCCTCTCGCTGCGACTCCTGCTGCCACTAGCCCCTAGTCTGCTGTGACCACTGCCAGAAGGATTTAGGCCTCTGCCACTCCTCTGTGCACGTCCTGGCACTTCTCTGGCTGACATACTTACGCGTATATGAGGATAGCACAATATGCGTATATGAGGGTATTACAATACGCTTCACTACGCTTTAAACAGTATTTGTCTAGAACAGGGTAATACCACCTACTGTGATTCAGGGTAATACCACCTACTTGCCTTCCCGCCTTGTCTTCCCACCTTCCCAGCATCCCTTGCCCCATGTACTGACATGTGGATCTGCCATTTTAGATGCCCTGGAGCCTGGAACGCTGTAAAATAGAGTTTAATGAAGTGATTTGCGCGATAGAATCGCGGCTATATTCACATTCATTGCGAATCAAATATTTCCTGAAATTCTTAACAAATTCGTGTTTGTCAGCTTCGATTTGCTCATCTCTAGCCATTTGGAAATCCAAAACTTCTTTTTTCCTACATCAGCTGTTGAGTCTGGAGGCACACAATACAAATTAGATGGTTGTCTGGTATTGTCTAAATCATTGGATTCAGCTGAGATAAATCTACTGTGTATGGCCAGCTTTATCACTTAACCCCGTAACGACCACGGACGTAAATGTACATCCTAGTTTGGCGGTACTTCTCGCACCAGAACATACATTTATGTCCTGTGTATGATCGTGAGCATCAGAGCTGTGCTCGCGTCATACACGGCAGGTTCCGGCTGCTATCTGCAGCCGGGGACCCACCGGTAATGGCCGACATCCACAATCGCCCGGATGTCCACCATTAACCCTTCAGATGCTGTGATCAGTACAGATCATGGCATCTGCGGCAATGCGCATGTTAAAATAGATGATCGGATCGCCCGCAGCGCTGCCGCGGCGATCTGGTCCTCTGTAATTGCGGACAGAGGTCCCCTCACCTGCCTCCGTCCGTCTCCCGGCATCTCCTGCTCTGGTCTGAGATCGAGCAGACCAGGGCAGGAGATAGCCGATAATACTGATCAGTGCTATGTCCTATGCATAGCACTGAACAGTATTAGCAATCAAATTATTGCTATAGATAGTCCCCTATGGGGACATAAAAAGTGTAAAGAAAAAAGTTGAAAAATCCCCTCCCCCAATAAAAATAAAAATTGTCAGTTTTTCCCATTTCCCTTCAAAAAGCGTAATTTTTTAAAAATAAACATATTTGGTATCACCGCATGCGTAAATGTCCAAACTATCAAAATATAATGTTAATGATCCTGTACGATGTAAACGTAAAAAATAAAAAAATTAAAAAAATTATGCTTTTTTGTCACATTTTGTTCCCCAAAAAATGTATAAAAAATTATCTAAAAGCTTTATATAGGCAAATGTGGTATGGATAAAAAGTAAAGATGATGGCGCAAAAAATGAGCCCTCATGCCGCCCTATATACGGAAAAATGAAAAAGTTATAGGTGGTCAAAATAGAGTGATTTTAGATTACTGATTTTGTACAAAAAGTTTTGGACTTTTTTTAAGCGGTACAAAAATATAAAAGTATCTAGCCATGAGTATCATTTTAATCATATTGACCCACACAATAAAGAACACGTAATTTTTACTGTAAATTGAACAGTGTGAAAACGAAACCCTCCAAAATGTGCAAAATTGTGGTTTTCATTTAAATTTCATCCCTAAAAAAATATTTTTTTTGGTTCGCTGTACATTTTATGGTAAAATGAGAGGTTTCATTACAAAGTACAATTGGTCACACAAAAAACAAGCCCTTATATGGGTCTGTAGATGGAAATATTTAAAATGTATGGATTTTAGAAGGCGAGGAGGAAAAAACGAAATGCAAAAATAAAATTGTCATGGTCCTTAAGGTGAAAATGGGCTTGGTCCTTAAGGGGTTAAAGAAGAAGTCTTATGCCTGGTCAGCACAGAAAAACGTATATCCCCTATCCGCAGGATAAGGTATAAGTTTTAGATCGCGGGGGGTCTGAGCACTGTGGCCCCCCCACGATCATCTCTGTGGAGCCCTGGCTCGAACCGAATGGCTCTCCCATAGAGCTATATGGAGGGGGCATGGCAGCCCCCGATTCGGGCGGGGGTCGTGACACGCCACTCTGTGGGAGAGCCAGAGCTCTGTACAATCGCGGGAGCCACAGCGCTCAGACCCCCCTCAATCTAAAACTTATCTCCGGATAGGATAGGGGATACGTTTTTCTCTACTGATCGGGCATGAGACTTGTCCTGCATTGCCAGCTTAATAGAGGCTGACAGAATTAACCTATTGTTCTTTTGGGGTGGATTGTCCTATGTACATACCCTGTGCAAGAGTGGAGAGTTGTAAACAAGCAGAGTGTAACACTCACGTTTCTGTATGTGGATCCGCTGGACCTGTGTGGCAGAAGACTTGGACCGTACCAGGGAGCGGAGTCTAAGGTGCCGCTGGTCATCATCAGAGCCCGCCGCAAAGCAGGATGGGCTTGTAGCTGCAGGCGACACCCAGGTCGCTACCCCTGGCACGGCTCAACCACACAAGCGGCTAAGGCGATGCGAGGCACAGGAGGGATGAGGCAACTCGTAGTCTGGATAGCAGTTGGCCAGGGCAGGCGGCACAGTAACGTAGTCAGGATGTAGCAGGAGTTCAGTAGGCAGGCGGCAGAGGAGCAAGGTCAAGTCACAAGAGCAGGACATCTGGTACACGGCAAGGCAATACAAAGGAACGCTATCTCTAGGGCTCAAGGCAACAAAGATCCGGCAGAGAACTGAGGAGGGTGGAGGAATTTATAAACAAGCCACAGGTGGTTACACTAGCCACAGGTGGTTATGCCCTTTAAATCTTAAAGCTCCGGTGCACGCACTCCCTAAGGGACGGGGACACGTGCGCCGGAGCAGAGAGGTAGAGGCAGAGGCAGGAGAAAAACCCGGAGAGTGACGGACTGGGGCTCGCATGCGGGCGTGTCCTGCGATGCGAGTCCCAGCCCCGTTGACAGCAGAAGGTAAGGGGACCATGCGCTCACGTCCAGTGTGTGAGGCCGGAGCACATAGTGTAACACAGAGGCTCGCACTCTGGCAGATAAAGACACCCATGTGGCAGCAGTCACCATATTACTCTGTCGGCTATTTCCCTGGGTTGTGTGACAATCATTCATAATAAAGAAGTTGTATGTGATAAGACAATCACTTCAACATTAGAAAAGTATTTAAAGGAGTTGTCCAAAGGAAGTTTTGTGTTTTTTTCTTCTGAGACAGTAAAGAAGATAAGATAACACCTTTAACAACCCCTTTAATAGCTCCTTATGAGTTACCTCATTGATGCTCAGTTTATTTCCAAACATTGTTTTATTAGTTTAGAACTGAAAAAGGCATAAACATTTTTTATGATTGTTTTGCCTGTATAGAGTCAAATTTTATAAATACAAGAAATATACATAGTGGGGGACATGTATCAAAGATTTTACCCCAGTTTTGTGTTACAAATTTTTGCGCAAAATTTTGCGCAAGCTGTTTTTTTTTTTGCGTACATTCTGGTGGAGCATTTCCTCCAGATGTGTAGGTTTTGGTGTACCTTGGAGTGGCATATTTAGTACGCACAAATTTATTAACTGCGTACATTTCATTTACCCACGGAAATCTTGTGTGATGACCATATTTTTAATACAAATATAAGCCATCTTGGACTGCACTTAGCAAGATACTCTAAATCATCTGTTCCATTTTTCAAAGAGTAAATTGAGGAGATTACTATATTTGCCCACAATTTATTAAACTCATTGCGCTTGATTGATAAATTTTGCACTTCTGCGCATAATTTAGAATTTGGCAAAAGGGGTAAACTGCTTCTACCATACACAAATAATGATACATGTCCCCCAGTATACACACAGAAGCCATAGTCCCTAATACTGCTAATGTGTGTATTTAGCAGGTATGTGCATGATGTAGACATATAGATTAAGAGTGCTAACATGACAATGCTGTAAAACACATTTATGAACTTACCACACCAAATATACCAATTCCTGATCCTATTGTCGTCATTGTTGGAATTATATCAAATTTTCCTCCCTGTAAAATAAACATTGTAAGTATTGTTTTATTATGTACAAAACACAGAGAAACAGAAGGTGTCTGGCACTTCACTCCAGATATATATGATCCCTATTCATGCTAGTGCAAAAGTGGATGTCAGCACGGGTATCCAGGCGTGGAGGTGCAGATCACGATAACAGTGCATATGACATTATAGAAGAAAAAGTGGAATGTAGAAGATCGCACTCACCACAATTGCCAAAGATTCTTTATTGAAGCATGTACGGCAGGTATATATAACTCGGATGCGGGGGCGCCTCTGTGGGACAATGTCCATTTCGTGCACTTCGTCTAGCTAACGCTCACTGAGTGAGTGTGGAGGCGGAGAATATCAACATACCACAACATGTACCACAATCAGCCCAGTCCTCACCTTAGTGATTCAAATGGTAAGTGAAACATAACAACAAAACATACAAAACATTATAAAAATGAACTATAATCATTCCTGTCATTAAGTCCAAGTGGTCCTAGCGCTTCTAGTTTAATAATCCATCTAGCTTCACATTGTAAGAGGCTAGTATGTCTGTCACCTCCGTTACGGGGTGGATTAACCCCTTAACGACGAAGGACGTAAATGTACGTCCTGGTGAGGTAGTACTTAAAGGGGTACTCCGGTGAAAACCTTTTTTCTTTTAAATCAACTGGTGGCAGAAAGTTGAACATATTTGTAAATTACTTCTATTAAAAAATCTTAATCCTTCCTGTACTTATTAGCTGCTGAATACTACAGAGGAAATTCTTTTCTTTTTGGAATGCTCTCTGATGACATCAGACACAGTTCTCTCTGCTGACGTTATTATAATAATAAGTCTTTATTTATTGTTGTCCTTAGTGGGATTTGAACCCAAGTCCCCAGCACTGCAAGGCAGCAGTGCTAATCACTGAGCCACCATGCTGCCCTTAGCATACATCTGCTATGCATGGTTGCTAAAATGGACAGAGATGTCAGCAGAGAGCACTGTGCTCGTGATGTCATCAGTGTTCCAAAAAGAAAGGAATTTCCTCTGTAGCATTCAGCAGCTAATAAGTACTGGAAGGATTCATATTTTTTAATAGAAGTAATTTACAAATATGCTTAACTCTCTGCCACCAGTTGATTTAAAAGAAAAAAGGTTTTCACCTTGCTCTGGCCGTCTCCCGGGGTCTTCTGCTCTGGTCTGTGATCGAGCAGAAGATGACCGATAACACTGTTCAGTGCTTTGTTCTATACATAGCACTGAACAGTATTAGCAATCGAATGATTGCTATAAATAGGCCCCAATGGGGACTATTAACCCCTTAAGGACGCAGGACGTAAATGTACGTCCTGGTGAGGTGGTACTTAACGCACCAGGACGTACATTTACGTCCTAAGCATAACCGCGGGCATCGGAGCGATGCCCCTGTCATGCGCGGCTGATCCCGGCTGCTAATCGCAGCCAGGGACCCGCCGGCAATGGCCGACGCCCGCGATCTCGCGGGCGTCCGCCATTAACCCCTCAGGTGCCGGGATCAATACAGATCCCGGCATCTGCGGCGGTTCGCGATTTAAATGAACGATCGGATCGCCCGCAGCGCTGCTGCGGGGATCCGATCATTCATAACGCCGCACGGAGGTCCCCTCTCCTTCCTCCGTGCGGCTCCCGGCGTCTCCTGCTCTGGTCTGTGATCGAGCAGACCAGAGCAGGAGATGACCGATAATACTGATCTGTTCTATGTCCTATACATAGAACAGATCAGTATTAGCAATCAAGGTATTGCTATGAATAGTCCCCTATGGGGACTATTCAAGAGTAAAAAAAAATGTAAAAAAATGTAAAAGTAAAAGTAAAAAAAAAGTGAAAAATCCCCTCCCCCAATAAAAAAGTAAAACGTTCGTTTTTTCCTATTTTACCCCCAAAAAGCGTAAAAAACATTTTTTATAGACATATTTGGTATCGCCGCGTGCGTAAATGTCCGAACTATTAAAATAAAATGTTAATGATCCCGTAGGGTGAACGGCGTGAACGAAAAAAAATTAAAAAAGTCCAAAATTCCTACTTTTTTAATACATTTTATTAAAAAAAAATTATAAAAAATGTATTAAAAGTTTTTTATATGCAAATGTGGTATAAAAAAAAAGTACAGATCATGGCGCAAAAAATGAGCCCCCATACCGCCGCTTATACGGAAAAATAAAAAAGTTAGAGGTCATCAAAATAAAGGGATTATAAACGTACTGTTACGCCTAGCGCTCCGGGTCCCCGCTCCTCCCCGGAGCGCTCACGGCGTCTTTCTCCCTGCAGCTCCCCGGTCAGTCCCGCTGACCGGGAGCGCTGCACTGTCATGGCCGTTGGGGATGCGATTCGCACAGCGGGACGCGCCCGCTCGCGAATCGCATCCCAGGTCACTTACCCGTTCCCGTCCCCTGCTGTCATGTGCTGGCGCGCGCGGCTCCGCTCTCTAGGGCGCGCGCGCGCCAGCTCCCTGAGACTTAAAGGGCCAGTGCACCAATGATTGGTGCCTGGCCCAATTAGCTTAATTGGCTTCCACCTGGTCCCTGACTATATCTGACCTCCTCCCATGCACTCCCTTGCCGGATCTTGTTGCCCTTGTGCCTAGTGAAAGCGTTTTGTGTGTCTAAAGCCTGTGTACCAGAACTTCTGCTATCCACCCTGACTACGAACCTTGCCGCCTGCCCCCGACCATCTGCTACGTCCGACCTTGCTTCTGTCTACTCCCTTGTACCTCGCCTATCATCAGCAGTCAGAGAGGTGAGCCGTTGCTAGTGGATACGACCTGGTCACTACCGCCGCAGCAAGACCATCCCGCTTTGCGGCGGGCTCTGGTGAAAACCAGTAGTGACTTAGAACCGGTCCACTAGCGCGGTCCTCGCCAATCCCTCTCTGGCACAGAGGATCCACTACCTGCCAGCCGGCATCGTGACAGTAGATCCGGCCATGGATCCCGCTGAGGTCCCTCTGCCTTATATCTCTGATATCACCACGGTGGTCGCCCAGCAATCCCGACAGATCGCCCATCTAACCCACCAGCTGTCGGAAATGTCCACCATTGTGCACCAACTTCAGTCGCAACTTCAGCAGCAATCATCTCCTCCGCCAGCTCCTGCACCCCTTCCGCAGCGAGTGGCCACTCCTAGCCTCCGCCTGTCCTTGCCGGACAAATTTAATGGGGACTCTAAGTTTTGCCGTGGCTTTCTTTCGCAATGTTCCCTGCACATGGAGATGATGTCGGACCAGTTTCCTACTGAAAGGTCTAAGGTGGCTTTCGTAGTCAGCCTTCTGTCTGGAAAAGCCCTGTCATGGGCCACACCGCTCTGGGACCGCAATGACCCCGTCACTGCCTCTGTACACTCCTTCTTCTCGGAAATTCGAAGTGTCTTTGAGGAACCTGCCCGAGCCTCTTCTGCTGAGACTGCCCTGCTGAACCTGGTCCAGGGTAATTCTTCCGTTGGCGAGTACGCCATACAATTCCGTACTCTTGCTTCTGAACTATCCTGGAATAATGAGGCCCTCTGCGCGACCTTTAAAAAAGGCCTATCCAGCAACATTAAAGATGTTCTGGCCGCACGAGAAACTCCTGCTAACCTGCATGAACTCATTCATCTAGCCACTCGCATTGACATGCGTTTTTCTGAGAGACATCAAGAGCTCCGCCAGGAAAAAGACTTAGATCTCTGGACACCTCTCCCACAGTCTCCACTGCAATCTGCGCCTAGGCCTCCCGCCGAGGAAGCCATGCAAGTGGATCGGTCTCGCCTGACCCTGGAAGAGAGGAATCGCCGTAAGGAAGAGAATCTTTGTCTGTACTGTGCCAGTACCGAACATTTTTTGGTGGATTGCCCTATCCGTCCTCCACGTCTGGGAAACGCACGCTCGCACCCAGCTCTCGTGGGTGTGGCGTCTCTTGATGCTAAGTCCGCTTCTCCACGTCTCACGGTGCCTGTACGGATTTCTACTTCAGCCAGCTCTTCCCTCTCAGCCGTGGCCTGCCTGGACTCTGGTGCCTCTGGGAATTTTATTCGGGAGTCCTTGGTGAATAAATTCCGCATTCCGGTGACCCGTCTTGTCAAGCCACTCCACATTTCCGCGGTCAACGGAGCCAGGTTGGATTGCACCGTGCGTTACCGCACGGAGCCCCTCCTAATGTGCATCGGACCTCATCACGAGAAAATTGAATTTTTGGTCCTTCCCAATTGCACTTCCGAAATTCTCCTTGGACTACCCTGGCTTCTACACCAATCCCCAACCCTGGACTGGTCCACTGGGGAGATCAGGAGTTGGGGTCCCTCTTGTTCCAAGGACTGCCTTAAACCGGTTCCCAGTACTCCCTGCCGTGACCCTGTGGTTCCTCCTGTATCCGGTCCCCCTAAGGTCGTTAGGGACTCTGCCTGCCACAGAAAATGCCTCTCCCCCCCTCCCAGTCCCTTCATTTTATGGTAAAGTGAGTGATGGCATTACAACGGACAACTGGTCGCGCAAAAAACAAGCCCTCATACAAATCTGTGGATGAAAATATAAAAGAGTTACGATTTTTTGAAGGCGAGGAGGAAAAAATTAACCACTTGAAGTCCTGCGAACTTTATGCTCCCACAGTCGCTATTATGCTTGTCTTGTATGTGAGCGATAAAGCGAGGAGCACCGTGTCCTGATCAGACTAAGTAAAAGTGTTCTCGGACCCTAGTGAAGAACTTCCTAATCGTTTTACCTACATAGTAAAACCCACAAGGGCATATTAGAACGTATACTATGTATGATGATCGACAAGTGATCATTTGGTTCACTACATGGGTATGTCCTCCTAACTTTATGGTGCGACTATTTATATTGTGCATGCAAAAAACGCAGTGTTTAAATGGGAAATTACCGAGTTTCTACGATGTGTAAGGAGTGGTTTTCTAACAGCAATCTCATGCAGATCATGATCGGCTACGATCAAAAGCCAATTTTTTCTGATGACAGATGATATGATAGAATTCATATTAGAGTTGGAAAAAGAAAAGGTGAACCTTGTATTTTCACACTGATTATGAATTTTGGTTGCCGAACGGCTTTTCATTTCTTTTTTAGATGTGAACAAAGTATGACGAGGAATACTTTTGGCTCTTTGAAACGCTTGCTCAATAATGTGTTCCGGATAATTACTTTCTCATAACCTAGATTTTAACTCTTCTGTCTGTGCAGAATATGTGCTATCGCAACTGTTAAAGGGGTACTCCGCCCCTAGACATCTTATCCCCTATCCAAAGGATAGTGGATAAGATGTCCGATCGCCGCGGTCCCGCTGCATGGGACCCACGGGATTCCCGCTGCGGCACCCCGCTATCATTACAGCACAGAGCGAGTTCGCTCTGCACTTAATGACGGGCAATACAGGGGCCGGAGCATCGTTACGTCACGGCTCCGCCCCTTGTAACATCACTGCCCGCCCCTTTCTATACAAGTCTATGGGAGGGGGCGTGGCGGTCGTCACGCCCCCTCCCATAGACTTGCATTAAGGGGACGGGCCGTGATGTCACGAGGGGCGCAGCCATAATGTCACGCTGCTCCGTCCCCTGTATCTCCCGTCATTACGCACAAGGCGAACTCGCTCTGCGCAGTAATGACAGCGGGGTGCCGCAGCGGGGATCCCGGGGATCCGCAGCAGATAGGGGATAAGATGTCTGGGGCGGAGTACCCCTTTAATTCTTTTAAACCTAATGAATTGGGAGTACGCTACATTTTTTTTTTGACATGGTGTGGATGAGAGCTGTTAAATTCTAACAGAGTATTGCGGGCTGTACTTTTTCTAAATCCCTTTGTGTGGATTGCACCATCTATTATATTGATCGAGACGTCCAAAAACTCCAGTGACTTATCACCAAATACATGTGAAAATGTTTAAGTTATAAAAATTTAAGTAACTGACGAACTGTTCAAACGATTCCTTATTTCCTTCCCAGACAACCAGCACGTCATCTACGTATCGCATGAATAATTTGATATGACTAATGTAGGGATTCGTCTCAGAAAAAACAAAGTTCCTCTCAAAAATAGATTAAAAAAAGATTAGCATACGTGCAGGAGACCAGCGTACCCATAGCAGTGCCGGTCTCCTGCCTGTACCAATCCCCCTCAACATGGAACTCATTATGCATGAAGACAAATTGTAAGGAGTCGCATACAAACGGCACAAAATCATCTGATATGCCCGCTTCCACGAGGAGCTCATGGATGGCCTGTACACCCGCATCCGAGGGATGCTGGTATACAAGCTCTCGACATCAATAGATGTGAGATAATAATCATCACTCCAAGTGAATTCCATTAATTGGCGTAAGAGATCGGACGTGTCCTTAACGTAAGTAGGCATAGATTTCAGTAGTGGTTTTAGGAGCCATTCAAGATATTGGGATAGGGGTTCAATCGCACTTATGTATTTTAGGGAGAAAATACCATTTTGGATATTTAGGATGTTCAATGGTAAGCCATTCAGCAGTTTTAACATAAAGGACGCCTTTCTCTGTTTGGGATCTGAGAAAAGACCAAATTTTGTAACAGTGTTACGTGTAGGATTAACTGATAAATGGGTATATACTTCATTATTTTGTAATTGCCTAGATGCTTAAAATGTTTTATATTCTTTAGTTACTACGACAACACTGCCACCTTTATCAGCTCTACATTCTCTAACGTGAAGTTAACCATTTGAGCGCTCTTTCTTCACTGGGGGATAGGTTACTCCTGGTTACGGGATAAACTAGGGATTTTACTTCCCTGCAAACTGCCTCCTTAAACAGATCTAACGAACTGCTTGGTACTACTGCAGGGGAGAACCTAGACTGCTTCCCACCTTTAAAGGTAATAACGTCGCACAATATAAATAGTCACACCATAAAGTTAGGAGGACATACCCATGTAGTGAACCAAATGATCACTTGTCCATCATTATACGTAGTATACATTCTATATATGCCCTTGTGGGTTTTACTATGTGAGTAAAACGATTAGGAAGCTCTTCTCTAGGGTCCGAGAACACT
Organism: Hyla sarda; assembly: GCF_029499605.1. Lineage (NCBI taxonomy): Eukaryota > Metazoa > Chordata > Amphibia > Anura > Hylidae > Hyla > Hyla sarda. The sequence goes on from NC_079190.1 coordinate 218,699,426, forward strand.
TTTACTCGGTCCGATCAGGACACGGCGCCGCTCGCTCTATCACTCACATACAAGGCAAGCATAATAGCGACTGTGGGAGCATAAAGTACGCCTGACTTCAAGTGGTTAATCCACCCCATAACGGGGGTGACAGACATACTAGCCTCTTACAATGTGAAGCTAGATGGATTATTAAACTAGAAGCGCTAGGACCACTTGGACTTAATGACAGGAATGATTATAGTTCATTTTTATAATGTTTTGTTGTTGTTTCACTTACCTTTTGAATCACTAAGGTGAGGACTGTGCTGATTGTGGCGCATGTCTTTGTATGTTGCTGCACGAAACAGACACCGTCCCACGGAGGCGCCCCCGCATCTGCGTTATGTATAACTGCCGTACATGCTTCAATAAAGAATCTTGGGCAATTGTGGTGAGTGCGATCTTCTACATTCCACTCTTTCTTCTATATTGTTTTATTATGTACACTGCTGTATAAAGTTGTGTTCCTTTCTGTACTTGACTATAAATTGACTTAGGCTGGGTTCACACTACGTTTTCTCCCATACGGGAGCGCATACGGCAGGGGGGAGCTAAAACCTCGCGCTCCCGTATGCCTTCGTATGCGCTCCCGTATGTCATTCATTTCAATGAGCCGGCCGGAGTGAAACGTTCGGTCCGGTCGGCTCATTTTTGCGCCGTATGCGCTTTTACGACCGGACCTCAAACCGTGGTTGACCACAGTTTTAGGTCCGGTTGTAAAAGCGCATACGGCGCAAAAATGAGCCGACTGGACCGAACGTTTCACTCTGGCCGGCTCATTGAAATGAATGACATACGGGAGCGCATACGAAGGCATATGGGAGCACGAGGTTTTAGCTCCCCCCTGCCGTATGCGCTCCCGTATGGGAGAAAACGTAGTGTGAACCCACCCTTACTCATGTGTAATGTGTATTACATAAGCTATCAAGGCTCATACTATAATATTGTCTAAAAATACATTGCCTGCTGTATGTAGTCTTGCTGTATTTATTACTTACATTTATTACTCATTTTATTTGCAATAAAATGGTAACATTTTTAACCTTTTCCTGACGACAGTGTTTTTAGCCTTAAAGGGGTTATCCCCCATAAGGTTATTTTAGTACATATCTGCAAGTCTATCTTTTTGTCAACTGGATATTTCCTGATGGAGTTTGGTCTCTTAAACTATACATCCCATAGTTCCATCTTTGTACGTGTGAAGTTACTTTCCTCCCTCCCATACTTCAGCCAACCCACCCATTGCAGCACAAATGAGCTGCATCCATTCAAAAGACCGTTGTGTTTTCTAAACAGGGTGCCTACAGTTGTTGCAGTTGAAGGAGGACTGGCTCCCTTTGCACAACTGACTAGTGAGGTCATGTCTCAACGCCCTGCAACTGAGAAATCCTGAGACTTGAGTCATTTGGTATGCTGTTAAAAATAAATATTGGGGCGAAAATCACATAAGAATTGCGAGACCACCGTCACACACATGTTCAAACACTATATTATGAACTACACTGAACAAATCTGTTTAACTTTCTGGCACCAGTTGATTTAAAAAAAAAAAGTTTTCCACTGGAGTACCCCTTTAATGCTAAAGCACCTGAAGCCAATGCAAAATGTGTACGTCTCACCACTATGATTTATACTGGTGCCTGTGAGTTTGGATACATTTTTTTTTGAGGGGTGGATTGGAATTTTCCAGTGCTTATTTTTATTTCTCATTTTTTTCATGTATTTCATTTATAAAATTTACTAAATGTATTTATTTTAATATATTTTTCATTACAGGGGTCAGATCAGTACATGATTTGTGGGTTCCCCTGTTATCCCCATATACAGATCACTGATAACTGTTGTCAGTAATCTTTATACACATGCATGCAGAGAACACAGACTGTTTCTTTCACATGCCCTCAGGCTGATCTCCACAACAAATCTCTGTAATGTCGATAGCAAACAGCACCAATTTTCGCCCAATGACTACATGAAAAAAAAAGTGACATGACACTTTTTTTTTTTTTTTTTTTTTTTAGCATTGTCCCACTTTGAAGCTCCAATTGAAATCAATCGGAGCTTCAGTACACAACCCAGCCTAACTGACTGTGAATCGAAGAGGTCAGCAGCACACAGGTGAGGATTTTTCCCATCTTTATATACCTTAATATTGTCACAGGGTTTCTCGGTTTACCTGATCCTATTGATGCTATTTGGTCATCATACAATTGTAGGTTTTCATCATGTTTAGTACAACTGTTATGTCATAAAAAAAACTATAACAGAATAGTTTTATGATAGAGTAAATAAAGAAAAGTAATTAAGTATAATAAAGTTGTTCTTATAAGTAGAGCTAGGAGTTTGTATCTTTAATGGCTATACTGGAGGAAAATATTATTGCATTATAGCCACGTAGGACAATGTCAGAAATGCCCCAAACTATTATTATAACAATGAAAGTGAATGGATATAGCCAACTGGGCCTTGATTAGTATAATGGTAGAGGCAAAATCAGGGCCTCAAAACTAGAAGATTTATGGATATAATCTGATGTCCGATACTATCTGGTAACTGGGAATTTATTTGGGTACCTGCTATGACTGTTAGGCTACCAATGTTATAAATTTGGAAATACCAAGAAAGCCTTTTATGACATCCCATATTCTGTTAAATATAAACATGAGTGCCAACTGCTTTCTGGGTAAAGCTGCTCCTACACATAAATGACAGACATAATAAGAGAACTGTTTTTGTTGGAATGTTATCTTTTCATATTGCAGTAATCTCTGTAATGGCCCTCTAATTTAAATGTCTAGGGTAAATCAATAGAATAATATGTACATTACCTCTCCATTTACAAGGATGTCAAAACGAATGCCAAAAACCTTGAATAACATCCTTTTATTTATTCCATCCTCTCTAAAGTGTCTTGCATGCCTTTAAATAAAAATATTTGAGTAACGTTTAGCATTTTCTAATCTTCATATTAAATAAATGATGACAAGCTTTTTTAATGGAGGTATGGTATGATAGCAACACGGTCATTACCCCATGTATTTCAGGGTATTAAACAAATATAGAATTTCGGCTGCATTAAGGAGTATGTTAGCTATAAAAAAAAGTCACCTATATATATGAAAATGTGACAGGATATAATTTATAAAAGAAGGAACATATACATATTCATTAGGGGCGTAAGTAAGGGAAATCTTGAGAGTGGCAGCACCTAAGAAGATAAGATAAGGTAACCACCAGTTTGATCAGCAACACCTGCACTAACAATCAGGACCTGCAGGTTAGTGCGGTGATGCAGCTGACAGATTATTTTTTTTAGGGGGTGTATGCCTAATATATACCACCTGTCTGTATAATCCTGTCCATCACCTGATATTCACTCCCATTCAAATCTTTCTATTAAAAATAAGTTTACACCCATCCGACTATTAAAGTGTACCTGTCGCTAACAAAAACTTTTCATATAATGTAGATAATACCATTATATGTAAATTTGTAATACACATTGGTTAAAAATGTGTATAGATTTCTCACTACAGCTATTGCCTGTGTGTCCCTGTGAGGCAGGGCCGGTGTTAGGGGGGAAAAACCTGGGCAGTTGCCCAGGGCCCCAATCCTAAAGGGGGCACCTGAAAAGCTTTAGGGCATTACTAACACTACTGCATTTTGTGCAAAATCATGGTAAAATCCCTGCATTTTTGCCAGGATTTTGAGCAAATCGCGGCAAAATATAGTCGTTTTAGTATAGTCCTAAAGCTGTCTGGGCTGCAGAGAGTCTATAGACAGCACTAATAGACTTACTATAGACCTTCTAGGACCTATGATTACTCCTATAGGCTAGGACTCCTGATGATGTCATCGCAGGTCTTGGAAGACCCATAGTAAGTCTGTGCTGTGTGTGCATGGGCTCTGTGCAATGGATTAAAAAAAAAAAGGTAAAAGGGGAAAGCATGGAGGGATAAATATTCAATTCCAGCACATACAGTCATGGCGTAAATGTTGGTACCCTTGAAATTTTTCTAGAAAATGAAGTCTTTCTCACAGAAAAGGAGTGCAGTAGCCTTATTGTACTGCTTTTAAAAAACTCAGGCTTTTTAACAAACTAAGTTTGTTTAAAATCGTCCTATTCTGACTCTTTAACTTTCAAATTTTTCCGTATACAGGGCTGCATGAGGGCTCATTTTTTTGCGCTGTGATCTGTAGTACAGTAAGGAGCATGAAGGTGGGCATTATGACACAGTAAGGGGCACAAAAGGGGCATTATTACAGGGTGGGGCATTAAGAGGAAAACTATTACTGTGTGAAGAATAAAATTAGCGCTATTGCTGACAGGCAGCACTGAGAAGATCACTGTTATAGTATATGTGGGCGCTATTACTGACAGGCAGCACTGAGAAGATCACTGTTATACTATATGTGGGCTCTATTACTGACCAGCAGCACTGAGAGGATCACTGTTATAGTATACAGTCATGGCCTTAAATGTTGGCACCCCTGAAATTTTTCAATAAAATGAAGTATTTCTCACAGAAAATTATTGCAGTAACACGTTTTGCTATACACATGTTTATTCCCTTTGTGTGTATTGGAACTAAACCAAAAAAAGGAGGGAAAAAAGCAAATTGGACATAATGTCACACCTAACTCCAAAAATGGCCTGGACAAAATTATTGGCACCCTTAACTTAATATTTGGTTACACACCCTTTAGAAAAAAATAACTGAAATCAGCCGCTTCCTATAACCATCAATAAGCTTATTACACCTCTCAGTTGGAATGTTGGACCACTCTTCCTTTGCAAACTGCTCCAGGTCTCTCTTATTGGAAGGGCACTTTTTCCCAACAGCAATTTTAAGATCTATGAACAGGTGTTCAATCTGGACTCATTGCTGGCCACTTCAGAACTCTCTAGTGCTTTGTTGCCATCCATTTCTGTGTTCTTTTTGACGTATGTTTGGGGTCATTGTCTTGCTGGAAGACTCAAGATCTCTGGAAGACTCAAGATCTCTGGAAGACAAAAGCAAACCCAGCTTTCTGACACTGGGTTGTACAGTGCGACCCAAAATCTGTTGGTAATCCTCAGATTTCATGATGCCTTGCACACATTCAAGGCACCCAGTGCCAGAGGCAGCAGAGCAACCTCAAAACATCATTGAACCTCCACCATATTTCACTGTAGGTACTGTGTCCTTTTCTTTGTAGGCCCCATTCCGTTTTCAATAAACAGATGTGCTTTACCAAAAAGCTCTATCTTGGTCTCATCTGTCCACAAGACGTTTTCCCAGAAGGATTTTGGCAAAGTTCATTTTGGCAAAATGTAGTCTTGCTTTTTTATGTCTCTGTGTCAGCAGTGGGGTCCTCCTGGGTCTCCTGCCATAGCGTTTCATTTAATTTAAATGTCGACAGATAAATCGCGCTGACACTGATGCTCCCTGAGCCTGCAGGACAGCTTGAATATCTTTGGAACTTGTTTGGGGCTGCTTATCCACCATCAGGACTATCCTGTGTTTATACCTTCCATCAATTTTTCTCTTCCGTCCACGCCCAGAGAGATTAGCTACAGTGCCATGGGTTGCAAACTTCATGATAATGTTGCGCACTGCGGACAAAGGCAAATCTAGATCTCTGGAGATGTACTTGTAACCTTGAGATTGTTAATATTTCTCCACAATTTTGGTTCTAAAGTCCTAAGACAGTTGTCTTCCCCTCTTTCTGTTGTCCATGCTTAGTGTGGCACACACACAGACACACAATACAGACTAAGTGAACTTCTCTCCTTTTTATCTACTTTCAGGTGTGATTTTTATATTGCCTACACCTGTTACTTCCCCCCAGGTGAGTTTAAAGGAGCATCACATGCTTGAAACAATCTTATTTTTCCACAGTTTTCAAAAATCGCCATTTTGTTCTCCCTGAATCATGCTGAATCTCAGCCAATGTAAGTAAATGTAGAGAAATCCAGCACAAATCAGTTCTTGCTCTTTAGGTCGTTTATTAAACCCTTAAAACTGCATCATAAAATGTATGGATTCCTGTGACCCTGTGGTTTCCTGTGACCATACATTTTATGATTCCATTTTGTGCTGGATTTCTCTCTGTGTTATTACAAGTTGCTGTTGCTCCACAGCTATCCGTGCACTTCATTCTTGCAATGGGGGGAGCTGAGCTGATTTGCACTAAATGGGGTCACATTGCGACCCCCAAATCACCGCAGCCACAAATTCCTCCTGGATGGAATTATTATGTTTCTCATGTTGTAGTCCTAACCATCTGGGGTTTGCAGCGCAATCTCATTTACTCAAATTAGCCGAGATGCAGCACAATTCAGGAAGCGCAACATAGTGATCTTTGGTCACGCAATCTGAGGGCGCCATTTTGAATTTTTGCCCAGGGCTACACTTAGTCTAAAACAGGCCCTGCTGTGAGGAGACCAAATACAGGAAGTGTGGGTGGACAAGCAGGGCTCTGTGCAGTGATGACAAGCAGGGCTCTGTGCAGTGATGACAAGCAGGGCTCTGTGCAGTGATGACAAGCAGGGCTCTGTGCAGTGATGACAAGCAGTGCTCTGTGCACTGAGGACAAGCAGGGCTCTGTGCACTGAGGACAAGCAGGGCTCTGTGCGCTGAGGACAAGCAGGGCTCTGTGCAGTGATGATAAGCAGGGCTCTGTGCAGTGATGACAAGCAGGGCTCTGTGCAGTGATGACAAGCAGGGCTCTGTGCAGTGATGACAAGCAGGGCTCTGTGCAGTGATGACAAGCAGGACTCTGTATGCTGAGGACAAGCAGGGGCTCTGTGCAGTGAGGACAAGCATGGCTCTGTGCACTGAGGACAAGCAGGGCTCTGTGCACTGAGGACAAGCAGTATAATCAATGTATATTACACATATACATATAATTGTGTTATCTACATTAAATCAAACGTTTTTGTTAACGACAGGTACACTTTAACTTAATTGTCAAATTATCTCTACAACAAATGGTTGTAGAGGAACCAACCCAGAGGGAGGCCATTTTGGATTTGGTATTCTCAAATGGGGATTTTGTATATGATGTTATTGTAGGCAAACGCTTGGGATCTAGTGATCACCAGTCAGTGTGGTTTAATATAAGAACAGTGAAGGAGTCACACCACACAAAAACAAAAGTTTTAGATTAAAAAAAAAAAAAACAGACTTTTCAAAAATGAGATTAGTCCTAAATGAGTCCCTATCAGGCTGGAGCGGATTACAAGGAGTCCAGGAGAAATTGGACTAAATAAAAGATGCATTATTGAGGGCAACAGAAAATTGCATTAGACTTGTCAGTAAAAGCAGAAAAAGGAACCACTGTTGTACTCAGCAGAAATGGCCAAAACCATTAAAAACAGAAAGCTAGCATTTAGTAATTATAAAACAACCCAGAGCAATGAAGATAGGGAGATATACAAGATTAGGCAGAAAGAGGCCAAGCAAGTTATAAGAACTTCTAAAGCACACACAGAAGAAAAACTAGCTGTGAAAAAAGGGGATAAGACATTCTTCAGATATATAAATGAAAAAAGGAAATTAACCCCTTAAGGACCGGGTACAGGTACGTCCTTGGTCCTGCTCCGGTGATATAACGCGGGGTTACACGGTAACCCCGCATCATATCACGGCGGGCCCGGCATCATAGTGAAGCTGGGACCCGCCGCTAATAGCCGATCGCGGCGCCACGCACTATTAACCCTTTAGCCGCGCGCTCAGAGCTGAGCCGCGCGGCTAAAAGCGAAAATGAAAGCTGCCGGTCAACTCAGTGGGCTGTTCAGGATAGCTGCAGCGAAATCACGGCATCCTGAACAGCTTACAGGACAGCGGGAGGGCCCCTACCTGCCTCCTCGCTGTCCGATCGCCGAATGACTGCTCAGTGCCTGAGATCCAGGCATGAGCAGTCATGCGGCAGAATCCTCGATCACTGGTTTCCTATGAGAAACCAGTGATCAATGATAAAGATCAGTGTGTGCAGTGTTATAGGTCCCTATGGGAGCTATAACACTGCAAAAAAAAAGTGAAAAAAAAAGTGAATGAATATCATTTAACCCCTCCCCTATTAAAAGTTTGAATCACCCCCCTTTACCCATAAAAAAAAAAAACACAATGTAAATAAAAATAAACATATATGGTTTCACCGCGTGCGTAAATGTTTGAATTATAAAAATATATCGTTAATTAAACCGCTCGGTCAATGGCGTGCGCGCAAAAAAATTCCAAAATCCAAAATAGTGCATTTTTGGTCACTTTATATCATTTTAAAATGAATAAAAAGCGATCAATAAGTCCTATCAATGCAAAAATGGTACCGTTAAAAACTTCAGATCAAGGCGCAAAAAATGAGCCCTCATACCGCCCCATACATGGAAAAATTAAAAAGTTATAGGGGTCAGAAGATGACAATTTTAAACGTATTAATTTTCCTGCATGTAGTTATGATTTTTTCCAGAAGTACGACAAAATCAAACCTATATAAGTAGGGTATCATTTTAATCGTATGGACCTACAGAATAAAGATAAGGTGTCATTTTTACCGAATAATGTACTACGTAGAAATGGAAGCCCCCAAAAGTTACGAAACAGCATTTTTTTTTCAATTTTGTCGCACAATGATTTTTTTTTCCATTTCACCGTAGATTTTTGGGCAAAATGACTGACGTCATTACAAAGTAGAATTGGTGGCGCAAAAAATAAGCAATCATATGGATTTTTAGGTGCAAAATTGAAAGAGTTATGATTTTTTAAAGGCAAGGAGGAAAATACGAAAATGCAAAACACAAAAAACCCCGGTCCTTAAGGGGTTAAAACAAGGAGTAACTAAATTAAAAATAAAGGAAGGAAGGTATGTAGAAGAGAACAAAGGGCTAGCTGACTGCCTTAATGAATGCTTCTGTTCAGTTTTTACAGAAGAAATTGGGGAGGAAGACTAATGAATCATTTAATGCATGTGTCTTTACAAAGGAAGAGGTTCTACGTTTGCTGTCGAAAGTGAAGACAAATAAGTCACAGGGGCCTGATGGGATACACCCAAAATTATTAACAAAGCTAAGTGGTGAGCTAGCAAAACCGTTAACAGATTTATTTAACCAATCACTGGTAACAGGAGTTTTCCTGGATGATTGGAAATGAGCAAATTGCGTGTCCATTCACAAAATAGGTAGTAGGGAGGAATCAAGCAACTATAGGCCAGTAAGTCTGACATCAATAGTGGGGAAATTAATTGAAACCCTACTAAAGGATAGGATTGTGAAACATCTAAAATCCCATGGATTGCAAGATGAAAAACAACATATGTTTACTTCAGGGAGATCATATCAAACAAATCTTAAACATTTTTGACTGGGTGACTAAAATAATAGATGGCGGAGGGGCAGTAGACATGGCAAAGCTAGATTTTAGTAAGGTTTTGACACTGTCCCACATAGAAGACTTATCAATAAACTGCAGTCATTGAGCTTGGACTCCCATATTGTTGAGTGGATTAGGCAGTGGCTGAGTGACAGACAACAGAGGGTTGTAGTCAATGGAGAATATTCAGAGCAAGATCTTATCACCAATAGGGTACCTCAGGGATCTGTACTGGGACCAATATTGTTTAATATCTTCATTAGTGATATTGCAAAAGGTCTCGATGGTAAGGTGTGTCTTTTTGCTGATGACACAAAGATATGTAACAGTGTTGATATTCCTGGAGGGATATGCCAAATGGAAAAGGGTTTAGGAAAACTAGAAGAATGGTCAGAACTCTGGCAACTGAAATTTTATGTGGACAAGTGCAAGATAATGCACCTGGGGTGTAAAAACCCTCAGGCAGAATATAGAATATTTGACACAGTCCTGACCACAATATCTGAGGAAAGGGATTTAGGAGTAATTATTTCAGAAGACTTAAAGGTAGGAAGACAATGTAACAGAGCAGCAGGAAATGCTAACATAATGCTTGGATGTATAGGGAGAAGTATAAGAAGTAGAAAGAGAGAAGTGTTCATGCCGCTGTACAGAACACTGGTGAGACCTCAATTGGAGTATTGTGCGCAGTACAGGAGGCCACATCTCCAAAAGGATATAGATACTCTAGAGAGAGTTCAGAGAAGAGCTACTAAACTAGTACATGGATTGCAGGATAAAACTTACCAGGAAATGTTAAAGGACATTAACATGTATAGCTTGGAAGAAAGAAGAGACAGAGGGGATATGATAGAGACTTTTAAATACATAAAAGGAATCAACACGGTAAAGGAGGAGAGCATATTTAAAAGATGAAAAATTACCACAAGAGGAGATGGTTTTAAATTAGAGGGGCAAAGGTTTAAAAGTAATATCAGGAAGTATTACTTTACTGAGAGAGTAGTGGATGCATGGAATAGCCTTCCTGCAGAAGTGGTCGCTGCAAATACAGTGAAGGAGTTTAAGCATGCATGGGATAAGCATAAGGCTATCCTTCATATAAGATAAGGCCAGGGACTATTGATAGGATTCAGATTGGGCAGACTAGATGGGCCAAATGGTTCTTATTTGCCGACACATTCTATGTTTCTATGTCAAAGTATAAACCCATATATATCGAGAGTGGAAGGGCATATAAACAAACTGTAAAAAGGTTTATGAACAGGACAACCAAAGCTATGACAGTAGCATGAATTTTTTTAAGTAGCCACATGTTCTCTTTAGCAAAGCATTTTTCCATTTTATTACAACAAAAATTTGAGAGACAGAGAGCATAGAGAGCAAAAGGAGTGTTCCTTATATAATAAAACTGACCTACCTGAAATTGAAGCCTTGTGAAACTGAGTTCTCATCCTGTAGGGCATGAAAAAAATATTTGGGCTTGCAGTATTTCACTGGCCAATCAAGATCACAGTGCCAGTCTATTACAATACCAATTGTTCCTCCCTGTGGAATAATACATTACAACCAAATTAAATAGTAAAATTTTAATTTATGGCATTATTATTATTAGAATTACTAGCCTTAATAAGAATTTATCATAAGACATGTCAGAGGTCTTATTATAAGTTTAATTTTTTGTGCAGCTGTTCATATTTAAAAAAAAAATCCTGAAAAAGTTGAACCCCTTAACGACACAGGACGTATATTTACGTCCTGCGCCGGCTCCCCCCTATGGGACCTATAACACTGCAAAAAAAAAGTTAAAAAAAAGTGTTAATAAAGGTCATTTAACCCCTTCCCTAATAAAAGTTTGAATCACCCCCCTTTTCCCATAAAAAAAATAAAAGTGTAAAAAAAATTAAAAATAAACATATGTGGTATCGCCGCATGCGTAAATGTCCGAATTATAAAAATATATCATTAATTAAACCGTACGGTCAATGGCGTACGCGTAAAAAAATTCCAAATTCCAAAAAAGCATATTTTGGTCACTTTTTATACCATTAAAAAATGAATAAAAAGTGATCAAAAAGTCCGATCAAAACAAAAATCATACCGATAACAACTTCAGATCACGGCGCAAAAAATGAGTCCTCATACCGCCCTTTACATGGAAAAATAAAAAAGTTATAGGGGTCAGAAGATGACATTTTTAAACGTATACATTTTCCTGCATGTAGTGCGACAATATCAAACCTATATAAGTAGGGAATCATTTTAACCGTATGGACCTACAGAATAGTGATAAGGTGTAATTTTTACCGAAATATGCACTGCGTAGAAACGGAAGCCCCCAAAAGTTACAAAATGGCGTTTTTTTTCGATTTTGTCAAACAATGATTTTTTTTTCCGTTTCGCCGTGCATTTTTGGGTAAAATGACTAATGTCACTGCAAAGTAGAATTGGCGACGCAAAAAATAAGACATAATATGGATTTTTAGGTGGAAAATTGAAAGGGTTATGATTTTTAAAAGGTAAGGAGGAAAAAACGAAAGTGCAAAAATGGAAAAACCCTGAGTCCTTAAGGGGTTAAGGACCAAGACCATTTTAGCCTTGACCCCTTAAAGGGGTAATCCAGTGACAAACACATTTTTTAAGTGAATTAAAGGGGTTATCCAGGAAAAAACTTTTTTCCAGAGAGTTAAACAGATTTGTAAATGACGTCTATTTAAAAATCTTAATCCTTCCAGTACTTTTCAGCTGTTGTATGCTCCAGAGGAAGTTCTTTTCTTTTTGAATGTCTTTTCTGTCTGACCACAGTGCTCTCTGCTGACATCTCTGTCCATGTCAGTAACTTTTTAGATTAGGATAGGTTTACTTTGGGAATTTGCTCTTGCTGTACAGGTGTACAAGTACGCCCTGCGTCCTTAACCCCTTTTCGTTTTTTTCCTCCTTGCCTCCTAAAAATCATAACTCTCTTATATTTTCATCCACAGACTAGTAAAAGGGCTTGTTTTTTGCGTGAACAGTTGTCCTTTGTAATGACAAAATGAATGGCTTAACCAAAAAAATACTATTTGTGTGGGGAAATTGATAAGAAAACGGCAATTTTGCTAATTTTGGAAGGTTTTGTTTTCATGCTGTACATTTTATGGTAAAATAAACCTGTTTGTTTTATTCTGTGGGTCAATATGATTAAAATGATACCCATAATTACATACTTTTCTATTATTATACAGCTTTAAAAAAATCACAAACTTTTTAACCAAATAAGTGCATTTAAAATCCCTCTATTTTGCTGACCTATAACCTTTTCATTTTTCTGTATAACCGGCTGAATGAGGGTTCATTCTTTGCGCCGTGATCTGTACTTTTTTAATACCACATTTGCATATATAAAACTTTTAATACATTTTTTTATCAATTTTATTTGGAATAAAATGTTATAAAAAAAGCAATTTTGGACCTTTTTTTTTTTACATTCACGCCGTTCACCGTAGAGGATTATTAACATCATATTTTAATAGTTTTGATATTTATGCACGTGGCGATACCAAATATGTTTATAAAAAAAATTTTTTTACACTTTTTGGGGGTAAAATGGGGAAAAACAGACAATTTACATTTTTATTTTTATTATTTTTTGCTATTTATATACTATTTATTTTGCTATTTATAGCAATCATTCGATTGCTAATACTGTTCAGTGTTATGCATAGGGCATAGCACTGATCAGTGTTATCAGTCATCTTCTGCTCTGGGCTGCTCGATCTCAGACCAGAGCAGAAGACCCATGGAAGGCAGCGGAGGCAGGTGAGGGGACCTCCATCTGCCGTTCTGGATGATCGGATCGCTGCAATACAGATACCGTGATCTGTATTGATCACGGCATCTGAGGGATTAATGGCGGACATCCACGTGATCGTGGATGTCCGTCATTACCGGCGGGTCCCTGGCTGCTATCAGCAGTCGGGACCTGCCGTGCATGACCCGAGCATCGCTCCGATGCTCACGGTTATGTATAGGACATAAATGTACGTCCTGGTGCGTTAAGTACCACCGCACCAGGACTTTTTTTTTTTTTTTGGACAGTTTTGTTTTTTTACATGTATGCCATTAACCTTTCGTTGTAACTAACCTTATATATTAATAGTTCTGACATTTATGCACACGGCAGTACCACATATGATGATGTTCATGTTTTATTACATTATTATATTTAAAAAACGGGCAAAGGGAGGGGGGATTCAAACTTTTATTAGAAAGGGTTTAAGGGGTTATCCAGGAAAAAACTTTTTTTTTATACATCAACTGGTTCCAGAAAGTTACGGTAAACAGATTTGTAAAATACTTCTATTAAAAAATCTTAATCCTTTCAGTACTTATGAGCTTCTGAAGTTAAGGTTGTTCTTTTGTGTCTAAGTGCTCTCTGATGACATGTGTCTCAGGAACCGCCCAGTTTAGAAGCAAATCCCCATAGCAAACCTCTTCTAAACTGGGCGGTTCCCGAGACACGTGTCATCAGAGAGCACTTAGACACAAAAGAACAACCTTAACTGCAGAAGCTCATAAGTACTGAAAGGATTAAGATTTTTTAATAGAAGTAATTTACAAATCTGTTTAACTTTCTGGAAAAAAGTTTTTTCCTGGATAACCCCTTTAATTCACTTTTATTAACTTTTTTTTTTAAGTCCCCATAGGGACTCAGCATTGATCAGTGTTATCAGGAGCTTCAGAGCACCGATTGGACGACCATGAGTGACATGTAATTTTACCGTTGAGGTCTCGATCAGCTGCCCTGAGCTAATTGGCACCGTTAACTCAGCATTTTAGACGCCATGATCAACTTTGATCGCAGCATCTAAAGGGTTAATGCCAGCCACTGACCCAAGCGGCGATGCCCAGCATTAACCGTGTGTCCTGGCTGCTCATTGCAACCGTGACCCACCAGATATGAAGCGTGCAGCTGGTGAGCATGCTTCAAACCCCAGTAACGGGACGAGGGCATACTGGTATGCCCTTGGTCCTTAAGTATCAGGATGCAAGGGCGTACCTGTACACCCTTCATCCTAAATGGGTACATTTTTAAAATAACTAATGGAGTAATGCACTGTAATTGGTTTTCTTCAGCTTCATTCTTTGCTTTGAATATTGGGAAAGCTTCATCAGAGTATCTCATTATCATTAGTGGTGGGGACTGTTATTACAGACGATAGCTATTCTGAACTTCTGGAGGCCTAGATAAGGCACAATAGTAATTCAATGAGTCATCCATTAAACTTTAGTTTTATTAATGGATTTACATTTTTAGAAGATAATATTTTGATCTTTTGTTTTGTAGTAACTATTTTTATTTGATAAAATCTTCCTTTGGGAATTAGTATTAAGGCTTCTATTAATAGACAGAGTAACATAAATTGTTACAGTTTCCATGAGGAAATTAAGTACAGACACCTTCCCTAATAACTAGGAAGTTGTGTACCGTGTCTATAGAAGCACAGAATATTTTTGTGCTTATATAGTGCAGCATAGGCTATTATAAGTGAATATGTGGTGACTAGGGTGTTGCAGTATGTAGCAGGGTCCGGTGGTATAAACCCTGGGGGCAAGATGTTGTTAACCCCTTAGTGTTTGTGACGCCAGGATGTGGTTATTCCGGTATGGTAAACGCCGTCAACCAACCTAAAAACGGTTTGTAATAAAGGACTGTCCACAGCAAGGATTCTAAATAAACTGGAACTTTTACTTGAAATGTTTAGGGAACAGTCTTTACAAATATGCAGTTCCTTCAGAGGCAACTGGGACACTGGATACCTCACAGGCTTGCTTGGACTTGTAGTTATTGAAATATTTAGGCAGACCACTGTTCTACTAATATATTCCTTAGCTGAGTAGTATTCACTGGATTTGTAGAGAGAATTGTAACTCACATTTTAGAAGTTGCTGCGTTTTGTTATGCATTGGCCTAGATTAGATGGATTTGCAGTATACAGGACTTTATGCTTTCTTTAGGTCCAGGAGATAAGAGAGAGAATATAGACTACAGCCCCTTATATACTAAGGGGCTGGACTAAAGCTCATTGGTTGCTAATGCCTGGGGTTCCTGTGCCCTTGGAACTCTGGGTATATCACATGACAGTAGGTCACATGACCAAGGAAGGTCCTATACATTTTATACAAACTGTACAACTTTATACACCAGAACAATATGTACACAATATAGATATACAGTGCATTCAGATAAGACAGTGAAGGCCGAGCAAGGGGTGAGCCCTGCAGGAGAGCCCTATGGACTCAAGGGACTCTTCCTGAGGAGACTTAAGGAGGGTAGAGGACTAGGTCCTGTACCAGGACATCACAAATAGTGTTGATGTTCTTATTTATGCCTTGTCTATGGCTGTGTTAGATGAAGTAGAATATGGGGGGGAGAAAAAACGAACATGAAGTGATGCATTTCCTTCCTTTTTGCATTTTTTACAGAAATATTGCCATGAGGAAAACAGCTTTTGCCCTGAAATCACAATTGAGGTGTTTTATGAGATCATAAGTCTTACACATAGGAGAGCAGCGCAAAGGTGCATCATACAGGACACTCTACAGTGTATGGACCTACTTCTATATATGATCCCAAATAGATAGCAGAATATTGATAGAGTTGGGTGGGCAGGGGACAGAGTCTGACCCAGGACAGATTACTTTTTGTTCCACAAAGTCATGTAATTTTCTTTTGAACATGACCCAGCTACAGTAATGAAAAGTATAGATGCAGCTGAGCAGGAATAAAACAGATAGGCACTATAGGAATATTGGTGGGGAGTGTGCATTACATGAGCAAAAAAAAGCCAAAGAGTGCTTTCTAAGGCCATTTTACATGTGCTGATCATTGAATGAGTGTTTGTAGGAATACTTATTCATGATTATTTGCCTGTGTAAAAAGGCCTGTTATCGGCTGATGAATGAGAAAAACTTGATTGTTGAAACTGGATCTTTTTGTGCGGCCATTGGGTGGGGGTGGGGGGGGGGGCAGTAATATCTGCTGGGAGGACCTACCTAATTTGGGAAACTTTCTGCTAGGGGAGAGGATTGCCTAATGGTAGACACTAGCTGATGGGAGGAATTTGTGTAAATAGCATATGGTGTTGCTATCCTTATCTAGGGTTTCAGGAGTACAATACAGCTGTCATAAACTTCCCCACCCCATACTGATAATGAGATGATTCACCTTATCCTGACGGTCGACTAGTACAACAAAACTGACTAGATACTTACAGAAAACAGATCATATCATTTTTTTTGTCACTGATCTAATGGCCATTGTGAAAACTGCTAATTCAATATTCCTCCTACAACTCCTTGGGAATCCTGTGGGCACTGCTAAGCTTACAATAAAAAAAAGGTCTCTGACCAAATATACTATATACTATATTCGTACAACGCGTTTCACAGCCGGTCTGACTTCTTCCTTAGGTACAAAGGATATAGGGAACAAAACAAGTTTAAACACCCACACCCACCCATCACATGAATGGAAATGACATTAAAGGTTTTTTTTTTACTTTGTTTCTCAAGTGGCACAGGACTTAACACTAAACCTACCTGTGCTGTACTTGGAGGTATATAAACTCCAAATCTAATGCACCTTAATCATTATTATAGGTAGCATTTTGGTGCACCTGTGAGGCCAGCAACATATTAGCCTACTTCGGTGGGGCTCATAGCCTTCCTCCCTCCTCCCACTGTATGTGTGCTTAGTCACACTGGAGTGAACTGGGAGGAGGCTGTGAGTCGGACCTAATGCTGCTGTAATTGCCCACTGGCCCCTGGTATTGCCCATACGGCACAGGCAGGTTTAGTGTTAGGTCCTGTGCCACTTTTTTTTATTTAGTTGAGAACCACAAAAATGCAGAAGAGGACTAAAGGAAGGATATCATAGTAATAATCAAAATTATATCTAAGGACAAAATAATAGTAGGATTTTTTTTCTTTTATTAATATTTTGTTCATACAATAATTGTGTTTTAACTTTTTTTTTGTTTCAGATACAGGGAACATACATACTATTATTATGTCCTTACATATAATTATTATTATTATGATATGCTTCCTTTAGTCCTCTTATTGCCTGATCCCCATCCCTCCTTATTTCTCATCTCCCATAGCCTTCAGAATACCTGCATGTGCAAAATAAGGATAAATAAATGATAATTGTACAGAAAATATTTTACAAGAAATTAAACAATTAAAAATGCATACAGCCACCCACAAACCTATACCCTAGGTTTACAATCCCAGAACGAAGATCACATAATTAATTAATTAAACATTAATAACATAAAATACACATACATCTTTAACCCCTTGGGGACCAAGCCCATTTTGACCTTAAGGACCAGGCCAATTTTTGTTTGTGCGCTTTAGTTTTTTTTTTTTTCGCGTCACCAATGGTACTTTGTAATTACATCACTTATTTTCTAACATAATCTGCGGTAAAACAAAAAAAAAACGTATTTGTGGGGTGAAATAGAAAAAAAATAAATGCCATTTTGTTACTTTTGGGGGCTTCCGTTTCTACACAGCGCACCTTTTGTAGGCCGAAAGAAGTGCATATGCACGAAACCATCGTCAGTCCCCTCTGAACGCCCACAGATGTTATGAGACCTGATCCACAGGTGTCTTCCATGTGGGAGCATCAAATCCATTACCTTGTGGTGAGTGCAGGATACTTTGATTCTAGTAGCATTGTACACTTTTTGGTAAAAATAATCTTTATTTTGTAGGTGCATATGGTTACAAGGTTACAGGGCTATAAGGGCTCATTTTTTTGGGCCATGGTCTGTAGTTTTTATTGTACCATTTTGTTTTGATGGGACTTTTTGATTGTTTTTTATAAAAAATTTTTATGGTATATGAAATGACCAAAAATGCACAATTTTGGACTTGTACAATTTTTTATGTGTACACCATCGACCGTGCGGTTTAGCAACCCCTATATTTTAATAGGTCATTTTCACACACAGAGGTACCACATATGATTTTTTTTTATTATTATGTTATTTAAAAAATGGGAAAATGAGGTTAATTCACCTTTAATAAACTTTTTTTTTAACACTTTATTTAATAGTTTTTTTAGCCTCCATAGTGGGCTATACTATGCAATATTTTAATTGCATATACTGATCAATGCTATGCCATAGCATAGCATTGATCAGTGTTATCGGTGCTCTACTGCTTCAGCCTGCTATGCAGGCTGGGAGCAGGAGAAGACCGATCAGCTGACAAGGAGGCAGGTAAGGGCCTTACCGGCATCCTCTCAGCAGATTGGGACATCACAGTTTCACAGTGATGGTCCCGATCAGCTCTGCTGAGCTGCCGGGATACTTTTACTTTCTTTTTAGATGCCGCATTCAAATTTGATTGTGGCGTCTAAAGGGTTGATGCTGAGCATCGGCCTGATCTGTGATGCCCGGCATTAACCATGGGTCCTGGAAGCTGATAGCAATAGGGACCCACCGGGTTTGAAGTGTGCACAGCTCATTAGCGCACTTCAAACCCCAGTAGCGGAAGCAGGGCATACATGAACGCCCTTGGTCCTTAAGTACCAGGACGCAAGGGCGTACCTGTATGTCCTTTGTCCCCAACAGGTTAATCATTTATTAATTTTTTTATTTCAAAATTAAATTCATATGTGATCTTTCCCCTTTTTAATTATTGCTCCCCAACGGCTTTTTGATGTCCCTGCCCGCTCGCAAAAACCCTTCTTATCTTCCACCAAAAATTAAATGTTCTTGTCTACATATAGAATTTGAAAACTATCAATATATGCCTTAGGTACCACTTCTGTTTTTTTTTTTTCCATAGTACACAACGAAATTATTAGAGGGTGCCTATGCACATCCTTTTTTTAATCTATTAAGTACAAAAAAAAGAAAACACACCAATGCATTATTTTCACTCCCATAGACTTCTATGGGAGAAAAATGCTAAGATTTTGGTGAAAAAACGCCATAGGCTCAACATGCTGCTGTTTTTTAAAAAACTGCCACTGAGCCCAAAATGGCAGAAAAATGCCAAACAGAGTGAAAAAGTGCCAAACCGAAAAAATGCCAAATGGATATAGCATTTTGCAATTTCCTATTGAATTGTAGCTAACATCTGGTTGCAGTGTTTTTACCCAGAAAAAACGCCATGCTGCCAATATGGCATTTTTTTTTTTTAGCGTTCTTACAAAAATCAAGATAAAAAATCAAAGTGGAAACAGCCTCAAATTGGTTTAAACTGCTTTGCAATCTTGCACCAAAATTTTCTGGTATTTTTGGCACAAATTGGTGGAGTTAATCCTACGCCTCTTATACCTAAGACACACATCCTTTACAGAGCCCACACTCCTATTACCACATAAAGAAGAATTGTTCAAAATCTATATATATAAAACTCAACGTGTGTGTGTGTATGTATGTGTGTATGTTCCAGCATCACGTCCAGACGGCTAAAGATATTAACATGAAACTTGGCACACATGTTACTTATATGTCAGCAACAAACATAGGATAGGTGATGTAACCCTTACCCACCCCGATTTGCCAGGGGCAGGGTTTATGTTTAAAGTCCCATACAAGTCAATGGGAAATATATGTTACTGCATAACTTCCAAACGGCTGGAGATATTTCCATAATACTTGGTCACATGTTACTTACAAATCAATGAGAAGTGTATGTTCCCACATAACTTCCGTACAGCTGGAGATATTTCAATATCTGGTACACATATTACGTGTCGGGATAGGAGGTCGGGATAGGAGGACGGGATAGGAGGATGGGTTAGGAGGTCAGGATAGGAGGTCGGGATAGGTGCTCGAGATATGAGGTCGGGATAGATGGACTGGATAGGAGGACGGGATAGGAGATTGGGATAGGAGATTGGGATAGGAGATTGGGATAGGAGGTCAGGATAGGAGGTCAGGATAGGAGGTCGGGATAGGTGCTCGAGATATGAGGTTGGGATAGATGGACTGGATAGGAGGACGGAATAGGAGATTGGGATAGGAGATTGGGATAGGAGATTGGGATAGGAGGTCAGGATAGGAGGTCAGGATAGGAGGTCGAGATAGGAGGTTGGGATAGATGGATTGGATAGGAGGACAGGATAGGAGGTAGGGATTGGAGGTCGGGAGAGGAGGTCGAGATAGGAGGTCAAGATAGGAGGTCAAGATAAGGATAGGAGGACGGATAGGAGGTAGGGATAGGAGGTCGAGATAGGAGGTTGAGATAGGAGGACGGGATAGGAGGTCAGAATAGAAGGACGGGCTAGGAGGTCAGAATAGGAGGTCGGGATAGGAGGTCGAGATAGGAGGACGGGATAGGAGGTCGGGATAGGAGGTCGGGATAGGAGGACGGGATAGGAGGACGGGATAGGAGGACGGGATAGGAGGTCGAGATAGGAGGTCGAGATAGGAGGTCGAAATAAGAGGACGGGATAGGAGATCAGGATAGGAGGACGGGATAGGAGATCGGGATAGGAGGTCGAGATAGGATGAGATAGGAGGACGGGATAGGACAGGATAGGAGGACGAGATAGGAGGACAGGATAGGAGGTTGGGATAGGAGGACAGGATAGGAAGACGGGATAGGAAGACGGGATAGGAAGACGGGATAGGAGGTCGGGATAGGAGGACGGGATAGTTGGTTGGGATATGACAACAATATATGAGGACGGGATATGAAGTCAAAAGCTTCCTCCTTTGTTTATTTTCCTTCCCGACAAGGATTAGGAAGGAAAAACCGGGCAACGCCGGGTACTCAGCTAGTTTATAATAAATGTGGTACAAGTAACATAAGCCAGTTACTTTGGTGCATTTGCAAATTGCAATAGTAAATCTGACCCAATGTTCTCACTTTTGCCTGAAAGACTTCTCATGCACTGCCATATTAGGAAACTCTTTGCTTCAGACCATCAGAACCGCTCCAAACGTGTTTGATAATTTTAAAACTTTTTTCAAGGATGTCTGTTTGGAATATGCTATAAGTATTATTTGGTCACTAGCAGAATCCAGAATGCTTAAAGGGGTATTCCAGGAAAAACTTTTTTATATATATATCAACTGGCTCCAGAAAGTTAAACAGATTTGTAAATGACTTCTATAAAAAAATCTTAATCCTTTCAGTACTTATGAGCTTCTGAAATTAAGGTTGTTCTTTTCTGTCTAAGTGCTCTCGGGAAATGCCCAGTTTAGAAGAGGTTTGCTATGGGGATTTTCTTCTAAACTGGGCCGAGACAGGTGTCATCAGAGAGGAATTAGACAGAAAAGAACAACCTTAACTTCAGAAGCTCATAAGTACTGAAAGGATTAAGATTTTTTAATAGAAGTAATTTACAAATCTGTTTAACTTTCTGGAGCCAGTTGATATATATATATATATAAGTTTTTTCCCTTTAAATTTGAGAAGCAGTTTTTTTGGGAAATGGGGAAAGTTTTTTTTTATACAGTATGTTGTAGGATGTACTGTAGCTCCTTTTCAAATTAGAGTCTTACATCTTAACAATAATAATAATTTATTATATAGTT
The DNA here is from genome assembly GCF_029499605.1 of Hyla sarda. NCBI lineage: Eukaryota > Metazoa > Chordata > Amphibia > Anura > Hylidae > Hyla > Hyla sarda. The sequence goes on from NC_079190.1 coordinate 218,721,345, forward strand.
CTGAAAAAAAAAATCATTAACTTCAGTCATTGCGGCAACTGCAAGAAAAGTAAGTGCCACATGCAACTTCACCCAATCACTAGAAGTTAGATAGCTTTGTTTTAACCCCTTAAGGTCCAAGCTCATTTTGACCAGAGCGTTTTTTGCACATCTGACCACTGTCACTTTAAACATTAATAACTCTGGAATGCTTTTAGTTATCATTCTGATTCCGAGACTGTTTTTTCGTGACATATTCTACTTTAACATAGTGGTACATTTTTGTGGTAACTTGCATCCTTTCTTGGTGAAAAATCCCAAAATTTGATGAAAAATTAGAAAATTTTGCATTTTTCTAACTTTGAAGCTTTCTACTTGTAAGGGAAATGTATATTACAAATATTTTTTTTTTATTCACATAACCAATATGTCTACTTTATGTTTGCATCATAAAATTGATGAGTTTTTACTTTTGGAAGACATCAGAGGGTTTCAAAGTTGAGCATCAATTTTCCAATTTTTCACAAAATTTTCAAACTCGATATTTTTCAGGGACCAGTTCAGTTTTGAAGTGGATTTGAAGGGTCTTCATATTAGAAATACCCCATAAATGACCCCATTATAAAAAACTACACCCCCAAAGTATTCAAAATGACATCCAGTCAGTGTTTTAACCCTTTAGGTGTTTCACAGGAATAGCAGCAAAGTGAAGGAGAAAATTCAAAATCTTCATTTTTTTACACTCACATGTTCTTGTAGACCCAATTTTTGAATTTTTGCAAGTGGTAAAAGGAGAAAATTTTAAGCAAGCACATACCTCATATGTCTATGTAAAGTGTTCAGCGGGAGCAGTAGAGGGCTCAGAAGGGAAGGAGCGACAAGGGGAGAGAACATTTTTCTGAAATGGTTTTTGGGGGGCATGTCACCTTTAGGAAGCCCCTAGGGTGTCAAAACAGCAAAAAAAAAAACACATGGCATACCATTTTGGAAACTAGACCCCCTCGGGGAATGTAACATGGGATAAAGTGTTTCATGACTTTTGCAAATGTAAAAAAAAAAAAAAATTACATTTTTAAAAAGGGTAATAGCAGAAAATACCCCCCAAAAGTTGAAGCCCAATTTCTCCCGATTCAGAAAACACCCCATATGTGGGTGAAAAGTGCTCTGCTGGCACACTACAGGTCTCAGAAGAGGAGTAGTCACATTTGGCTTTTTGGAAGCAAATTTTGCTCTGGGGTCATGCCGCATTTAGGAAGCCCCTTATGGAAACTAGACCCCTCGGGGAACGTAACAAGGGGTTAAGTGAACCTTTATACCCCACAGGTGTTTCACGACTTTTGCATATGTAAAAAAAAATTATTATTTTTACCTAAAATGCTTGTTTTCCCAAAAATGTTACATTTAAAAAAAGGTAAAAGCAGAAAATAGTCCCCAAAATTTATAACACAATTTCTCCCGAGTACGGCGATACCCCATATGTGACCCTAAACTGTTGTCTTGAGATACGACAGGGCTCCAAAGTGAGAGCGCCATGCCCATTTGAGGCCTAAATTAGGATCTTGCATAGGGGTGGACTTTGGGGTATTCTACGCCAGTGATTCCCAAACAGGGTGCCTCCAGCTGTTGTAAAACTCCCAGCATGCCTGGACAGTCAGTGGCTGTCTGGTAATACTGGGAGTAGTTGTTTTGCAACAGCTGGAGGCTCCGTTTTGGAAACAGTGACGTAGCAGACGTTTTTCATTTTTATTGGGGAGGGGAGGGGGGCATGTGTATATGTAGTGTTTTTTACTTTTTCTTTTATTTTGTGTTAGTGTAGTGTAGTGTTTTTAGGGTACAGTCACACGGGCGGGGGTTCACAGTAGTTTCTCGCTGGCAGTTTGAGCTGCGGCAGAAAATTTGCCACAGCTCAAACTTGCAGCCGGATACTTACTGTAAACCTCCGCCCATGTGAGTGTACCCTGTACATTCACATTGGGGGGGAACATCCAGCTGTTGCAAAACTACAACTCCCAGCATGCGCTGACAGACTGTACATGCTGAGAGTTTTAGTTTTGCAACAGCTGTAGGCACACTGGTTATGTATCACTAACTCAGTGTTTCACAACCAGTGTGCCTCCAGCTGTTGCAAAACTACAACTCCCAGCATATACAGTGCATGCTGGGAGTTGTAGTTTGCAACAGCTGGAGGCACACCGGTCGTGAAACACTGAGTTAGGTAAGAAAAACTCTGAGTTTCACAACCAGTGTGCCTTCAGCTGTTTCAAAACTACAACTCTCAGCAGTCACCGACAGCCAACGAGCATGCTGGGAGTTGTATTTATGCAACCAGCAGATGCACCACTACAACTCACAGCATGCACTTTAGCTGTTTGTGCAAGCTGGGAGTTGTAGTTATACAACAGCTGAAGGTACACTTTTCCAAAGAAAAAATGTGCCTTCAGTTGTTGCAAAACTATAAGTCCCAGCATGCCCATAAGGGAATGCTGGGAGTTGTGGTGGTCTGCCTCCTGCTGTTGCATAACTACAGCTCCCAGCATGCCCTTTTTGCATGCTGGGAGCTGTTGCTAAGCAACAGCAGGAGGCTGTCATTCAGCTCCAATTGCTGATCCACGCTGCCGCTGAAGGTCAGTCCATCGCTGCCGCTGCCGCTCCTGGGGCCCCGATCCCAACAGGGACGCCGGGGATCGGGGTCCCCAGCTGCCGGGGTCCTCTTCCCACACCCGATCACGTCCTCCGGAAAAGGGGCGGAGCGGATTGCTGGGGGTTACACCCGCAGCAGGTGCCCTGATTGGTCGGCCGGTAAACCGGCCGACGAATTAGGGTGATCGTGAGGTGGCACCAGTGCCACCTCACCCCTGCTGGCTATGGCTGTTCGGGGCCACCGGGTCACTGGAGACCCGATTGACCCGGAATCCGCCGCAGATCGCTGGGCTGAATTGTCCAACGATCTGCGGCCAACGCCGACATGGGGGGACATAATGACCACCCTGGGCGATATGCCGCGATGCCTGCTGAACGATTTCAGCAGGCATCCGGCTCCGGTCCCCAACCGGCTAGGGGTGGGGACCGGATTTCCCACGGGCGTATGGGTACGCCCTGTGTCCTTAAGGACTCGGAATGCAGGGCGTATCCATACGCCCTGTGTCCTGAAGAGATTAAACAATGGTTTATAAAATATTCCTTATCTACAAAGAATCTTTTTATTACTGAAGGGCTCATGTATCAAGGCCAAAACTCTATTTTTTTGCAAATTTATATATGAAGTGTACCTGGGCTAAAACATTGCATAGGCAAGTGAGGTGTAGACATATATTATAAAGTCCACAAAGACATTACTGACGGAACCTTCCGATGATAACTTCATATTTCTTTTATTCAGTAGATTCACTTTAAAAAATGCTCTACATGACTTCATAGAAATGCCAAGATGAATATATTTCTACTGGTCAGATGGTGAATAGTGTTGAGCGCAAAAATTCAAAATGCGAATTATTACCGCGAATATTGTCACTTTGCGATTTTGCGAATATTTAGAATATACAGTTGCAAGAAAAAGTATGTGAACCCTTTGGAATTATATGGATTTATAACATTTATAATATGGGTTATAAAATGTGATCTGATCTTCATCTAAGTCACAATAGACAATCACAGTCTGCTTAAACTAATACCACGCAAATAATTAAATGTTACCATGTTTTTTATTGAACACACCATGTAAACATTCACAGTGCAGGTGGAAAAAGTATGTGAACCCCTAGACTAATGACATCTCCAAGAGCTAATTGGAGTGAGGTGTCATCCAACTTGAGTCCAATCAATGAGATGAGATTGGAGGTGTTGGTTACAGCTGCCCTGCCCTATTAAAAAACACCTGCCAGTTCTGGGTTTGCTTTTCACAAGAAGCACTGCCTGATGTGAGTGATGCCTCACACAAAAGAGCTCTCAGAAGACCTACAATTAAGAATTGCTGACTTGCCTAAAGCTGGAAAGGGTTATAAAAGTCTTGCTGTTCATCAGTCAATGGTAAGACAAATTGTCTATAAATAGAGAAAGTTCAGCATTGCTGCTACTCTCCCTAGGAGTGGCCATCCTAGAAAGATCACAACACAGACACAGACAGCACAGCACAGACAGCTCAATGAGGTGAAGAAGAATCCTATAGAGTCTGCTAACGATTTATAAAAGTCTCTGGCATATGCTAACTTCCCTGTTAGCGAATCTACGATAAGTAAAACACTAAACAAGAATGGATTTCATGGGAGAATACCAAAGAGGAAGCCACTGCTGTCCAAAAAAACATTACTGCACGTTTACAGTTTGCACAAGAGCACCTGGATGTTCCACAGCAGTACTGGCAAAATATTCTGTGGACAGATGAAACCAAAGTTGAGTTGCTTGTAAGAAACACACAACACTATGTGTGGAGGAATAGAGGAACAGCACATCAACATCAAAACCTCATCCCAACTGTGAAGTATGGTGGTGGGAGCATCATGGTTTGGGGCTGCTTTGCTGCATCAGGGCCTGGACAGATTGCTATCATCGAAGGAAAAATTAATTCCCAAGTTTATCAAGACATTTTGCAGGAGAACTTAAAGGGGTACTCAGCCCCTAGCATCTTATCCCCTATCCAAAGGATAGGGGATAAGATGTCTGATCACGGCGGTCCCGCTGCTGGGGACCCCCCGGGATCTCCGCTGCGGCACCCCGCTATCATTACTGCACAGAGCAAACTCTCTCTGTGCGTAATGATGGGCAATACAGCGGCCGGAGCCTCGTTACGTCACGGCCCCCTCATGACACCACGGCCCACCCCCCTCAATACAAGTCTATGGGAGGGGTCGTGGCGGCCATCATGCCCCCTCCTATAGACTTGCATTAAGGGGGTGGAGGGGGTGGAGCCACGATGTCACGATGTTCCTGCCCCTGTATCGCCGGTCATTACGCACAGAGTGAGCGTGCTCTGTGCAGTAATGATAGCGGGGTGCCGCAGCGGAGATCCCGGGGGTCCCCAGCAGCGGGACCCCGGTGACCTGACATCTTATCCCCTATCCTTTGGATAGGGGATAAGATGTCTAAGGGCGGAGTACTCCTTTAAGGCCATCTGTTCACCAGCTGAAGCGCAACAGAAGATGGGTGTTGCAACAGGACAACGACCCAAGGCATAGAATTAAATCAACAACAGAATGGCTTAATCAGAAGAAAATACACCTTCTTGATTGGCCCAGTCAGAGTCCTGAACCCGATTGAGATGCAGTGGCATGACCTCAAGAAAGCGATTCACAACCGACATCCCAAGAATATTGCTAAACTGAAACTGTTCTGTAAAGAGGAATGGTCAATTACTCCTGACCATTGTGTACGTCTGATCTGCAACTACAGTTGCTGCCAAAGGAGGTTCAACCAGTTATTAATTCCAAGGGTTCACATACATTTTCCAACTGCACTGTTAATGTTTACATGGTGTGTTCAATAAAAACATGGTAACATTTAATTCTTTGTGTCATTAGTTTAAGCAGACTGTGATTGTCTATTGTTGTGACTTAGATGAAGATCAGATCACATTTTATGACCAATTTGTGCAGAAATCCATATAATTCCAAAGGGTTCACATACTTTTTCTTGCAACTGTAGTGATATATATTCATATATATATTTTTTGGGAATATGCAAATAGTCACAAATATGCGAATATCGGCACTTCCAGTCAGAGGACACTGATCCCGGCCTTCTTTTAGGTAAAAGATATAATCACCCATGCGCACTATGCGGGTTTCATTACAAATTTTCACATGGAGAAAAAAAAGAGAACGAACATAGCGAATATGCGAATTTCCGAATATAGGATAAATATTTGTCCATATATTCGTGAAATATCGCAAATTTTATCTAAGACAGACTGATAAATCTGGACCAATGGTCTTTTATCTTTAATATTACCTTTCGTGCTATGTCAATAAATTTCTGTCCTGTTTGCTCCACAATATATCCCATTCGAAATACAGGACACAAAGGGTCCTTATCTTTATGATACTGACAGGTTTTGAGGTATTTGCTGGTTACCGATTCCACTAGATTCTGTCTGAAAAAAAATTAATTAAAAACAAATAAATTATAGCAGTATTTTTCACTATGACAAAAAAATAAATGCTTCAACTTTGCAATTTTCTTTTACTAACAAGAAATCAATGAACTTAACAAGGGATGGATCATAGTATTTTAGAACATACATTTACTCTAGAACCTGCACCATTTAGGGGTTTCTTTGTGTATGTTCTACTCTAAACATTGTCTCTTGCAATGCAAACTAACCACCACACTAGCTATGGTATTATTTTAGGCACTGCATGGCACTACAGTACTAGCAGGGATTTGTTTTGTACGGTACAGTTATTTGGCACTATGGCCCAGATTTATCAAACTGTGTGAGAGGAAAAAATTTAGTGATTTTCCCGCAGCAACCAATCACAGCTCAGCTTTCACTTTACTGGAGCTCGTTAACTGAGCTGTGATTGGTTGCTGCGGGAAAATCACAACATTTTTTCTCTCTCTCACACAGTTTGATAAATCTGGGCCTATGTTGTTCTACATCGCATGGGACTATTTTACGATGAATTACTCTATTTCATTCATTGAAACCCTCATATTTGAATAAAACGTTATGATTACTACATTATTTGTTAATCAGCCTTAATTATACTAAGGTAAAGAAGGGGTCCGCATAAATCCGTCACATTCAACACGCCAATAAGTACAAATTTTACTAAATATGCTTGATATTTCAATGGCAGATGCAGAGGTACACCACTGACTGCCAGTTACAGAACTTCTGGCAATATTTATAAAATTATTAATATATTTATAAAATTTAATTTCTCTTGTTTCCCGGTAGCAGATGTTAGGGAACTGTCTGATATTAGATCGTATGCATACCCTTCCTTTTTGTTGCATTCCTCATGTATTCCTTATTTCTTTGTTGAATGTAAGCTAATATTCCTGGCATGATACCCCCAGTGACAGTCTAACATGTACTGATAATGAATATGTGTTTGTCTAAAACATATTTGAGTAAAGGAGAAAATGAATAAAATTTGGTAAAAGAAAAAAAAATTCAAATAGTTAAAATAATCAACAGGTCACAGTATTAATTAAGCAGGTACTAACATATGATTTACAATATTGTTTGGTTTTACTTACCTATTAATTTTATGCCTTGGAAAACTAATACTGTTTTTAATAAATAAAGTGAAGTTTTCTGCCTGCAATAATAATGGAGGGCTGTAAAATAAAAGAAAAAGCTGGATATTAGGGTGTAATAATGAAGCATCTATGACCATAATGCAGATGTTTGAGGATATCATAATGAAATAATAACAGGGACAAATGCTCTTTGGCAACAAAGACATAAATCATGATAGTAGAATGCACTAGAATGACATTCTGACAATTGTCAATAAAAGGCAAATAATAATGATAATAGCAGTGGAAAATCAGTAAACCTAAAATAATTTGTAAATGCACTTTAAATAATAACATGAATTTTTTAACATGAACTTATTATTTCAGGTAACTTTTCAGTATAAGCTGTTGTGTATACATGAAAATACATGTATACTTTTTTTTTTCACCCCCCCAAAAAAAAAAAAAAAAAGTAATTGACTCAACTATAAGCCTAGGGTGGGAAATACAACATCCCCCGTCATCATTACCCTGTCATCATCCTCCCCCCCCCCTTCATCATCACCGCCTGTCAATCCCTTCAGTGGTCTTCAATCTGCGGACCTCCAGATGTTGCCGTCGGCTGTCCGGGCATGCTGGGAGTTGTAGTTTTGAAACATCTGGATGTCCGCAGGTTGAAGATCACTGCCGGGCCTTCTTCATCATCCAGACCCCCCCCCCCCCCTTTGGTTTTCTACTCACCTCCCCTCGGTGGGAAGGAAGGGTGAGCTGGTCCGGGCCATCTATGCTGCAGGGACCCTCCGGTGGGGAGGGTTAGTCGTTCCGGGCTGTCCATCTTCATCGGGAGGCCCTCTTCTCCACTCCGGGCCGGCCCCGGACTAGTGACGTTGCCTTGACGACGACGCACAGGGATGTTCATGCGCAGGGACGTCCCTGTACGTCGTCGTCAAGGCAACGTCACTAGTCCGGGGCCGTCCCGGAGCGGAGAAGAGGGCCTCCCGATGAAGATGGACAGCCCGGAATGACTAACCCTCCCCACCGGATGGTCCCTGCAGCATAGATGGCCCCGACCAGCTCACCCTTCCTTCCCCCCGAGGGGAGCTGAGTAGAAAACTAAAGGGGGGTCTGGATGATGAAGAAGGCCCGGCAGTGGTCTTCAACCTGTGGACCTCCAGATGTTTCAAAACTACAACTCCCAGCATGCTGGGAGTTGTAGTTTTGCAACATCTGGAGGACCACAGGTTGAAGACCACTGAGAAGGGGGGCCTTTTCAACACGAAAAATCGTGCTGAAAAACTTGGCTTATACTCGAGTTTATACGGTAACAACATTTCTGACCATTACATAATTCATATATGACATTATTCACCAGTTTTCCCATCTGCAGACTCCATCTTTAATTTTCAGCTGTCCCTCAGGTAGTGTAGGCACACAGATCCTGCTATCCTGTTTGTATAGACCGCCCTATGAAGCAGCAGCTTCATGTTGGACAATATATTGCAATATAGAGAAGTCTAAGCTGTGAATCAGGCATTGGGTGAGATACAACCCTTACTAGTTCATATTTCCAACATATGACATAGGTGTACATCATGTGATGAGTGAAGGAAGTATGGAGTGGGCTCAGGAGGTGATGGCTAGAACAGCTGCTATTTACATCTCAATAGTATTGCAGTGTGTTGTATAATCATTCAAATTATTATCTATAAAACCTCCCTAAAGTGTAAAAAATTTTTAAAATCTACTTCCAATAAAAAATTGAAATCACTCCTTGTTTCACATTTTTAACCCCTTAAGGACCACAGGTTTTTCCGTTTTTGCACTTTCATTTTTTCCTCCTCACCTTTTAAAAATCATAACCCTTTCAATTTTGCACCTAAAAATCCATTTGATGGCTTATTTTTTGCACCACCAATTCTACTTTGCAGTGACATCAGTCATTTTACCCAAAAATCTACGGCGAAACGGAAAAAAATCATTGTGCAATTAAATAGAAGAAAAAACGCCATTTTGTAAATTTTGGGGGCTTCTGTTTCTACGCAGTACATTTTTCAGTAAAAATGAAACCTTATCTTTCTTCTGTAGGTCCATACGATTAAAATGATATCCTACTTATAGGTTTGATTTTGTCATACTTCTGGAAAAAAACATAACTACATGCAGGAAAATGTATATGTTTAAAATTGTCATCTTCTGACCCCTATAACTTTTTTTATTTTATTGTATATGGGGCGGTATGAGGGCTAATTTTTTGCGCCGTGATCTGAAGTTTTTAGAGGTACCATTTTTGTATTGATCGGACTTTTTGATCGCTTTTTATTCATTTTTTCATGATATAAAAACTGACCAAAAATGTGTTATTTTGGACTTTGGAATTTTTTTGCGCATACGCCATTGACCATGCGGTTTAATTCATGCTTTAATTTTTATAGTTCGGACATTTACGCATGCGGCGATACAACATATGTTTGTATTTAATTTTATTTACATGTTTTTTTTATGGGAAAAGGGGGTGATTTGACTTTTATTAGGGAAAGGGTTAAATCA